>NC_134862.1:34639196-34956280 GCF_049852395.1 Peromyscus maniculatus bairdii | reverse complement strand
CGTCAAGTGTGTCTGGCTAGCGAGGCCCAGGGATACCCAGTCTTTGCCTCCTCAGTGTAGGGAGTACACAGGAGGTGCCACCATGTCTAGATGTTTTGTTTTTTTTTTTAAGCACACATAAACAATTCTGGTGATAAACTCAGGTCCTCATGTTTGTAGACGGACATTTTGCGGACTGAGCCAGCATCTACTTATCCCTTTACACCATTTTGTGAGGATTCTGGTCTCACAGATCCCCTTTATATCTTTTGTATCTTGATCACTTTGCTGTGAGGCTCAAGGCTCAGTACAGAGCAGGTGATAAATAAGCACTCATTCCGCTGAACTAAACCTTGTCTCTAATCCACTTCTCCTTGACTGTGAGAAATGCTTCTTCAGACCCTGGGAACGCAGCTCTGTGGGTGGGGTGCTTTCCCAGCATGCACAGAGCCCCGGGTTCCATCCCCTGTGCTGCATGGCACAGGCTTTGTGGCTCAGGAGGTAGGAAGATGAGAAGTTCGAGGTCATCCTTGGCCACACAGTGAGTTTGAGGCCAGCCTGGACTGCTTGAGACCTCATCTCAAAAAACCAAGCCAAACAGGACTTGTTTCCTCTTCAGCATTTAATTTTTATCAGTTTCTTCCCACATAGCCCCTCCACTGTTTTCTGTCTAGGGTCCTTGTCCCCAGGTGTCATAGTTTCTCAGATACAGGTATTCTATTTATTCAGTTGGTTTGAATAAATTGGTTCAAGAATTCCAGCCAAAGTTAGGAAACAATGTCTTTTTTTTTCTGTGCACAAACTTAAAAATACGTTTTCTCATTAAAAAAATCAACCATTCATTGCAAAAAAAAAAAAACTTTGAAAATATAGAAAAGAAAAATTAAAGTCCAAGTCTGTGTAATTTGTAGTTCTCTCGTCGACTACATATTGGTTATAGATCTGTGTGAAGTGAGTTCTATGTTCATAGATGACCTTGGCATCTGAGCTCTCTCAAAAACTTTAATTTCACAATAAAAATTTCATGTTAATAACCCCTCATTTGAAACAGCACACGAATGCTTTTCAAGAGAGAGTTTTTGGAGCAATAACAGGACTCGGTGGGTAAAGTGTTTGCTGCCAAGCCTGACATCCTGAGTTCAATTCCCAGGAGGACCTACATGGTGGAAGGGGAGAGAACTAACTTCCAGAAGTTGTCCTCTGACCTCCACATGTGTGCTGCACTACACACAAATGCGTATGATAAACTTGAAATGAGTGAGTTTCTCAGCACAGAGAAGGCTTCACTCGTCTGATTGAGAACATTCACCTTGCCCTGTCACCACCTGAAGACAAAAGGGATGAAACGCGCATGAGCCTGGAGAGAAGAAGAGCACCTCTTATGAAAGGCCCTGTGGAGACTGGGGCTGGAAGTAGTCCATACACTCAAAAGCAAAAGGTTGGAATTCTACACGGAAGTTAGTCTTCCTTCCCAGTTATAGAGAGCGTCTCCTTCAGGTATGAGGCACAGACTGGTGACAGGTGGGGACGTTCCTGTCACCTTTACCCCCATCACTGTTTATGTACCACCACGACCTCTGCAGCTCCTCCTCCTCCTTCCTTCTCTTCCTCCTTCCTTCTCCTCCTCCTTCCTCTTCCTCCTCTTTCCTTTGCCTGCTCTTCAGTCTTCCCTTCCTCCTATCTCCTTTTCTCATTTCCTCCTCTTCTTCCCACCCTTCTCCTCTTCTTCTTTCTGTCATCATTTCATCATTATTAACACAATCCCCATTTCCATCAGATTTTGAGATACAGGAGGCATATGAATGACGAGGTGTACAAGTGCAGTTGGTGGGTTGTGGAAATCACTCCACTGGAAAGTGCTTGCTGCACAAGCGTGGGATCTTGAATTTAGATTTTCACCACCTGTGTAACAATCAGACCTGGCTGTGCCCACCTGTGACCTCAGTGCTGGGGAGGCAGAAGCGAGAGGATCCGGGGGCTCTTGGGCCAGCTGTGCTAGCCCATCAGCGCTCCATGGTCAATGAGACCCTGTTCCAAAAAACAAGGTAGAGAGCTATTGGAAGTCACCTGATGTCTACCTCTGACCACCACACACATCTGTACACACGCTCCCCCCCACACCCCATCCACATGTATACCTTATAGCAACACACACACATAGACACATACACAGAGACACACAGAGACATACATAGACAGACAGACAGACACACACACACAAACACATATACAGACACATAGACACACAGGCATGCACACACAGATACATACCCACAGAGAGAAAGATATACACACACACACACACACACACACACACACATCACAGGCACACAGATACACACATGGATATATAAACACACATACGGAGACATACAGACACAGACACACACAGACATACACACACATACAGAGATACATAAACATAGACACAGAAGTAGATACACACACAGAGGGGCACACAGACACACACACATATACAAACACATGTACCCACACCACTAACTAAAATACAACAGCTGCAAGGTTTATTTTTTAAAATGTGGGATACATTTTGACTCCTTTTCAAACTATTCTGGTCTTTAGGGCTGATTATGATCTCTGATGTGAACTATTGACAGGAAAGTCTGATAACAGATTTCTTTTAGTCTGAACACACTTTTTTTTTTAACTTTCTAAAATAGTATTAATAAGGACAGATTAATGTGAGCACATTTTACTAGCTTACATTTATCTATTAAACTCATATTTTTGCTTAATTCTTAGAGGTCAGGCTTTTAGACAAAAATCTGATGATGACTTCTCTGAATCACACAGAAGCTTATCTGGCTGCATGATTTATTTTGTTTTGTTTTTTAAACATAAGTTGCAGAGAATGCATTTCGGATCATAAGGTACAAATGGATGTTTGCATTTTCTTTTTCACAGAGGGAAGTAAGAGGAGAGGAAAGCAGGCTAGCCCATCGGAGACCCTGAGTAAAACACCTGGCATCTCTCGTGATTGAAATGCTGTATTAATGAGTTCTCATCTGCAGTGACATTTTACCAGGAACCAATTAACCATTGTAATTACACCTCCTCTGTTGCGCGTTCTGAGACGTGAAGTGACTGGGTATTGGGTTGCTGTGTTTATTGGTTTTGTTTTTTTATTTTTTCAAATGACAACATTTTAAACTCTAAAACTTTGAGTCATTTATTATGTTTGCCTTGCCTTCCGGATGTCTCAGTATGAAGGAACATTTTGTGATAGATGATTTTTTTTTTTTTATAAACGTAGGAATGGGCACATACAAATTCTAATAGCTGAGGGCAATGGTGATGTGTGATACAGCTGTTGTGGAAGTTTAAGGTTTTGGAAGACACATGGAGGAGGGTGGTAAAGAAGGATAGAAAGAGTTAACTCTTCATCTAAGGCACGGGCTGCTCAGGAGGCGGGAGTCTGCATAAGAGACTGTTGGTTCAGTGACTGTTGTAGATAACTGACTGTTGCCAGATAGAAAATGCGGTTGTTATCATCACTTCAGAGCTTATAAATCTTTCCAAAACAATTTCAGGCATGTGCATGACACACTTGTTGATACTGATCCCCCCGCCATTACCCTCCATTACCCTCCACTCTCTCTGAACCCCGTCTTTCCAATAAGGTCCTTCCTGTTTTTATGGTTTTGATGATCTACTGAATTTAACCAACGTTGCTGACATGTGCATGGGTGAGGAGTTCTGTGCTGGAGGAAAACACTTTATCAGTGGCTACACCACTGAAGAAAATGTCTCTCTGTTCTCCAGCAGCCATAACTGCCGGAAGTTCCTCAGCTAGGGTTGGGGCCTCACAAGCTCCTTCTGCATTGATGCTGGCATGTGGCTTGGTCTTGTGCTGGTAACCACAGCTGCTGAGGTCATGAGTGCAAAGGTCATGTCCAGAAGACAGCGTTTCATAGCCTCTTCCCCATACTCTGACTCTTAATTTCCTTCTGTCTCCTCTCTCCCAATACTCCGCGAGGCTTCGGTGGGTGTGATACATAGATATCCAGCTTCAGGTCGATTACTCAGTGGTCACTCTCTCAATGTTAAACTAGTTGTGGGTGTCTGCATTAACAATTTTCCAAGTCAAACTTTCTGTGTTTCAATTCCCTCCTGGTCAAACATTATCTGCCTCCTGCATTAATTGTGAGGGAGTGTGTGTGTGTGTGTGTGTGTGTGTGTGTGTGTCTTTGTATGTGTGTGTGTTTAGTTCTTGGTCAGAATATTTTATCACAGCAACAGAATGAAAACTAGAACATCTGGTGTGTCACATATCCTCACTGAGTGATAAGTTTTTTATTGTTTTATTAATATAATTTGACATTATAAAGTTTGACATTCCAGAAACATATATGCTTTGCTTTAGTGAAGTTTAAGGTATCATTGATAAAAATCAAACTAGTAAACATCTTAGTTGGTTGTGGCCAACAAGTGCTATGGACCACATAGTGTTGGGAGCAGTGCATAGTTTTGCCCCAGGATATGAGTGCTTGTCCAACAGGTCTCCAGATGAGGCAAAGCCCAAGGGGACAGTGTCACTGGGCAAGGACCAGTGGACTTTGGGACAGAGCACAATACTGCTGGGACCATGTGGCCCGCACACTCTCTTCTCTCTGGTAATACTGACGATTCTCTTCGTGGTTTTTGGTATCACTTTGTCAGTCACACATGGGGCAGATGTGATCATTCCCAGAAAATGTCCCCCCCTTTTTTTTTCCCAAATATTTTCCCCCTAAAATTCTTTGGGAGCTGATGCTTCTCAGGTTTCTTCCCCGAGGATGCCAGCTGTCGCTTCAGACCCCGGGAGCTGTTCTGATTCAGTGCTGACAGAATGGGAGGAAGATCACCCCTATTTCTGTAAATATGCTTTGTTAAGTTTTGAACGATATTGTTGTTCTTGAAAATGTGTGCCTATGTCAATCACCTTTAGTTTTGTAAAGACAAGATGTAGCTGGCTCCATATTTGGCCAAGCTAGCAAAATGATAAGTGTTGTTTTTGGTTTAAAAGATGTTTTGATGTAAAAGTTGAGAAAAAACATATTTGACATATTTGTTGGATGTTAACATTGGAGGATGGGAAAAACATGTTGTTAGTATGGAAAAACATGCCTGCTTTTGATGTATAAATAAAGACGGCTTGAGCTATTCAGGATCAGGCACTTGTGTGAAACTCATCGGGTGGTTGGTCACTACTTCATTTCTTAGCACCGATGACCCTTCCATGTCTCAGGACCTGAACTCGGGTTTTAGTGGGACCACAGCAAGGTAGCTATAAACCAGAAGTCTCCAAATCGAGGAAGCGAGCAAGATTCTTACAGGATTGGATTTCTTGAGGACCTGGGACCCAACTCACAGATGGTGCTGCCTCACATGGTAAGGCAGTTTATCTGGTTCCCCCATCCCTTCTTCTTCCTCCTCCCTTCCTCCCTCCTTTTCTTTCCTTCTTGTCACAGGCTCCTGTGAAGACTGGTGGAGGATTGGCAGGAGTCAGTTCTCGCCTGCCACCATATGGGGTCTGAGGATTGAACTCAGATCTCCAGGCGTGATGAGTGCCCTTATACACGGAGCATCTCTCCAGCCCCTGCACAATTTCCTGAAGCTTATTTTTCACTCCAAAACGTCTCAAGGACACCCCTTCCTACCTGATACCCATGCTTTCAAAGATGTGGTGTGAGTGGGTGAATCCTAACACATTCTGTCTGTCCACTGCGCCTGGCTATCTGCTTTCTTTTATACCAGGCTTTTAGGACAGTGAACAGTGTGCTAACAGTCAGACCACAGTTCTGGGGTTTTATTGATTTCTGGGGGATACACTTCCAGTCTCTGGTTTGCCGTTTTGAATTTTAATCTGCAGTTTAATCAGTGTTGTGAAATTGCTTTCCAAACAGCCCAAAACTTTTTCACATTTTCTTGCAAAGTACAGCTTTCTCCACATCCTGACCTGCAGTTGGGACTGAACTTCTAAATTTATGCCAGGTTGACAGGCACAGTGAACATTCAATTTGCATTTTGTTGGTTGACGGTGATGTGAAGAAGTGAGCATATGTTTGTGGTTCTTTTGGATTCACTGTTCTGTGGGTTAGATAAAATGTCTGATTTACTTTGCCAGTTAGCATATTTAAAAATTATTTTATTTTAATACATTTTAAAGATTTGTTTCATTTACATGTGTAAATGAGTGTATGTCCCATGTGTGAGGGTCCCTGTCATACCACATGTTGTGAGCCAATCAATGTGGGTGTTGGGAACCAAATTTGGGTTCTCTGCAGAAGCAGTATGTGTTCTGAGCTGCTGAGCCATTTCTCTGACTGATGAACTATTTTGTTTTAAAGCTGAGTATGGTGATAGGTGCTTGTAATCCCAGCACTGGGGGTGTGTGGGGGGTAGAGACAGGTGGATCCCTGGGGCTCATTGGTTGGCTTGCCTAGATTCATACATGAGTTTCAAGGTCCTCGTGAGAGACCTTGTCTCAAAAATCAAGATGGAAAGTTCCTGAGGAGCAACACTTAGGGTTAATATCAGTCTGGACACACACACACACACACACACACACACACACACACACACACACACGAGTGCCTTCATAGACATACACCTATATGAATATATGCTGTCTTTATGTCTTTAGTATCATATTGCTGTGAAGAGACACCATGACCACAGCAACTCTTATAAAGGAAAACACTTAAGTGGGGCTGGCTTACAGTTTCAGATGTTTAGTCCATTGTCATCATGGTGGGAAGCATGGTGGCACACAGGTCGACATGGTGCTGGAGAGGTAGCTGAGAGTTCTACATTTGGATCAGCAGGCAGCAGGAGAGAGAGAGAGAGAGAGAGAGAGAGAGAGAGAGAGAGAGAGAGAGAGAGAGAGAGAGACCTGGGCCTGACTTAAGCACTTGAAACCTCAAAGTCCACCTCCAGTGACACACTTCTTTCAACAAGGCCACACCTCCTGATCCCTCCCAAGTAGTGCCACTCCCTAATGATCAAGCATTCAAATCTATGAGCCTATGGAGGCCATTCTTATTCAATCCACCACAGGTACACAGAGGAATGATTATATTTTGTCTTTAAAATAATGCATGTATGTAATAAAGTATTCCAGTGACACTTATAGTGGCACACAAATCCATATGAGTTCACGTGAACAGAAAATGGTTTACAGAGTTTCTATGTCTGTCTGAGACTGGGTAAGAAGTTTGACAGTGATGGCCTGGCCAGGGATGACGCCTTGTGTTTTTATCCTCCACTTCCCCATGACTGTCGGATTTGTTCAGAACGTTTCTTAAATTGCTTCATATTTTTCAGCAGACCACTTTTATTGTTGTTTAGTTTTCTTGAGACAAGGTCTTGCTATGTAGCCCAACCTGGCCTCAAACGTGATTTTTCTGCCTAAACCTCTAGTTTTGGGATTACAGGTGTTGCACAATCTAGAAGACGAATTTTTCTTTAAAAAAATTTTTATTGGCATATATTATGTATAATGGGCTTCATCATGACATTTTCATTGATATGCATAATATACTTTATGATATTCAGCCCCCTTACCCTCTCTTGACCCCTTCCACTCCTGTCAATGCTGCGAGCTGCAGAAATATGAAGTAGGAATTCAGCTGACTCTGACAAAGCTAGACCTGGAAGAAGCCAAGGGCCTCTCCAGAGGGTAAAGCCAGGGCTTAAGGAGTCTTGGTCTTATTGGCTTTTGAATATTAGCTGTGTTCTGCTATGAATTTCTTGTGTGCTATTGCAGCTTTTCCATTCCTAAGAACAGTGTTTGATCACTCATTGGGCACAATTTCCCCATTACTGTTGGAATATTTGGACAACATTCTCCCAGCTGTGCCACAGCAGACACAGTCAAGACCCCTATTTTCAGGCCTTTCTGTAATTATTGTCATCAGCAACATCCAGCCAGGACTGTCTCCAGAGGAAAGTATCTTATCTGAGATTCTCCCCAGACTTTCTAAGAACAGACTTAAACATTCAGACTATCTGTTTGAGAAGACCTGGCAGATGTGCTAATCAAGCTTAACCTTCTTTCTTCCAAATGCTATCTCTGCTCTAGGTCAATTAACTCAGACCTAAAGGGTTTTTACTTACCAGGTACATCAAGCTGTGACTCAGTTTGCCTAGCCACCCAGTGCACTCCCCCACCCTGCCAGAAAACGGTGGCAGCCAAGATAGCTTGGACAGATAAGGAGCCAAAGGAAAATAAGGCAGTTTTATTTTCACTCATCACTGATAGACTCCTTACACTTTACCTAACCACTTCTAAGAATGTAGTTTGAGCACATCAATTCCCTTTCTCAGATCTATGAACTGGATTTAGCCCTCACTTGATTCATTTGCCCATTAGCCACTTCCCTTTTGGGTTGCAGATGATGGCTGACAATTACTACTCTTTTGTGTGGATCTTATTGCCTCTCCTTTTTACCCTGAGGGAATTCAAGCCTGGTGACCTTGCCTTAGTCAGAGTGCTGATATTGCACAGGTATATAACTGTAAACCCCAGAGACTTAAGGGAGGACTAGATTGGAGAACTAGAAGAGAGAACTAGAAGAATGAGATGGAAGATGAGGAAGAGCCCGGTGGGGAAGAACAAGATGAGGAAGTACCTTCTTCTCTTTAAGGCCACTGTGGTAGCTCCTTCTCAAGCATATTGTACTCTTTGTCTAATGCTCAACCTCAAGGCCCAATCATGACTGTCAGGCCTAGTCATTCTAATAAGCCTCATCCTTGAAGGGAATTATGTGTCAGCATCCTATCTGAACCAACCATAGTTGTTGTTATTATTATTGTATTACATCCCTCCTCATGCTTCCCACCCCCCCCCCCCCCGCCTTTAAGACAGGGTTTCTCTGTGTAGTTTTGATGCCTATCCTGGATCTCACTCTGTAGACCAGGCTGGCCTTGAACTCACAGAGATCTGCCTGGCTCTGCCTCCCAAATGCTGGGATTAAAGGCATGCACCACCACTGCCCGGCCCCTCCTCATACTTTTTGCTAAACTTTTGAATGGCTATAAAAATTTCCATCAGGTCAGGGTTGCATTTCTGTTCTTGTGTTGGTGTGTGATAATTTTTTTTCTCTGTTCTTAGTTGTGTTTCCTGCTGCCGTGATAAAGCACCCTGACAACAGCAACATAGGGGAGAAAATATTTGCCTCCCAGTTCTAGGTTACAGCCCATCGGCTAAAGCAGAATCACATCACATCCACAGACAGGGCGGAGAGCAACGAATTAATACGTGCATGCCTGCACCTCTCTCTTCTCCACATGTGTGCAGTCCAGGAGCCCAAGCCCAGGGCAGAGGGCTAGCCATAATGGGCGGGTCCTCCCACGTCAATTAATCTAATTAAGATAATCCCTCCCAGGCATTCTCGGAGGCCCTTATCCCAGGTGATTCTAGGTTGGGTCAAGTTTAGGAAGTCTGAGTAAGACCTAGCGGCTTTCCCCATGCTTCTGAGTCAGCAGGGCTGATGAAGACACCGGGTTACAAAGTGCTTCAACAAGTCTCATTGGTTTAAAGTCACGGCTGTCAAATGGGGCCCATTAGCCATCATTCTTCTGGCTCTCCCTCAGCCGCCTTGAAGCCTCACCCCAGTCAGTCTTGGGCATTTTTGAAACAGCTGGCAGAATTTAGTGCAGCCTCAGCAAATTGTGCAGAAGTGAATTTTTCCCCCTCCCCGCACAGAAAGATAACCCAAGTGAAACAGCAACCTTGGCCTCATAAGCTTCGGTCTTCAGTCCAGAGACTGGCCATGCATTCCTTCTGGTGCAGACACCCGCCAAGTGCTGTCTTGCTCTAGTTCCCGGACGTGGCCCTGCAACTGTGCAGCAAGAGAAAACATCATTTTCCTCCAGGAATCTTTGGAAAAGTAATGGAAGGTTGGGCGGGCTGTGTGGGAACTGGTACTCCAGAGCCATGATGGCGGGTCATGGCCCGTGACAGCTGCAGGCAGTGACCTGATTTTCTTGGAAAGGCTCATTGCTTGATTACTGATCTTAGCCCTCACACTCCAAGTTCCAAGACTTTTCTGGGTTTCACGGAAATGAATTGTCTCAGTTTCTTTTCCATTTGCCCCCATAAAATGTCCCTGACAAAAGCAGAGGGCCATGGACACACACACACACACACACACACACACACACACACACACACACACACAGAAAACAGTATTATTAAGAAAATTTTTTTAATTTAAATTAAAAAAAAATTTCATACAATATATTTTAATTATATCCCTCCCACCACAAGACCTCCCAGATCCTTTCTACCTCCCTATCCATCCAACTTTGTGCTCTTTCTCTCTCTTAAGAAACCAAAACCAATGTCAATAAACAAACAAACAAACAAACAAACAAATAATAGACAGAAACACACTTATACTCACTCCCCCCCACACACACACACAGAGAGAGAGAGAGAGAGAGAGTCAGTCAGTCAGTCAGTCAGTCAGTCAGTCAGTCTGTTTTGTGTTGGCTAAGTACTTCTGAGTTTGAGGTCTGTCCTGGAGTGTGGTTGATAAACTCAACGTCAGTCCATTGAAGAAAACTGGATTTTCATTTCCCAGCAGCTATTGATTGTGGCGATGTATTGTGGCCCCCAATATACTGTATCCCCCAGTAAAATTTACCTGAGAGATGAAGGAAATAGAAAAAGGTATAAGCTAATCTCACCTCACTGACACCTCAGTCTCCAAATGTGTGATACTTCCTGTCTACCCACACCTATATGCCTTTCTGTTCTGCTCCCTCATTTGCTCTCTCAGCCCAGCTACATCACTTCCTCTTTCTGTCAGCTCTGTCACTTCCTGTCTGTTGGTACAGATCTCCAGATCTCTATGGTTAGTGCTGGGATTAAAGGCATGTGTCACCATGCTTGGCTCTGGGGGCTCTGTTCCCAGTTGGCCTTGAACTCACAGAGATCCAAACAGATCCCTGCCTCCCAAGTGATAGGATTAAAGGTGTGTGCTGCCATTGCCTGACTTCTACATTTACTATAGTGGCTGGCTTTTTCTTCTGATCCTCAGATAAATTTAATTGGGGGACACAATACATCGCCACAATTGATTATAAGTAGCTTTTCAGTTAGGGTAGAACTTTGCTCACACTTCTCCTTCTCTGTACTGGAATTTCTGTGTGGCTTGAACTTGCACTGTCTTGTGCATGCTGCCCTGGCCTCTGGGAGTTCATATGAGCATCCACCCTGGTGTGTCTGGAAGATACTTCTTCCTTGGAGTTGTCTACCACCTCTGGTCTTACATCTTTCCCCCTTCTTTTTCAAATAGATCTGAGTCTTTAGGGGAGGGCTTTGATAAGGACATGCTACCCCATTAAAGGCTGGGTGCTGCAAAGTTTCTCACTCTCTGCACATTGTTTAGTTGTGGGTCATTATTATCATCTATTACAAGAAGCGTCTCAGACAGGGGTTGGATGATGCATTGATGTATGGTTATAGCAGTATGTCATCGGGGTCATTTTACTGCTATGTTCATTTATCAGGAAAGTAGCCGTAGGTTTGTTTCCCCCTTGGATCCATGACTTTGTCTGGTCTCAGGGTCGTATATGGGTCTCGTCTCATGGAGTGGGCCTTGAACTCAATAGTAAAGGGGTTGGTCACTCCTGTAGTGTTTGTGTCACTTGCTGTCACACCAGTGAATCTGTCTTGGAGGCAGTTTGTCATTGTGGCTTGCAGAGTTCATAGTTATGTGTGAATTGATGATTACCTTTCCAGTAGTACGTGTGGCACCTTCTAGCACCATGAACATCAGTCAGTAAGGACAAAACTTCTGAGTGTCTCCCTGATTTCTCGGTGTTTGCTGACGGTGGCATTCAGTAACAGGGCCTAGCCATTTTCGGTTGCTGAGAGTGTAACCAACACATTGGTAATATCCTGTAGTGTTTGGCCAATGACTAAAAAAAAAAATGTAACTGATTTCTGGTACTGGGGTTTTTATTTGGTGGCATAGGATGTCTAGTTGGGGCATTGTCTTTCCCACTGTGAAGTGACTCCCTGTAGATTCCCTTTGTATATATTTATATTCTAGGAAGCTTCTACAGTAACAGGTTTTCATACGGCTTTTCAAAGGTAAGAAAAACTCATTGTCAATCTCATCCTCTAAAGATAAGCATATTGATATTTCCTCATTATTTTTATGGACAATGATGGAGCAATTGTTCACTTAGCAAATAAAGTCTTGGTGTGCTCTAAATTTTTTGATTTAAAAATATTTTAAAAATATTTATTTTGTTTTTCATTATGTGCATGTCTTTGTGTGGGTATGTGCACTTGAATGCAGGTACCCATGGAGGCCAGAAGAGGGCATCAGATCCTCTGGAGCTGGAGTTAAAGGTGGTGCTGAGTTCCCTATGTGGGTGCTGGGAACTGAATCTGGGTACTGTGCAACAGTGCCAAACACTCTTAACTGCTGAGCCATCTCTCATGCATTTTTCACTTAATGTTATTCATCCTGAGCCAGGGATTTCTTCTTTCAGCAGGTACTGGAAGGAACCACATGCTTTGCATGTATATCCTGTAGTACTGGGCACAAAGCAGGCTGGAGTGGTGGTGGGCTGGTAAACCAGGGCCGGGAGAATGTATGTCTGCTTTGCAAATATTAGCAACTCTAGAAAGTAACTGCTTAAGCTGAGGGGTGGGGAGTGGTGGCACACTCCTTTAATCCCAGCACTCAGGAGGAAGAGCCAGGCAGATCTTTGTGAGTTGCAGGCCAGCCTGGTCTACAGAGTGAGATCCAGGACAGGCACCAAAACAACACTGAAAAACCCTGTCTCGGAAAAACAAAACAAAACAAACAAACAAACAAAAGTAACTGCTTTTGTGTTTCAAGTTAGCATGTTTATATCTCATCTATGAGATGTAGTATCATGCTTTACTGCCTGGATTTCATCCTTGACTGACAGAAGTGAAATTAAGGAAGCAGATAAGAGCCTTTACTCACCAGACATGTTTCTGCCTCATCCCTCCTCTATCTTGTGTGGAGAACCCGGGGCTTTGACTTATGTAAGCATCTTGCAGCTTCTGTGAGATACATGTCCCAGATGCTTTTTTTCATCAAGACTCCATCCTGCCCACTGTAGGAATGGGATAAGGGCCCAGAGACTCTGGGCCACAGTGTCCAAGAGCAGTCATTAGACATCACGTTCAGATATAACAGTCCCCTAGAGAGTCCATAATGGAGCCAAGAAAGTTGTTTGTTGATCATCCAAAAATTCTTTCTTCATCTATATTTTTAGGAAAAGGGTCCAAAATTTTGTAAGATTTATAAAGGCACCTCTGAACTCTTCCTAATTATTAAGAACTATTGATCTCAATGAAGGGATAGAGTTCATATTCTATAGGCAGTCATCCAGGAAAAATTATTTCTAATCATTGAAAGCTCTATAAGGATCAAAGAGTAGACATTTGATATTATGTTCTTTGGCAAGAATCTGAAATGCAAATATTCAAATAATATTTAAATTCATCAAATAGTGGATGATCCTTGTGCTGTATGTCTATGATCATTATATTTACCCCTCCCCCTTCTTCCTTCCCTCCAGTTTTCTCTCCATCTCTCCCTGACTTCCTTCTCTCTCTTCTCTCCTCTCTCATTCCTTCCTTCCTTCCCTACTTCCTTTTCCCTCCTTCCAAAGCTTCTTTAGTTATATCCTTCTTCTCTCCTTCTCCCCTTCCCTCCCTCCCTAAATTTTTCCCCTCCTTTACCCCCCAGCTTCCTTCCTTCCCTCTCCCTCCATTCCTAACTGTTATGTCTTTCTATCATCTATATATTTATTTTCATATCTTTGGAGAAACCCATTTGGGTTCAGAAGGCAACCAGCAGCTAGCACATCTTTGTTTTGTCTTCTCTATCACTTAAGTGAAATTGGAACACCCTTTTACCTCAAAGCAGTAAATGCGGCACATATTGTGATGGGAAGTACTTAGCACAGTACTAAATATATAGTCAATCCTCATTAAACATATGCACTTATTCTAATAATAATTATTCATTAAAACAATATAAGGTTTGGCAGCCATGGGCTGAGCCTTATCTACATGACCTTAGTTATCATTGGACACTGTAGTGACTTAAGAGAAGAAATTGTTATTAAATAAGAGAGAGTGGGATACAAGAGGAGGAGACAAATAGGACAGGAAAGAGGGGAGACAAGGAATAAAGAAAGAGAAAGGGAGAAAGGAAGGAGAGTGGGAGAACAGAGGGATAGGCTACCCTGTCAGCATTAGTGCCTGTTCAGAGCTGGCCTGGACACCAGAGTGTTTGGATGTCACAGTTGGTTCTACTCTGATGGGGTAGACAGATGCCTGTGTGGTGTTAGCTGAAACACTTCAGTAGTTTCTCCCATCATCCACAAAAAGTGTGTGTGGCGAGTCTTCATTGGTTTTTCAAAGATGGACCCTCTCTCTAGTCCCCTTTCAGATTAAGAAGTGTAATGCCTCCTTTGAGTGTGTGTGTATGTGAGTGTACATGTATGTAGTGTATGTCTGTGCACATGTGTATGTATGTGCATACATGTGGAGTTTAGAAGTCAATGGAAGGTATCTTCCTCAATCGCTCACTATCCTAATTTTTGAGACAGGCTCCGTCCTGGAGCTTACCGATTCAGTTAAAGCAGCTGGCCTGCAAGCCCCGCATCTTCCAGTCTCTGTTCCCGCTCCCCATTGCTGAAACCACAAGCCGGCACCATGACACCTGACTTTTTATGTGGCTGCTGGGGAGCTGGGGAATCAAACCCAGGTCCCCATGTTTGTGTAGCAAGCGCTTTACCGACCGAGCCGTCTTTGAGGGCCCCCACGCCTTCTTTGAAATTCGTTCCTGTTTGTATAGGATCCCACACTTAACCTTTTATTTTTCTGATTAGCCTGTTGTACAGCTGCATGGCTGGAAAGTAGGGGGAAGAAGATACGTAAAGCATTTTTCAGTTTTTCCTTTTGAAAAGAGCAGACCCACTGTAGCATCCTTGTCTGCTCTGGGATGATGGCTGGGGCAGAGCATCTGAGAGAATCCCGTTTTAGGCAGCCTTGGTCTCTGGCTCCCGTGCAGGGCTCTGATGTGAATCTGGACTCTCTGACTTTGCCCTTCTGGATTTTGAAGGTTCATTAGTCTGCAAGGTAATAAGGACTATATATTACTAGGATCCAAGGCCCATGGAGAGTTTCTTGTGTGCGCGCGTTAATCTCGACAGAGCAAAGCAGTCCAAGCTTAAAACTCATCTGCATTAATGAACAACCTCCTCCATTTCCATTTTTATGATGTGCAAGGCCTGGTGATTTGTTTCTCTGCCGCTCACGATGGGATGGCTGACTGATGAATCACCTCCTCTGAGGAGCTTGTCTGTGAGTGGTAACGTGGCAAATGGACGCAAGCCAAAATGTCTGTTCTTATTTCATTAAAACGATGACATCGGCTCTCGGTTTCCAAAATCATCCTTTTCCTTCCACGGCCGCCTGAGGTGTCTGCTGTGCCGCGGGCGTGGGTGTTGAGTCCCGCTCCGTGCTCCCGCGGCTCTCAAAGGATGCCGTTCCATGGGACAACTTGGAGACACACTCTCTTTGTAAGCCAAGTGGGAAAGAAGGCTCTAGAGGATTGCGTGTAAATGCTGATACTTGAAGTGAACTATCTAAAATTTGGAAACAATGGGAGAGAAGGGGAGGCAAGGTTGAGGGAAAAGAAAAATGTAAGGCAGATGGATCATATTTGGACTAGAAATTAAGGCTTTAAACATGTGGGTCCATTATGATACTGCCGTTACCATAACCTTAGACGCTACCATACCACTACCACCATCACTAAGACCTTCAGTCATCAAACGTTTTGCCTTTTTTATTTTTATTTTCAGTCATCAGTGCAACGTTTTGAAGCCGATGACACAATTCTTGCTCTTTCTTTTCTGTTATTAAAAAAATGAGATATATTTCATAGATGCTAAAATTCACCATTTATTTATTTAGTCCTCAGTTGGTTCTTGAGACAGGGTTTTCTTGTGTCCCTAACTAGTCTTGAACTGGCTGTGTAGCTGAGGATGGCATTATACTTCTGATCCTCCTGACTCCATCTGCTGAGCGAGCACTGGAATTATAGGCACGAGCCACCAAACTCATGTAGATGCTGTGCTGAGAATGGGACCCATGGCCTGTGCATGGCAGGCCAGCATTTGATTGCTGGATTCTTTGTCACATAGGATTGCTGACATCTCTCCTTGGTTTATTTACTGATCTGCTAATCACTGGTGAGAAATTTCTTTTAAAAATTTACACACACACACACACACACACACACACACACACACACACACACACACACGTAAAATATGCTACACCATTTTCCTCCTTCTCTTTCCTCCTTCCTGCTCCTCCAAAGACCCCTCTCTCCAACTCTTTCCATGCCCCCTCACTCTTTCAGGGTGATAACCTCTTTTTCCATGATTATTATTGCTATGCATGTATGCTTATGTTGTTATGAATGTATTATAATGGATGTATATGTGCATATGTGTGCACAAGTATGTAAATACAACCTGCTGAGTCCATTTTTGTTGTTTCTGTGCATATGTCTTCAGGGCTGCTTTCTCTTGGAGAACCAATCGGAGGCTCATCCCTGGAGGAGGCTCACTTGCCCTCTCTTAGTAGCCATCAGTTGCCTGTAGTTCTTTGTCCAGGGATGTGACCCCTTGAGACTTCCCCACTTCTTCATTAGTGTATTTATTGATATGACCATTGTTCAGATATTCTTTGTGGGGTCATTTCTATGTCTGTTAAGTGACTAGAGCTACTCATCCTCCAGTCTCTGCAGAAAGACTTGATGTTCCTATGTGTATACGCCTCCAGCTTCTACCCACTTGACACCTTTCCTCAAGCTTCCACAGACCCTTAGGTCTATCCCTAGATGAGGTCGCACTCCTCAGGCCTGTCTTGACTATGTGCCCAGCTCTGCTTGTGCAAGCTTAGCCCCTCCAAATGCTGTCCTTTTAATCTTGACGGTTCCCCAAAGGCCTGTTAAAGGCTTGGCTTCCAGTGTACTGATACTGGGAAATGGAAAAAGCTCTAAGGTGCGGGGTCTAATGGGAGGTCTTTCGGCCAGGGGGAGCAGGTCCTTGAAGAGAATAGCAGGATCCCGGTTCATTCTTTTTTTTTTTTTTATCTCTTTTAAAAGATTTAAAAAATTTTAAGTCTTTATTTATGTTTATGTATTTGTGTGATTTATGGCACATGCGTGGAGGTCAGGAGACAACTTGAAGGAGTCAATTCTCTCTTTCAGTCATGTGAATCCCAGAAAGTGAGCTTAAGTCATCAGAGTTGGTGGCAAGTGCCTATGTCCACAGTTATCTTGCATGCTGCCCGAGAATGCTTTTCTCAGGAAACATGCTTCTATTTTCTAGTAATGATGAGAAAGCATTTCTTGTAGCTTCAACTGGCTAATGATAAACCTTACAACTTAGGGCTGGGGTTTGGGAAGATGAGGACTGGGGATTGGGTTTATCTTTCTCTTACACACACACACACACACACACACACACACACACACACACACACACACACACCCCCAAGATACAACTTTGACACTTAGCTGCATTGTATCACAAATACACGTATGTACTATCTACTTTTTATATAACATCTTCCCTCTGTGGAATCTGTTCTGAAACATGGGGGGCAGGGTCTCAGCTGACTTTGTTAAGTCTTTTTGTATCCTCTAATCCAGGAGAAGCTTCAAAGAGTTGTTCTTTGACTTGAGGAAATGGGAGACAAGAACAGGAGTCTCTTGTGTGATTTGTCCTCAAACTGGGAGACTTCTAAGAGTGAAATGGGAACTTATCAATGATTAAGAAAGGGAGATTCCTGAAAAAAAAAAAAACCACACTAAAAATAGACCTTCCATACGAGGCAGCTGTACCATACCTGGGTGTTTATCAGATAGACTACAAGTCCACACAAGGACTTGCATGTACAGTGATTCTTGCACATCCATGTGTGTGCAATAGTTCTGTGTTGGCCAGGTAATATCAAAATTCTCCAAACAGGATCAGAGGTACCTAGTAATCTATATTACTATATAGTCTATATAGTAATCTACCCTTACATTACTTGTAGCCAGGTACTCCCCCAAGATCCCCCAACCAGGATGAGAGGTGGCCAAGAGCTTAAATGACTTTTTTTTTGTTTTTGTTTTTGTTTTTTTTTTTTGTTTTTTGAGACAGGGTTTCCTTGTGTAGCTTTGCCACTTTCCTGGATCTCGCTCTGTAGACTAGGCTGGCCTTGAACTCACAAAGATCTGTCTGGCTCTGCCTCCCAAGTGCTGGGATTAAAGGCATGTGTCACCACTGCCTGGCGGCTTCTACACTATCTGTATGACTAAGACTAAGCCAGATCCCTTCCTAGGCCCCAACAGAGGCTAACATAGGCAGCCTATTTCCAGAATTCATTTTCTTGGAAGAAATGACATGTACTCTGAGTTGAGTTTTAATATAATGATGCTTCCTTGTGTACCAGGTATTGTATTACACCAGGGAAAATATTTCTAAATTACACTGTGTTTAAATTTGTTGGCAATAAACTGCCTGGCATCAGAATCGTTAGTGGTTTTGTTCCAGATTGATAAAGTCACTCTGAACCAAGTTTTTATGCCCACCTTTTCATTTCCTGCCTGCACGTGCAAGGACCTCCTCATGTACACACACGATCCTAAGTGTAACGTGCTCAGTCTGTATAGTGTTATGTGTATGTGTGTTTTCAGGGCTGACCACTTGGTAATGGACAATCAGTCGATGTGTCTTTCCCCGGGGAAGACCATTTTTCCCATCATTCCTTTGCCCATAGTTCTTTGTGTTGAGGCTCCATGAACTTCCCCTCTGTGTTAACTTGTCTGTTGGTGTCAACCCTGTTCAGCTCATGTTTAGGAAGTCATATTGGGGAGACTTTATGGGTATATTTTTTGACATCACCAGGAGACAGTCTCACAGCAAATCCCCGGGTCCTTTGGCTCTTACAATGTTTCTGCCTCCTCTTCTGCAATGCTCCCTGAGCCTTTTGTGTGGGAGGGTTTGTAGATGTAGATCCACTGAGAGTGGGCTCCACAACTCTGCATACTGATTGGTTGGGGTTTTCTGTAGTGGTTTCTGTCAGCTGCAAAGAGAAATTTCCTTGGTGAGGACTACACTTACCTGTTGTATAAGGACAAATGTTTAGAGTGTCGTTGGGTTTACATGGATTTAGGAAAATGGTCATTGTAGGTTCTCCTCCAAAAACCCATGACTTCACTAACCCTATGCATGCGATCCCTTTTTGTGAGCAGATCTGAAGTCTGATTAGAGAGCTGCTGGTTACTGCCAAGGTATGTGTGCCACTGCTACACTCCTAGGGTTATTGTGACATGATGGTCATGGTTGTGGTTCTTAGGTGTCAAAGCTAGGTAGGACTGTTAGTTGCTGCTTCCCTTTAGAAGCTTGCGTGGTACCTCCTGGTGCCTCTCAACATGAATGAGAGCTAGTCCTTAGAGAGGGGCATTCAGGTCATGGCCTCCTCCAGCCCTGTGCCTAAAGTGCTTGGCATCTTCAGCAATAGGGACTTACCTTCCACTTCTGGGGAGCAAACAAGAGCAGTAACTACAGCCTGTGCTGTAGGAATGTCTTGGACAATTCTGACCAACAGCTCGAAAGAGGGCTTCTCATGCCTAAAGTTGGGGTTTTGTTAGGTGGCCTTTGGCTCTTAGAGGAAGCACTGTCAGCCTGCATGAGGAAATTCCATTTAAGCTATATATGTATATTTATACACTGACTTATACATGTTATAGTTTTTTTAGGGTATATCATATAATCACTAGTATAATTCCTGATGACTTTTCAGACATCCTTATTGTTATCTTACCCTCCTTCTGTGTTTTTCTTCCTCTCCTTCCTGATTAGAGTCTCTCCCTGGCTTATTTTTTTCTATTTCCCCAATCATGTCACTTGTACCCTGCTGCATTTCTTTCAGCCTCCAAGAGTGAAATGATGTTGTTTGCAGAGAAATGGATGCTGCTTGAGGTCATCACGTTAAGTGAGTTGAGGCAGTCTCAGACAGACAAGTATCACATGTTCTCCTTCATTTTTGGTTCCTAGACTTTATAGGTCGATGAAAACCATCCATGTGCAGATGATATGAAAGCAGAAGCAAGAAGAACGAAGGTGACTCATGGGAAGTGGGAGGGGGAGGAAGAGGAGAATCGAGGGACCTATGGGAAATATGCCCAATGGAGATTATATGCCTGCAGAAAATGGTTTTGTGTAATTCTGCATAAGAAAATAAAGAGGACAATAGTGAAAGGTGACACTGGTTGGGGAAGATCAAGACATATGATCATGCTAATCATCAGAGAAGATAATAAAATACATTCTAATATACCTCATGATTTGGAGGATGAACTATTCTTAGTGTGGCGTGTATCAGACCTCTGCCTAATGGCACGTGTGTGTCATTAGCTGTAGATATCTTACATCCTGCTGAGGGAGAAATTCTAGGCCAATTTTCCATTGTAAAGCAGTCTTAGATGTCTGTTTTTCTTTTTTCTTTTTCTTTTTTTTTTTTTGTGGAGGGTTTGGAGGACAGTGTCTCATGTATCCCAGGCTGGCCTTGAACTCACTATATAGACAAGGATGACCCTGAACTTCTGATTCTCTTGCCTCCTGGCCGGAGATACAGGTGTGTGCCACCATGTCTGGTTTATGTGGTGTTGATTGTTGAATCCAGGGCTTTCTGTGCGTTAGGCAAGCATTCGCCTAACAGAGCCACATCCCCCAGTCCAGATGTCTCTTTTTTTTTTTTCAGCATGATGACTCATTGACTGAGGTTCTCAGTCAGTAATGTCTTTGGGGATGCACGTTCTGAGGTCTTTATGGATGGACCACACTGCTGTGCCCGGTGGTTCACGTCACACACAGGACTCTGCTGAAGCAGGCTGTTTTTCCAGGTCAGACCACCAGCTAGAATTTCAAACTGTTGAAAATGAAAAATAGATTGTCTTCCCCCACGGCTAGACTTGGAACAAGTGGCTCACATTTAACAATCGGCACAGATCATAGACAGTATCCAATTTACCAAAATGAAGAGTTCCGGATACTCATTGGAAAGTTGGCTGTTTGGCACCAGAGTTTATTTTCTCGTGGTAACAGGAGCCCTTAGCTTTCCAGGCTTGCCAATAGAGCTTTTAAAAACCACAAATAAGCTGTGTTATGGACTCCTCAGGGCTCTGCTGGCTCCATCTGGATGACAGTATTTTCCTGTGAAATGTGAATATAGGTATCCTCTAGCTTTGAGCCACTGACCATAAAGCTCATGGCTTGGGGCTGAAGTTTCCGGAGAGATGTGTTCATATCTCATTGCTGTTGCTGAAAATGACCAAAAAATTAGTGGCTTAAGGCTACAACAGATTTACTATTACAGTCCCGAAGGTCAGAAAGTCTAAATTGGCCTACTTGGTAAAAATGAAAGGTTCAGGGGCTGGCAAGATGGTTTAGTTGGTAAAATTCTCGCTGTACAAGCAGGACTGGGTAGATCCCCAGTAGTCATCCCAAAAGCTGGACCTGGTGTGTGTATCTATATTTATATACACATATATACACATATGTGTACACACACACACACACATACACACACACACACACACACACACACACACACACACACACACACACACACACACGCACACGTAGTGAACCAGTTCATTTACAACTGGGAAGATCCCAGGAAGGAGGCAGGCTTTAAGGAAGGGTGATAGATGTTAAGGGGAATTTTCAAGAGGTAACGGCTTAGGATAAATAACCAAGACTTGGCTGGCTAGGAATAGGCATGAAGAGGGTTTAGGAAAGAGGAAGGTTCCTGTGAGGGGAATGGTGTAAAGCAATGCGATAATTCTGGAAGGTCCCGAGTTCCTGTCTACTGGTGTTGAATGTGGTGTGAGAGCCATGAGCACACTGTTCTTGGGAGGAGTGACCTGCCAGGTTCAGTCTGCCTGGGAAGAGGAGCTGTAAGTCCCGAATACCACTGTGCTCTGGTCTCATTGTGCAGCCTACCCCGAGCCCAAGATGCAGGCTGTGTCTTCCAGACCCCTCTTCATTCAGGGATATGCCAGAGTCTGCTGATCCTTGGGAAGCCAGTGTGACGTTCACTGCAGTCTTTTGTGTGTGTGTGTGTGTGTGTGTGTGTGTGTGTGTGTGTGTGTGTGCATGCACACACTAGAGGGCGCTCTCAGCTGCCAATCCTCAGGTGCTGTCACCTTATTTTCTCTCACATTGATTGATGGGTGTATGGGTTGTGTGTCTGTGCATATGTGTGCTACCTACACATGCCTGTATGGAGGTGAGAGGACAACGTGCTGGAGCTGGTTCTCTCCTTCTACAGTGTGGGTCCTGGGGATTGAACTCAGATTGTCAGGCTTGGCTGCAAGTGCCCTTATCCACTTCGCCATGTTCTCAGCCCTGGAATAAAATTTCCAAAGCCTCTCTCTTTCAGACTCATACATACAGACTCCTCCTTTCTCTCCTCCTCCCCACTAAAGCACATCTTTTAGGTCACATGGATGTCCTTCCTTTCTCCATCACCATCTTTCATGTCTCTGTTTAATTTGGTGAAGCTACATGAGACTCTTGCTTCTTGATCCATGAAAGCAAAGCCAGGTTCTTCTTAGTGAGTCACAGGGAAAAGACTGTTCACGCATTAATACATGTTTCCCTCCACGTTTTATTCTTCCATCGGAGACGGAGTGGGGAGGCCAGGACCAGAGGGCACAGCAAGGCCACTGGAGGGCAGTCACCAGCTCACAGTGGTTTTCCAGCTAATGGAATCAGTGTTGTGGAGCAGCTGGGCTCTATGGGACTGAAACTGAAGTCGTCACTGGTAGGGCTAGGAGGGGCTGCAGAACTGCATGGGGCAGGGGTTCATTGAAATGGATGTGTTTTACAAACACTGGCTTTCAGCTCACTCGAGAAATAATTAAGCCTTGACTCCGGTTGTACATATTAAATTATGGCAGTGGAGAGGAAAAGGAAGAAATGCTTAGTAGATTTAAGTAAAGAATTAATAATGCAGAGGTTGGCATTGGGAACGGAGGTCAGTGCCGAGCTGAACTAAGCCTGGAACAGAAATGGCGGCTACAGTGTGTGTCTGCCCCATGTCATCCAGTGGCTGAAGGTCTTGAAGTACTTTGCAAATTTACTCCTAGAAAGTAATTAGATCTCTGTCAGGGTAGGGGTTGCAGAGAATCCATCTGTAAAATAAAAGGCAAGGGCTTTCTTCTTCCCTTTTATGGTGTTGGCAGAAAGGATCTCTCTCCCTCCCTCCCTCCCTCCCTCTCTCCCTCCCTCCCTCCCTCCCTCCCTCCCTCCCTCCCTCTCTCTCTCTCTTTCTCTCTTTCTCTCTCTCTCTCTCTGCCCTCATGTGCAGCCTTGCTGAACTGATACTTCACCAGTAGCACATCTGGCTGGTCTTCTGTGGACCTGCATAAATAAACTCCATCTATCCATGATCTTTCCCCACATTTCTTCTGGAAGCAGCTAACTTTTCTTTCCCCTTTCTCTCTCTCTCTCATCCTCTCCTCTTCCCTTTCTTCCTCTCCCCTCCTCCCCCACTTCACCTCCCTCCTCTTCCCTTTTTCCTTCCTTTTTTTCCCCATGTGTATGTACCGTATATGTGTGTTCACATATGTGTGCTTGTGGAAAGCGTTGATGTTGGGAATCTTCCTTGCGAACTCTCTTTTGAGGCAGGGTCTCTCATTTGTCTCCAGAGTTGGCTGATTTGGCTAATCGAGTTTGCCAGCTTGTTCTAGGTATCCCTGCTCTGTCTCTCCCAAGTGCTGGGGTTTAGGCAGGCTGCCACACCCATCCAGCACTCACAGGGTGATGGGTATCCTCTGCGCCACCTCTGCAGTGCAAGCAATCATTTCTTCTCACATCATGGAAAACTAACAAGAAGTGCTGTGTGTTATTATGGTCTTACCTCCTCGGTCAGGTTCCTACTTCTTTGGGAATAGGGCCAATGTTTCATATGTCTTTGTGTGAACACATGTGAACAAAGGCATGTTTTGTGTTCTAAGTGGGGTGGGATAAGATGGAGTGAAATATTCTCAAGCTTCTTAGAACAATGGAAAATTAAAATTTTATGCACAGTTTATTTCTATAATATTTCATTTAATATTTTTGGATAACAGTTAATTGGGGTAATTGAATTCTCAGACCCCAAAATTCATTAAGAAAAAACTATTGTAACTATTCATATTTATATCATCACTCAAAACTTTTCAACTTAGTAGAGAGGACCACATCCTAAGATCCAGTGATGGGCTTTGCGGAGAGTCTGAATGCCCATAAGGGTGTGAGCTTCTATGGGCAGGGAGTCTCAGCTTTCATCAGATTTTCAAATAATTTGTCATCTAGAAGAACTTAATTATGCCTTTACGGCCTGTAAATAAACAGTGATTTAGGATTACTGCTGGAATTTAAAACTCAGAATGTTACATGCTTAAATATTGTATTAACCTATACATGTTTCATGACTTAATAAAACATTTTCGTTATTTCACAGCGCCTCCCTGTGCCTTTTTCTTTTCTGCTTTTTTAGTGTTTTAAAATTCTTTAACTATTTCATGCACATATGGAATGAATGATGATCCTTTTCATCCCCCATTCCTTTCTCTCAACCTCTCCCTCTCCCACCGAACCCCTCCACTTCCCAACAGGTCCCCTCACACCTTCACATCTGTTTTTTGGGCCCGCTGAGTTTAATTATGGCTGCCTGCATGGGCGTGGGTGGGAGGCTGTTCACTGGAGCATGGCTCACACACCATTAGCTACATCTCTGGAGAGAGACTCTCCTCCACACAGCCTCCATGTTGCTCTTCCCACTTCCTCATTCTCCTTTGCCCATGGCCTTAGCTTTACAGTCTTCCACACACCTGTGACTTCCTCTTATTCCTGGGGTACCCACAGAGCTCCAGAGATGCACTGGAGCAGAAGTCTCCCCCCTCAGGCAAACACCACCTTCCAGGTCCTCTGATTCTCAAGTAGTATTTCCTCTCCACATTATGCCCAAAAGGAGAATTTTTAAAAACAATTTCTATATTATCTAAGCCATCAATTTACCTAAATGATCACCTTATTGGCGACAGTAGCATATCGATTGGCTTAGCTTTCAAGTAGGAAGTAGTAAAGGTTAATAGCCCATATTTGATTAGGGCTCCTTCGTTGCCGAAGCTGTGAAGATCATGGAAAGGACTGGAAATGGGGGCATTTGGGTTTCGTTCCAGCTCTACCACAAGCTCAGAGAGTGCTGTTTAACCTCTCTTCACCTCAGTCGTAAAAGGTCCTTTCTGAAATACCACGATATGAGTCTTTAATAGGCCACCTAGGCAGAGAGACCATCGTTTCAGAGAGATGCCCAGCAAATCAGCACTATTTCAGTTTCCAAAACGCTTGCCTCATTTATTGCTTAATCAGTGGTTCGCAAGAAATCCCTGTGATTATCAAAGCTCAGGTCTCTGTTTTTACAGCTTCCATTAAGGAGCAGAACTGGGCTGTGGCTGGCTGGGCTCAATTTATCATTCGTATTGGGAATATATTTGTCAATTTTCTTGCAGATTGTGTAATTATCACCTCATTTTATTTCCAAGGCTCCAAAGCGGGGATCAGAGCTGATGTTTGGTAATTGAAAGAATGTTCCACCTTTCACAGCGCTGTTTGCTATGGTGGTTAAGAACTGCATTTCTCTCTGAAGGTTTCTTCTACGAGCATCCTCAGAGTCTGGACTGGGTGTGCTCTTCTGGATACTAAGACCAGCACCAACCACTTACTGCCACCTTCTCAGGAGGATCAGGCTGAGCTTCCTTCTGAGAGTTTTCTTGGGTAGTTTCATAGGTGCTCAACATTCAGAGCATAAGAATTTTGATTAGGAGTTATTGGTATCTTCTTTCCTGGGGTCTGAGACGACAAGGGGCGTGTCCTTTTCTTCTCTGGCTTCCAGCCCCCCAGTACATCCAGAATTGGCATTCATTGAGATTTATGGGCTAGGCTCCACCACTATGACCCTAAGGGGCATGTGTGTCATAGGACAGTCATACACAGGTGCCCATTCTGTGGCTTCCCAGATATTTATGTCGTGTGTGTGTGTGTGTGTGTGTGTGCGCGTGCGTGCGCGCGCGCGCGCAGATGCATGTGTTTATAAAGGTTAGAGGTCAACATTCAATGTCTTCCTCCACTGCTCATTGTTTTTTGAGACAGGGTCTCTCACCAAACCTGGAGCACCCTTCCTCCCTGACTCAACCTGTTAGCAAACCCCAGGAGATCCTCCTGCCTCTACATACATTCTTCCCAAGAAGCAAGAGCAGACAAATGGGAATATGCAGTCTCCTGGCTGCACGAGACTGGGAGGCTGAGGAAGGAGACACTGTCTTATCTAACCAGATTTCACCACAAGCTGTGGAACCTTGAAAAGATCCTTACCCTCTCTGAGCTTGTTTAGGCAGCTCATCTATAAAATGAGGACAACGCCTCTGCATGAGCTAGAGAGCATGAAAAACTTGCAGAAGTATCATCTCAAGAGCAGGGCATATAGGAAGCATTTCAAGTGGTTTCTAGACAGATGACCAGAGATGGGGGCGAAGTCCATGAAGAAGAGACTCTGAATGAGTAACATGGGTAACATCTAGCCACAGGAGTGCTGGCATTACAGATCCATGCTGTGCTAGTGCACTTTCATGTGGGTTCTGGGAGTTCAAACTCAGGCCCTCATGCATGCACAGCAAGCCCTTGACTCACCGAGCCGTCTCCCAGCCTTCATTGTCAGTGATCTTTGCATTCTGCTGGACAAGTCGGATTCAACTCACTCTACTGACCCTTCATCAGTTCCATGGTGATGATGCGGTTTGGCAGAGGAGACTTCCTCGAAGGGGGGCGTTCCCAAAGGAAAGAGTGAAGAGGAAAAGGGGTAGTGATAGCATGGTCAGAGGTGGGCAGGGGTCAACTGGACAGCATCATTTGACTCAAGTACACTTTCTTAATTCAAAACCTAAGTCCAGGCAGGGGAAGCAACTCAACAAAGTGTCCACTCTGAAAACAGAGGACCCAAGTTCACTCTCTCAGGGGGAAAAAAAAGAAGCTAAGTGTGGTGGTGTGCACTTGTAATCCCAGCACTGGGGAGGTGGAGACAGGTGGATCTCTCTGCTCAGGGGCCAGCTAGTCTACTTGGTGAGTTCCAGGCTAACGAGTGAGAAAAAAATCCAAGTTGAATAGCACCCAAGGAACAATGCTGAGGTCATCTTCTGGCACTTACATTTACACACACACACACACACACACACACACACACACACACACACACACACACCAAACACACAGAAATGCATATATGCATATACAAGTACACACACATACTGAAGTTACAGGCACATATGGCCATGTCAAACTTAATGTTTTGGTTTTAAAATTTTTTAGATTTATTTACTATATAAAAGACATTTATACAAATGAATACTTATATTTATATATAAATATTCATACATGAAAATTTATTTATAATATTTATATGTAATATAATTTTTATAAGTAAATATATATGGCATACATATAAATAAATAAATAAATAAATAAATAAATAAATAAATAAATAAATAAATAGATATGAGTGTTTTGCCAGCATGTATGTATGGGTATCACCCGTGTCCAGTGCTTAAGGAGGCTAGAGGAGGATATTGGATCCTTTGGAACTAGAGTTATAGATGTTGTGAGTTTCCATGTGCATGCTGGGAGCCCAACTCAGGTCTTCTGCAAGAGCAGCAAGTGCTTCTAATTACTGAGACATCTCTCCAGCCCCATGCATGCTGAACTTTTAATTTGTGCTAGGGATCTAGACTCAAGCACCTATGATGGCACACAAGCACCTTACAGACTGAGCCATCCCTGCAGAGGCCGTCTTGTTTTTTTGACACAGTCTCTCATTGGCCTGGGGTTCACAGATCCAGCTAGGCTGCTCACTAGGGATCCCCAGGGACACACACAAACAGGAACTTGTAACACTTCCCTTATTAGTTTATGAAACAGACAACTCTATTCCAACACGATGCTCTTTCCCAAGTTTGTAGTCAAGATTCTTTCAACAAAATTATGTTTCGTTTTTTACAGAGGAAATGAAGGTGCCTGAAAAAGGCCTGCAAAGTGGTGTGCATACATGTGGTGCTTTGTGTTTTGAATCAGTGGTGTTTTTGACCTTTTGGCTTTTTGGGCAATTACACAACTTGCCAGAGTCAGCGATGTACTCAAGGCGACTGGACTGTGATACTGGACTCACTCTCTGCTTGCTCCCTTTGCAGCTGTCCTGCTGGGCTGTGGGAGCTCGAAGTTATTCCTGCCCTCCAGCAAGGCCGAAGGGCAGCTCTGATCTCCTGCCAGCACTTTTCTTTCCAAACTCCCAAGAGCAAGAATCGTGAATGAGTCTTTTCAAGGCACCAGAGGTGCCAAGGAGGACCCACATGCCCGTTGGGTTTGGCAGTTAGGAGGCCATTAGAGAGCTTGGCTCACCCAGATTCGGAAGAGTCAAGTTAGGTGGGCTGATGAGCCAACTAGAGCTGAAATACTGAAACCCCAACTTTAATCTTCTCAATCAGAGCCTGATTGATGTTGGGCAGATGAGAGAGGGTGGCTGCCGGGTCAGACAGGACTAAGGAGGAGGCACTGTGAATATTGCTGTCCATGGTACCACTTCGTGTTCGTCTGTGTGCATGCATGTATGTATGTATGTGTCTTGTGTGTATATGTAGAGGACGACCTCAAGTATCATTCCCTAGGTGCTGTCGTACGTCCTAGGGTAGGTGACTGCCATGCTCACTGAAACCTGGTGATTGTGTGAACCACTTTTTTTGGTCCACTTTGTCCTGTGTGCCTTGTGTGTGTGTGTGTGTGTGTGTGTGTGTGTGTGTGTTGCATGTGTGCATTCACTTGCTTGTGTACATACATGTGGAAACCAGAGGAGGATGTCTGTTGTGTTCCTATCACTCTTCACCTTGTCCCCTTGAGACAGGGTCTCTTTTTTTTATTTTTATTTTTTTACTTTAATTTAATTTTATTTTATTTTACAATACAATTCAGTTCTACATATCAGCCACGAATTCCCTTGTTCTCCCCCCTCCTGCCTCCCTCCCCTTCCTCCCAGCTTACCCCCCATTCCCACCTCCTCCAGGGCAAAGCCTCCCCCAGGACTGAGATCGACCTGGTAGACTCAGTACAGGCAGGTCCAGTCCACTCCTCCCAGGCTGAGCCAAGCGTCCCTGCATAAGCCCCAGGTTTCAAACAGCCAACTCATGCACTGAGCACAGGACCCGGTCCCACTGCCTGGATGCCTCCCAAACAGATCAAGCCAATCGACTGTCTCACCCATTCAGAGGGCCTGATCCAGTTGGGGGCCCCTCAGCCATTGGCTCATAGTTCATGTGTTTCCATTCGTTTGGCTATTTGTCCTGAGACAGGGTCTCTGACTAAACCTGGACTCACAATTTTTCAGCTAGGCTGGCAGTCAGCCACCTTAGTGGTTTTCCATCTCCGAGTGTCCTGGGGTTGCAGAACACACAGTCATGCTGATCTTTTCACATGGGTTCTGGAGATTCGAACTCAGGCCCTCATGCGTGTGCAGCAAGCACTTTATTGACTGTGCCATCTCCTCAGCCTACCACCTAGTTTTCCCATACTGGGTCTCTCATTGGTCTGTGGCTCATTTATTCAGCTAGTCCAGCTGATCAGGAAGTCTCGGGGACAGCTTGTGCCTGCCTCCCAGTGCTGGGATTAGGAGAACATGCCTTTTCACCTGGCACATACGATTAAATATGTCTTTACTCTTGTAAGGCAAGCACAGGACCAGCTGAGTTCCCTCTTCTGCTCTCACTTCTGAAAGTCAAGACAAAATAAAAGCCATGAGACAGACAGATTTCAATTCTTCCCAACAAGTATCCACTACTTATCCAACAGAAAAACTTACCCATACTCCCTGTCCTGGGAAGATTTAATTGTTAACCCTGACACAGCCTGGATTCACTGGAGAGGAAAGCATGGATTGAGGAATTACCTAGTTCAGACTGGCCTGTGGGAATGTCTGTGGGGGATTGTCTTGATAGTTAATGCTGCCCGCTGTGGGCAGCACCATTCCATAAGCAGGTGAGCCTGGGCTGTAGAGGAAAGCTAGCTAAGCCTGAGTCTGTGAAGCCTTTCTCCACGGTTTCTGCTTCAAATTCCTTGAATTTCTTTCCAATTTCCCTCAGTGATGACTATGACCTGGAAGTACAAACCAAATAAGCACTTTCCTCCCCTAAGTTGCTTTGATTAGTGTTTTATCACGGCAATACCTAGGATACTAGAACATTCATCCCTATCTTCAGCAACCAGAAAAAAGATGCATTTTATTTTTTCTCCAAAACTATGAAGAGCAACACAGGGAAGCTTGTGTTGCTGTGAGCTTGCAGAAGGAGGCTGTGACTCTGCAAATGGATTCCTTGTGGTTCTGTGTGTCCAAGCTGTCAGTCACCATGCAGAGGCCCAGAGATTCCTATTTGCCAAGTCTGTCTGTCGTCTCTTGCGGGACCTTCACACCTCGGTGGCACTGATTATCTCGTGTCACAGCCCATCAGCTGGCTTACCTCCAGGAGGACGTGAAATTGCTTAACAAGCCTTCCCGTGTCCCGCATCGCCCTAACCACATGCCTTGCTTGCAGGTCTCATCTGTTCCCACAGAACAGATGCATCCCTCAGCTGTTAGACAGAGCTGTTAGACAAAGGGTAGAGGGCTGCGGAGATGGCTTAGTTGGGAATGTGCCTGCTCTGCAGGAATGGGGATCTGAATTTGGATCCCTCGTATCTATGCAAAGAATTGGCTGTGGGAGGCAGAACTGGAGAAAGGACTCCGTGGCTTCTGGACTCTTCCAGAGGACCTAAATTCTGTTTCTAACATCCACTACAATCTTCTTAAAAGCTCCTGTTCATCTAGCTCCAGTGCATATGGCACTCTGTTTTGTCTTCCTTGAACATCTGCACTCACACATATACCCCCTACACACAACACACACACACACACACACACACACACACACACACACACACACACACACACACACACACACCAGACACACATACATCCACAATAAAAAGAAAACTGTGAAGGTAATATGAAGGCCTAGACTTAACTTTGCAGACTCTACCTTAGGGAAGGGCCACCATCTTAGACCACCTGGTGACCAGAGGCTGTATTCGGTTCCAGGAAGAACCTTAGGCATGTGCCATGATAACTCAAACAGATACCCTAGAAGCAGCCAATTAAGAAACAGAGCAGTAAAGTTTAACAAGATCCAGATGATCTTGCAGACATCCTGTCAGTGGTTTATGGCCCTTGCAGATATCCAGATATCTTGTCAGCAAGTTGTGGTTCCACACGAAAAGTCTAACCCAATAAGTTTCAAATGTGGTTTCATGCCAAAAGTCTAGACCAATAGTTTCAAAAAAAATCACCGTGCCCCATATCTCCTTTTCCCAATCCCCAAAGCACCAAGGCATGTAATTCCCAGCTTGTAGTTTTTCTCCTTTAAAATCCTCCTACCCCTGAGCTGCCGCCGCCACTGCATTTCTGCTGAGTGGTGGTCCAGTTCGGACCTGACAAGGAAAAGACCCTTGTGTGCTTGCGTCGGAAACTGGCTCCTTGGTGGTCTCTGGGGGTTTTGCGACACGGGTACAACAAAAAACAATTTTTTTTAGAGGTGGGTGTGGCAGAGTGTGTTTGTAAACCCGGTGCTGGGAGCTCTGAGACAAATGGGTCCCTGGAGCTCATTGGCCAGCCAGCCTAGGGGAATGGACAAGCTTCAGGTTTAATGTGAGTCCCATTTCAAAAACAAAACCAGGTAGAGAATGATAGTGGAGGATTCTTTCCCTTTGGTCTCTGTACAAAAGCATACACTTCTGCATACACACAGATGTGTGCACACAGATATGCTATACACACATACAAACTAAATACATCAAAGTGTTTCTTTGGTTCTTAGCTAATTATTCCAGTTGAGAGAGGTTTTCATGTCTTTCCTCCACTTCTCAGGCTGAATGTCCTTCAGGGTTGACTACATCCCACCCATCCTCCCCTTCAAGATGGAATCTGACCATCATTCCATTGCTAGTGAGTTTAAACTGTCAACTTCACACAGTCTGGAAAGAGAGTCTCAAATGAGGAATTGTCTACATTAGGTTGGACTGTGGGCATGTCTGTGGGGGTTGTCTTGATTGTAAATGAATGTATAAGGACTCAGCATCATTTTCTAGTCAAGGGGTGCTAATTGATGTAGGAGGACTCAGCATCACTCCCTAATTAGGGGATCCTAGAAAGCATAAGAGAGCTGAGAGCTAGTTGAGTAAGCAAGCAAGCAAGCAAGCAGGCAGGCAGGTAGGCAGGCAGGCAGGCAGGCAGGCAAGCAAGGAGCCTCACATTTATTCTGTCTCTGCTTCTGGTTTGCAGGCAGTTCTTGCAAGAGACTTGGATAATCTCTCCTGGATCAGTAGGAATGTTGGTGGCCAAAGCTGACCTTTTGAAAAGGTGCACATCAGATGAAGTGACTGTGTGGAAGCAGAGTAGGGAATGGAGACAGATTAAATCAAGATTAACGTATGAAAGAAGGCAGTTGGCTGAAAAGACTGGAAACCCTTTCTCACCTAAACTACAGGCAACAAACTCAAGAAGAATCAGAAGCTGGGTAAATGATGTCTAAGGGTCAGGAGTCTTATGGCTCCTACTGAACCGATGCCTTTCCCAGCTCACTAGCCATCTACCATTCTCCGGGGAGTTTTTTCCTTAAACTGTCTGTATTCCTAGTTGTTATTTATTAAATGGCACTGTTTACTGTGTGAGAAAAGCCATGAGGCACAGCAAAACCCACTATAAGAGTTTATTAAAGGAATAATAATAATAATGGAATAGAGAGGGTGTGCATAGACCTACAGAATGACTGCAGGAAGAAGAGGGAAGGAATAGATGGAACCTGCCTTTATAGGTTCCCCTCACACATGTGCATATGGGCTTACGTAGCTACGCCACACATGCACATAGATTGTATGATCACTCTGCGTGCAAATTACATGATCACGCAGTGCACAGATTACATAGGACATAGGTCCTGGGATAACTAAACATCTTGCCTGGCTACTGGACAGTCCATGCAAGGTCGTAGCTGGGGGAGTGGCTAGGAATTCTAACACTAGTATCTTCCTGTGTGTCTCTGATGCAATTCTTTGTTCAGAGATACAAGAACCTTGGGGCTTCAGCAGGTGATCCTAACATTCAAATCCATGCCCTTCCCACCTACACTGATGTAGCAGCAAAGAGGAGTGAAGTGAGGATTCCAACCTCCAGTATGGAAACAGTAAGCCAGAGGCTATAAGCTGTACCACACTCACAGCTGAGGCAGACAAGCATAGGCAGTATTTTAGCAACTGTGCACACCCTCATCAGATAGTGCACTTAGCAGCCTGAGACCTTACCTGCATCTACTACATGACCCCTCCTTCAGATAATGCACCTAGTAACCTGTTAGCAACCTAAGACCCCTACCTGCATTGAGCTGCACACACATCCCTCTCAAGCAATGGAATAGGTTTCTGCACTTAATGACAATAAAACTTAGACCAAGTCATTTCCTAGTTATGTTTAGGTAAGAAGGCAGTGATCCAGGGCTGATTCAGTGTAGACCAGCTTTAGGGGAATTCATAATAAGACAAAAATGTGCCTTCAAAGTGAATTTATAGGAGGAGGTATGCCCGATCAACAATCTTGTGCTTATTCACAATTGAACATGCATATATTAAAATCAGAGACATTGTGGAAGGGTGCATGTGCTGTAGAGAAATGGTTATATAATTTGAAGGCTGTCAATCTAAGCAAAAACCCACACTTCCATGCTCCTTAGCAACCAAACTCCTCCCTCTCTTGAACCCCACATAAAGAAGCCCAGAAAAATAATCAGGACCCCCGTGACGGTGTATCTGACCCATTCTACCACTTTGCTTTTAATAAAATTACCTTGCTACTTATGCAAATCTTGTGAGTCTTTATTTCAATTATTTGAATAAGATGCTAAGAACTTGGAAACACTGGGCCCAGATTCTGACCACCAGTAACACATCCATATGCATATATTATGTTAAAGATTGGGGACAGTGTCACAAAGGAGGCCAGCAGATTCATCTGGCAGCTTCTTAGTCAAAGGAGACATATATGCCCAAGTTTGAATATGAAATGTCCCTCACTGGCTCACGCATTTTAACATTTGATCCCCAATTATTTGAGGAAGTTGTGGAATCTTTAGGAGGTAAAGTCTTGCTGGGGGAAGTACATCCTTGGGAACAACCTTTGAGGTATAGCCTGGCCTCCCTTCCTGTTTTCTTTCTGCTTACTGGTGCATTGCAATGGGCTAGCCTCATGCTCATGGGCAGTATGCCTTCCTTGCCTTTTTTGATATCTTCCCTTACAGAATGGACTGTATCCTCTCTGGGACTGTAAGCCCAAATAAACCCCCTTTCCTAAAATTTTTTTTGTTGAAGTATCTTATCACAGAAACATAAAGTGGTCCAGAGTCTTCTAGAACAGCCACACTTTCACTGTGGAGAGAATGAAGTCCTGAGTCAAAGTGTATTGTGGACATGGATGGGCACCTCCATATCAAGGATTCCAGTGCCTCAGACACATAAGAATGGCAGGCCCTCAGGGGGATGGAAAGGTTTCTCTCTGGTCCCGGGACGGATATTGGCAGTGTGTGCAGGAAGTATCAAGTACATCTTCCTCCTCAGATGACTACAGAAAGAAACCACTCTCCTACAGAGAACCCCTACTTGTTAGCTAACCTGAGTCCTTGTTCAGCAATGGATAATAAACTTGTCTCCTCTGGCTGGGTTTCCTGGATCACTGGCATATCTCCACTGAAGCATAGGCTCACTGGGTCTTAGCTTTTAGGTACCTGCCTGTCATTTCTTTGTTCCAAAGCTGTGAGGGTCAAGAAACTTCACAGAGGTTTTATCTGTATATTATTTGTTTTCTGTCTCCTCGATCCTCCAGCTGTGAATAAGAATTCCTGGAAAGAAGCTGTGTCTGTGAAGGTTGATTGACTGATTAAAATTTTAATGATGTGGAGATGTTGGAATGTTGCAGGTCCAGAACCTCATTACAATTTATCTTGTTCTATCTTTAGTTTACTTACCCTGCGACTAACAGATGAACCTGAACCTAACATTCTGACAAACAGGTAAAAAACCTTTGGAATGCATTAACTTAACAAGACCCTAGTTTTTCAACAATCAAAGGTATAGAGTATTGTCAAATAATACCCACAGCCTTTAGCAGAGTTCTCCTCATCTTGCTGTGACCTACGGACCCAGCGCTCCCACCAGTGTATTTGAAAGGTGTCTTGATTTATGGCTCTCTTTGTTCTGTTATTAATGAAAATACCAGGAAGTCGTCTGAGAGACTGCCTTTCTTAGAAATGGCTGCATAAACAAGATCGAAGCAATGACAATATAAATAGACAAACAAAGAGGGAGAGAAATCTCACAAGTCTCTCCTACCTCTAGAAAGAACTACAGGTAACTACTGGCTGTGGAGAAAGGAAGAATTAGTCTTTTCCAGGAATTAGTCCTCTGATTGGTTATCTAATACAATGTGATGAACCAGCCTACCTCCATCTTGGGCTTGAAAACTATCTTACAGTCAAGGCAAATGAAGCTCATTCCTGTTTATGCTTAAACCTCTGTTTCTCAAGGATTGGGCTCTGCCCACCTGTAACCTTAACTACAAATGATTCTGTACTGTCTGTTTCAGGAAATGGCAACCATCGCTTTGTTTCAAAGAGTTGTTATGACCATCCTGCAACACAACCTTAGGTTGTTATGACTGCGTTGTTATGACCCCCTTGTGTTCTGCTTCTGTAATCCTGCCTATTTGCCCACTAAATCCCCCATTTGGGAAAACTCCTTACCCCTGAGCCATAAAAACCTTATCTTCCCCATGTCCAATACTGACCTCTTTAGACTCCACCTTATGGGGAGGGAGCCCACATACATGAATAAAAAAGCTTGCTTTAATTAATTTATTGCTTTAATTAGTTTGGCCATGATGATTTGGATCAGTGATCTTTCTGCTCGAATCTCTGGATTTAACACAAAGTAATCAGCTTTGAAATCTATACACACAAACAACAAAATTGAACCCAGTAGGTTGTATTTATGTATTTGTATACACACACACACACCAATTACAATAAAAGAAAAAGGGGCTATTGATTGGAGAGTGACAGGCAACATGGGAGGGGCTGGAGGGAAGAAATGGAAGGGAGAAAGTGGCATGATTACACTTTAAATAAAAAGTTAAAAAAACCTCTTTTTTGAAATTCATAAAATTCATACCTCATCGGAACATGAAATTTGAGGTAAGCTAAACCTGCATGCCTGGGCCATGGTCACTCACATTTGGCTCCACAATAAATTATCTCTCATCCCTTTTGAGGTGAGGGCTGTGTTTTTGAACAGACAAGACATTTGTTGCCTGGGAAAAGAGGCCTTTCTTTAAAAGAATAGTAAATGTTTTGAGTCATCAAAGGATTCAGCCCACAGGATGCCCTTTTATATGCAAAATAACCACAGCAGAGGCCCTACACTGAGCTACCAAAAGTCCTCTGCCTTAAGCAGCTAGGTCTAGGTTTTAGACAATTAGGCAAAAAACTCCAAGCAACAAAACTTAAAATTCATTTCTACCATAGAAATCAACATATTTATAGTAAATGCATAAGTATTACACATTATGTGTATGCAATTATTTGATGTGTATACAGCATTTTACTTAAGAAACTTAGAATATTCCTTTTTGAAGGGACTCTGGTCAGCTTGAGAATGGCAAACATGGCTTTGGTAGGCCTTGCTCTTCTCTCCCATTCCCTCTATCTTGCTAAAATTCATTAGATTACATTCCTGAATGCTGTGGGATGTTCTCTACGCTGTGAATATGTTTGTTGTTCTGATTGATTGATAAATAAAACACTGATTGGCCAGTAGCCAGGCAGGAAGTATAGTATAGGCAGGCTAAGAGAGAAGAGAATTCTCGGCAGTGGAAGGCTGAGTCAGGAGATGCTGCCAGCCACTGCTGCCATGAAAAGTAAGATGTAAAGATACTGGTAAGCCATGAGCCATGTGGCAAGGTATAGATTTATAGAAATGGGTTAATTTAAGATATAAGAACTAGATAATAAGAAGCCTGCCACGGTCATACAGTCTATAAGTAATATAATCTCTGTGTGTTTATTTGGGTCTGAGCGGCTGCAGGCCTGGGTGGGATTGGAGAAAACTCCAGCTACACTTGAAGCTAGACCCCAAGGTCTGTTCTCTTATTTGGCCACTTCTTTCTCCTGAGACTGACTACTAAGGTCCAGCTTTCAAAGTACTGAAGTCCAGCAATCAAAAGCTTGCTCCACTCTGGTTCCCCTAATTAACATGCTCGATTAAAATGAAATACCTCATCCTAACATGGTATTTCTCCCTTTACCTTTATAAACTGCCATTTGCCAAGGGCCATGTCTGTCTGTTCTCTCTCCAGAGGCAGTCCTATGTCCTCCTGTGACAAATATCCCTCCCCCTCTCCCTTGTTCCCTCCTCCTTCCCCTCATCCTCTGTCTCCTGTCTTTGTCTCTCATTCCCTGCCCTCTGATCCTCTGCGGCAAATACATCTTCTTTGTGCTGAGAACTTGGTCTTGGGGGGATCCTGAGCTGATATGATCCTTTTACTTTTACCTGTGTGTGCTTGTATGTGTTGCTCAGAGCCTGAAGAGGGCATTGGATCCTCTGGAGCTTGAGTTACAGGTAATTGCGAGGTATTTGGCATGGGAAGTATTCTTAATTGCTGAGTCATCTCCCCAATAACATTTTAACATCTTCTTCATTGGGAGCTTTATTTTCACTTTTAAAATCATCAATATATCTCTGCAAGTTTTGTTTTTAGTGTGTTATTTGTGGCCATGGGTGTAGGGATGCATCTTTGTGTGCATGTGAAGACCAGAGGACAACCTCAGGTATTCCTGTGGTGCCTTACACTTTTTGGTTGAAACAAGGTTTCCCATTTGAACTTCACCAAGTAAGCCTATTAGGATAAACCCAGCTCCTGTCCCCATCTGACTGTCACTCAGACTATTTGCATGCACCACCACACACAGCTTTTTATTTGGGTTCTGGGGATCCAAACTCAGGTTCTTATAATCGCATGGCAAGCATAGGACTGGAGAGATGGCTCAGTGGTTAAGAATGCTTTCTGATCCTCCAGAGAACCCAAGTCATATGTCTTACAACAGCCTGTAACTCCAGCTCAAAGGGATAGGATGCCTTTCCTCATTTGGACTCTGAGGGCACTCACACATCACACACACACACACACACACACACACACACACACACACACACACACAATGTATGAGAGAAAATTAATGGAAAAAATTGTAATACTTCACATGTATCAGCATACACAAAATAAAATTATTTGACTACCTTAAAAAAAAAGAATCAAAGACATGTTTTTGGTTGAGGTGGAATGAGCCGAGAAGAGATGTGATCTCTGAAAAACCCTAAAGGTATTTTTGAGTTTTTGTTTTATTTATGCTTCTTAGTTTTAAAATAAGACTTAAAATCATGGTTTCCCAGATACCATAAACAATTTTTACCCTCTTCCTTCCGTTCCCCATCCTGTGTTGGGCTAATTGCCAGCAGATGATTGTAAGTGTCACACATTTAATCTTTATCGTTAAATCAATTGGTGTAATACATGACTGCTTCCTGCATGTTAATGGACACAGGTGCTGGAGTTGTCAGATGAAGATTTCATCACTGTAGTCATGGTTCTCTAATAGTTCAGTTTGTTCTTTTACTGTGCTGGTTCACAGCTAAGGCGCCTCCTCACAGTGTGCATCATTGAGCATGTGGAGGAAGAAGCTGATATCTGGGAAAAATTTCATGCATCCAGAAAGGAGAATCAAACCCTGACATTTGCAGGCAAATAGACAGGACTGGAAATCATTATGTTACATGAGATAAGCCAGATACAGAATAACAAATACCACATTCTATTCTTATATATGAACTCTAAATTCAAAATTACTGGGGCTGGAGAGATGGATCAGCAGTTCAAGTCACTTGAGGCTTAATAGTGAGGACTGACATTCAAATCCTTGCACCCACATGGGGGTGGGGGACTCTTGTGGCCTCTGAGGGCATCTACACACATGCATCTGTATACTGCCCCATGGATAAAATAAAAATGTATTAATATATATGTGTTTTTAAGTCATGAAACTAGTAAGGGGGAGAGAGGTGGGAAGCAGACCAATGCAACTGATATAATGGGAAAACGGAAGTTGGAAAGGGGGAAGGAAGGGGGTGTGGCTGGGCAGCCAGGAGAAGAGCCATGTGGGGGCCAGAACCAAATGAGAACACAGAGTAATAACACACGAGTATGATGATGCCGTGATAAAATCTAGTACTTTGTACAATAACATGAAAAATTAATTAAAAAAAAGGAAACTGATGCCCAAAGGCATCTTTTTACGTTTTGATACAGGGTCCCATGTAGCACAGGCTGTCCTCAGACCTGCTGTATAGCCTGATCCTCCTCCCTAGTGCTGGGGATGGAAACGATGCCAACACTCTACCAACTGAGCCCTATCCACAGCTCAAGAGGAAACTTTGATTTGAGCTTTGGGTGTGTGAAGGACTGTGATGAAGTCAACATTTGACTCATACAACAATAGGTGTGGGGTTTTTTTTTGTTGTTGTTTTTGGACATAGACACATGGCAGTTGAACCTGATCTCCTTCATGAGGCAGATTTGTAGACAAGATCCACGAAAACCAAGTGGTTAAATTCAGGAGGGCTGTGGTGGTCAGCCATACTGATAACCATATTTCTCTAACTCTTCCAGGATGGCAAGTCTCAAACTCTTCAAGGGTAGATCATTGGTGAGTGCATTCTGTCATTGGACTCACTCTGACATTGTTCTGGGTCAAAATAAGGTATGGCTTCAAGTCAAAGGCACGCCTTTAGATCTTTTCTGTGGTTTATAAATGCACATTTATAAATAGGGCAGTTTTCAAAGAAAAGCTTCTAAAATATTTGCAGTCACTGCAGCCTCACTATAGTGAATAACTGGATCTTAAATGGCTTAGAGGTGACTTCTCTGAACACACAGACATACATACCCATGGAGATTGCTATCAGCAAATGGGCCATGACACAGAGCTGACTTTACTCAGGACTTTTATAGCACCAAGGCTGTTTGCTTTCTCTGGCTATGCATTCATGGGTGTAGAGGCAAGAGACAAACTCCACTATCATTCCTTAGACATTGTGTTAGTTACCTTTCTTTTGTGTGTTTAAGATGCCAGGACCAGGGCATCTCTGGAGGAGGAAGAGTTTACTTGAGCCTATGGTTCCAGAGGGAGCATCCATAATAGCAGGTAAGGCAGGGCGGCACACAGCCTAAGTCGGAAGCTGAGAGATCACATCTTCAGCTATAACATGAAGCAGAAAGAGAAAACAGAATTGGGGTGAAGCTACCGACTTTCACAGTCCACCACTGGTGACATACTTCCTCCCCCAAGGCGGTACCATTTCCCTAAACGTCACCTCCATCTGGGGACTAACTGCTAACCATTTGTGCTTATGGTGGACATTTCTCATTCAAACGTCCATAGGCACTGTCCACCCTGTTTCTGAAATGGTCTCATGGGTCTGAAGCTCACTGAGTGGGTTAGGTTGGCTGGTTAGAGAGTGAGCCCTGGTGATCTTTGTTTCTCTGTCACCAATGTTTGCAAGCATATGCTACCACACCTGGCCCCCTTTCACTCCTAAAGCAAATTCTGGAAGATCCTGTTCAGGTTCATCCTCAGGCTTACAAGCGCTTCACTAACTGGGCTCTCTCCCCAGCCTTTTGTTATCATTTTTTACCTATCAGAGAAAGTGTGGGAAGTGTCAAAGCCAGTTTTATCCCAGTCACTATCCATGTTTGCTTCTATAATTAGTGTAGGAGAATCTCTTTCTTGTGGTAAATAACCCAATCAATGGAAATAATTTCTGGAACCATAGGAGAGGCTGTACACACTCAATAACATCTCTACGTGTCAATTCTGGTTTTAGAACATTATCTGATGAACTGGATGCTGTGGGGCTTTGTGAAATATCGCAGACGCCTGAGCACTCCAGAGAAGAATTCATGAAGGAAGTGTGATGCCCTCCAAGCATGAGTGCTCAGGCTTGGGTTGGTGATGGTGCTTTAGAATGGCAGATTCCATCTCCCAGACATCACAGAAGCCTTTATGATATTGCTCAAAAGCATCGATTTCATGCCACAGTCACTACTTGAGACTCACAGTTTCAGTTTTAATCACCGTGTAGAATTATTTTGAGTGTCAAAAAGATAATGCACATAAAATAGTTCCTTTTTAAAAGCATATCTTCTAGGGCCTGGGGAGATGGCTTAGTGGGTAAGAGTGCTTACTGTACAAGCTCGCGGACCTGTGTTTAAATCTCTAGCAGCCATGTAAAAAGACAAGTATGGTCACATGCACACCCATAGACCCAACAGTGCAGGGGGTGCAGAAAGGTGGATCACTTGGGCTTGTTGGCTGCTAACCTAGCTTTAGGTTCAGTGAGAGACTCTATCTCAAGGACATATGGTTGAGACTGATAGAGCTGGACACCTGACATCCTCCTCTAGCCTGTATCCACACCCACTCATACCCACAGACACACACACAGAGGCTTGCACACTTGTGTGTACACACATACTCACGCACTCATGTGTGTACCAGATAGGCAACTGAGGCAAGTGCAGCTGCATCTTGGCAGCTGTGCCTCCTGATGGTCAGATGGTCAGATGGTCAGATGGTCCTTTGTGATTAAATATCCTTAAAGCATCCCTCAGGTTGCTCTTGCTCTATCAGAAGCTAATGTCCAAGGCCACTTTCCTACACAAGTGCATGAATTATGGGTCTGCATTCTTAAAAACCCTGGTGTCACTATAACACAATGCAGCTGCGCATTTACTTGGCCCGCCCTTTTGTGAGCCCTTCTAGAGCATCATGGGAAGAAACTCCCAAAAAGGGTGATGGTCCATCAAAATTTGAGAGGGAAAAGGACGTATTAGTAACTGTTCCATTGCTGTGATATGACACCTGACATTTTTCACTAACCACAACAAATGGTGGCTTCACCCCTTTCATAGGCGACCTGCCTCAGTAACACCTATAAAATCTTCCTTTAAGTTTACAGTTCGGACAGGGGGCTGCTCCCCATCCTGGGACAGCCCCCTCCATTCTCTCTTTGGGGTGTGTGCTTTCCTTTTCTAAATTACCTGCTTAAACTGAGTGTCTTAGCTGAACCCTGTCCTTCAAGAAGACAAGAACGAAGGACTCACCATACCACGATCTCATGGTATTAGTCTGGGTAATGGCTTACTAAAATGGTAAATTTCTATTTGGGATCCAGAACAGGTACTGATAACTTAGTGGAAATTGCCCCAAAGGTGATTGAATGGATAGTATTAGTGCATAGCATCAGGTGTGTGGAGAAGTGCATCCCACATGCCTCCTCCCACTCCCAACTGCTTATCCCATTCAGCACCAGGTTCCAGGTGGTGCTGGGGAGGTCATGATGGGGGTGTTTGGAGAATCTCCAGTTTTGTTCTTGTGGTTGTTGGGGGCAGTTCTGTAGCCTCTCACTGTATTCCTTCACGGAATACTGTAGGACAGACTGAACTGAAGAAGTTTTATGGTTCAGAGAAGAACATAATGAAAGTGGGAAGCACTCATTCATAACACAAATGTACATTGAGTGCTTACTATAAAACACAGCACTAAAAGCTGCTGTGCAGATGGGAGCATTGAGAAGGCAAGGAAATCAATGTGGAGAGAGTAGAGCTATTTAGAGTGGAGGGCAGAGGGTGGGCAACGGAAGAGTTAGGAGAGAGGCTCTTAAGTTTGTCCCCTCCCACACCAGTGCTATCTGCTGATCTGAACTACTGTCACCTTTTTCCCGGACTGAGAGTTCCCACTCATCTGTTAAAGCCCCTCTGGCCTCTTAACCCATCTTTAAAAACAGAAGGCTGATCAAATTTTTTTATTTTTTGTCTAAAGTCCTCCATGGATTCCTGTTGCTTATAAGGTAAGGACAACATTCTTTAAAAAAGTAATACTTTTAATAATTCTTTGAGAACTTCGTAGTTGCCTATAATAATTATGATCATATTTGCTCCTCCTCTTTCCCCTACTCCTTCCAGATCTAATCCCACATAAATTCATGTTTCTTTTTTTAATAACTCACTGAATCTAGTTTGTGCTGCTCAGGCAGGTACAGGGCCAGTCTGAAGCATGGTTAATCTACTAGGGACCACACCCTTAAGAGCAACCTTACTCGCTTTTCCTTAGCAGTCATCAGCTGTCAATACCTCCTCATCTGGGAGTGAGACTGGCGAGCCCCTCCCTCTCCATGCTGGAATGTCATTGGCTTGATCTTGTGCAGGCAATCACAGCTGCTGGGAGTTTAGAAGTTCAGTGGTTTCGTTGTGTCTAGGAGACACTATTTTGCCCAGGTTCTGACCTGTGACTCTTAACATCTTTCTGCCTCCATTTTGGTGATGTTCCTTGAACTTTGGCAGGGGGTGTGTTATTTATAGACACTCCAAGGACATTTATTTTCTGCACTTTGGCCAAGTGTGAGTTTCTGTGTTAGTTTCCATTCACTGCACAAAAACATTTCTCTGACGAAGCCTGAGAGCTGTACACATCTATGTGTAGAGACACATGGTTTTAGAAGACCATTTGATGGTATGGAAGGCAATATTCTTGAGCTGTGAACAAGGTCATCCTGGTCTGTTCTTTCCAGCTCTCCACCCCATCTCCCACTATTTCCTTCTGACTGTGTTTCAGCTACATGCTAGTTCATCTTTTTTTTCCTGTGGCCACAGGTCTCCTTCCTGAGATGAGGACTTGGCTTGGAGTGTGCTTCTTATACTCACTTTTTACACTTAAAAGAACACTTATCCCTTCTCGACTTCCTTGCCTAAGTCAAATCCTCAGTTTGGGTGGTGGTCTTTTCTTACCCCTGGAACCATTTTCCATAGTGAATTGTGGTGTTTGGTTATGATTCTCCTACTCTTTAAAATGTTAATCCTCTGGTGGGAGCAACTCTGTCTGCCTTGAGTCATTGTAGTGTTCCAAGTACCTGGAGCATAGTAGTTTCTCAAAAGTGTATGCTGAATAAAATGGAAAGGGGCAGGAAGTGTATATAGCATGTAAGATCAGGAGGAAGGGTAGGAGGGAGTGCAGATGTTTAGGAATGACATAGCCGTGTGCCTTGAACTCACAGCCTCAGTGACTACCTTGCATAAGATATCTGCAAGATTGGTCCTATCAATATCCTGTCCTGGAGTAGGGAGGGCCTCAGGAAGTCCTCCCCTTCCCTGGGGATTTATATATACAGTCAATGATTGGTGGGTGACAAGATCCATTTTCCCTAGTGATGTAGTCAAGAGTAAAGTATTTGTGCTCCTGTCAATAAGGCCTCACCTATGTTTCTGTAGTAGTCCTATTGAACTTACTGGTTTACCAAAACCAAAATAAAAACCACCACTACCACAACAACAAGACATGAAGGAAGAAGGAGAAAGAGTTGGGAAGAGGAGGGGGATGAATGTGAGTGGGAAGCAGAACAAGAGAGGATGATGAGATGATTGTGATTAAAAAACTGTGTGTGGGGCTGGACAGATGGCTCATCAGTTACGATCACTTGTTGCTCTTGTAGAGGACCTCAGTTTGCCTGGCAGCATCCATATCTGGTGGCTCACATCTGCCTATAACTCTGATCCTAACACTCTCTTCTGGCCTCTGAGGGCACACACACACACACACACACACACACACACACACACACACACACACACACACACACTCACACAGATAAACACACATGTACATAAAAAATTAAAAATCTCCAATAACTCCACATTACAGACCATGGTGATGGTAGTCACAGTGACAGGAGCTGGAGACGCCTGGTCATATTGCGTCTGTCTATTAAAAAAGCAGAAGACAGTAAGTGTTTGGTGCTCAGCACACTTCCTCCTTTTCCTTCAGTTTAGAACCCAGCCCAGGAAAGGGGCCTGCCCACAGTTAAGATGGGTCTTCCCAGATCAGTTAATGAAATAAAGATAATTCCCCATGGGCAGGTCCAGAAGTTCATCCCCCAAGTGATTCTGGATCCTGTCAAGCTGTCAGTTATCACAAAGTGTCAGTGTTACAGCTCTGAGGGGGAAATTATCCAGGCTGTTGGGAGTCAAGGAGTACCACAAAGTCACACCACACAACAAATCTCACGTAAGAGATTTATTGGGAGGGGAAAACCCAGGAGTGTGGTGCCTCTGCTTAGGAGAGGAGCAGCAAAGGACAGAGCAGGAGGCAGGCTATTTATACAGGGTTTCTTTGGTGGTGGGTGGGGGAGCATGGGGCTTGGAGCTTTCCAGGGTAGCCTGCCTGGGATTGGCAGAATTTTGTGGCCTGATCTTGGAACAAGCTCAGGGATTGGTGGGATTCTGTAGCCGATTGTGGGTGTTTTTTTTCCTCTGTAGGGTTGAATTTGGTCTCCTACATCTCAAGGGGCTGGGCCCAGGCCATTAGAATAGCCTGGGGGTGGGGCCTGGCCACCCCTGCCTTGAGGGACTTACACTAACCATAGCGATATTCTAGTAGATAGATTTCTGACTCCTTAACTTCTTTGTATGAGTGTGGTATAGTCACCTGTATCCTTAAACTCAAATGTGTAAAGGCCAGAGGAGGATGTTGAAAGTCCTGTCTGATCACTGTCCTCCTTATTCACCTATGACAAGGTATTTTAATGGATCCAGAGCTTGGCTGGCAGCCATTAAGGTGCAGTCTTGTGTCTGCCCCAACAGTGATGGAGTTTTTACATGATTGCAGGGGATCTGAGCTCAGGTCCTTTGCTTATGTACCAAGTGCTCTTACCCCCTCAGTCATCTCTCCAGCTCCCCTTTGACATTTTTGAACAGCATCCTTATCGCATGAGCTATATGTTGTGATTTGTTTGAAGGGATTATTAGACCAAGGTATTAAAGGCTTAAGTCTGGAAATGTTCAGTACCTTTCATGCTGTGGGATGTCCGGTATGCTGTGAATATATGTTGCTATGATTGATGGATAAATAACATGCTGATTGCCTAGTAGCCAGGCATGAAGGATAGTGTAGGCAGGACAAGGAGAGAGGAGAAGGTTGGGTGGAAGAAGGCTGAGTGAGGAGATGCTGCCAACCATCGTGATGAGAAGCAACTTCTTAAGATACCGGTAAGCCGTGAGCCAAGTGGCAACTTATAGATTAATAAAAATGGGTTAATTTAAGATATAAGAACAGCTAGCAAGAAGCCTGAGCCACTAGGCCAGACAGTATGCAAATATTATAAGTCTCTGTGTGTTTGCTTGGGTCTGAGGACCACGGGAGCCGGGCAGGAACAGGACAACTTCAGCTACACTTCTGTCCATATCATATATCATTAATCACCAAAACACAACATGTGGGAAAGTATGGACCACCTTCCAAACAACATTTTGAAAGCTCGGGGGGGGGGGGGGGGGGGGGGGGGGAAGTTACATATTCATATGTAAGTATATGTGTGTCCAGTATGTGTGAATGTGGAGGTCAGTGGTTAATGCTGAATGTCTTTCCCAGGCATTCGCCACCCTGATAGTTTTTGAAACAGGCCCTCACTGTACTAGGCTTACAGACTGGGCGAGCCAGCCCGCCCTGTGAGCGCCAAGAATCAGCCCGTGTTTGCTTCCCTAGCACTGTGCCTACGGATGTGTGCCCTTCTCCTGGATTTCCACGCACGGCTGTTAGTGATCTCACCTCCGAGCCCCATGCTGTGCAGCAGGCACATCACCCACTGGGCGCTCTCCTAAGCCCCTGTTGTAGGGTTTTATGTGGCCTTTGCTCTGCTTCACAGGCATTTGATATGTGTTGTTAAGTGGCAAGCAACACACTTGCTAAAGAATGCTAAAAAACCTCAAAGAGAACTCAAAAGCCTTGGAAGTTTGTTATTTTAGGTGTGTGTGTGTGTGTGTGTGTGTGTGTGTGTGTGTGTGTGTGTGTGTGTTCTCATATAAGTGGAGGTCAGAAAACAATTTGCAGGAATGTGTTCTCTCTTTATACTGTGTGGATCTATGGTATCAAATTTAAATTGCCAGGCTTGGTGGCAGGCTTCTTTACCACTCAGCCATCTTGCCAACTTCCAGTTACTTAAAATGGTGTTACATGCATTTCATGAATAGGTTCATGGTTTTTTTTTTTTCTAGACTTTGCTGTAGGTTAGATCATACAAAGTTGTTTTTTCAAGGCATGAGCTGATGTGTGTGAGCACCCCAAATAGTTCCTAGTACTCCACCGTGATAATGATTCATGTAGAGTGCTGAGAACTCGAAATTCACAGCGGCTTCCTCTCTCCTCTCTTCAAGCTTATTTAGGGTGTTTTTTTTACCTGGGAAATTGTATGAATGTTCCTTTCTCTTATAAATCAATTCTTTTCAAAATTGAAGCCTGCAGATTCATACATTTTTTTCTCAAGGTTTAACTTCGCTTCCAAAGAATTATGATTTACTCTGATGAAGGAAACCTTAAACACAAAACTAATTGCAGACCGGATCTTGCAGTATTCAGTGAAGTCCAAAGTTTTAAATCATTTTCATGAATTATAGTAGAACGAAGGAAGGGCAATGATGATGGTACTTTTGTGACTTCTTATAAGGAGAATGTTTTATTCTTTACAATTGTGCTTCCTTTGGAAGTGGGACTGAGCTTTTATGTGGATGAAGCAACCAATCACAGCGCATGATTGGAAGGGCAAAGAGAAGTCTCTGCTGAACCTCAATCAGGAAACAGCTTCCTGATTGGTCTGTTGGCGTGTCTAAACTTCCAAGTCTGATTGATGTCTCTGGCTAAAGATAAAGGTCTGCTACAGAAGTACAAATATTCTGCAATGAAGATATTTTTTGTCTACCAGACAGACAGACAGACAGACAGACACACACACACACAGACACAAACACACACACACACAATCTAAAATAATGTGTGCATGGTGGAGGAAGACACCCGGTGACTTTTGGCTTCTTACACACATGTATGTGCAACCCCTCCCACACATGTGTAAACACCACACACACATAAAATATTGGCTCCCAGTGTGAACAGTATAGTGAAAATGTAATTTCATATTTATTGGCTGGAAAAATTGCAAATATGACTGAAAATAAAATGTAATGTTTTGCTGTGCATGGTTTGAACACTGGGCTCTTTGGCAGTGTTTGGAGTTTGCAGAGTCCTGGCTTTTTGCTTGCTTATTTCCACTGGGTTTGGAACTGAAGTTATCTGGGCAGCAATAGCCTTGAAGTATATTCTGTATTCCATCAAGAAACACAACATGTCCTTTTGGAACTTAATTGAGCAGCACAAAGCTAATTAGCTGTCCAAAGACGTGCCATTTAATTCACAATCCCACATTAATTTGTTCAACACAATGAGCTTATCTTCCGTATAAATGCCTCTGCCCCATGGCTCTTAGAGCAGCTGTAATATACAAGAATGACTGATAACACCTTCGTTTAAATGTTGTGGCTGCTTTTCATCCTGTCTTTCTTGCTTTGGCCAAAAGAAGGATGAATCACATGTCAATTGCAATGAATGTTTTTGTTTTGTTTTTGTTTTATTTTTAAAGGTGTGCATTAAGGAGAACTTACAGAATTTAAATTGCCGTGAGACCACAGCTCAAAGTTGTGAACTAAGATGCTGTTAGGGAAGATAGAGGTATCTAATCCCTGCCCTACTGTCATGGGACTGGTAACTGGCACATTCTGAGTCTTCTCCAGTGACACTTAACAGGATGTGACAGAGACATATTTTATATAATAATATATATAAAATTTCTTTTTTTCCCAGCAATAGTGAACTATAATCTCTAAGATAAAAGGGTAGTTTATTATTTTTTCTATCACTAACTAAGCCAGCAGTTCTCAACCTGTGGGTCTTGACTCCTTTGGCAACCTTCTACCTCTAACATAATTTACATTATGATTCATAATAGTAGGGAAATTACAGTTATGAGGTAGCAATGAAAATAATGTTATGGTTGGAGGTCGCCACAACATGAGGGACTCTATTAAAGGATCACAGCATTGGGAAGGTTGAGAACCACTGACCTAAGTGGCTGGGCAGCTAGAAACATTCTCACAGGGGTGGAAACAGCAGAGAGAAGAGACAACGTGAAGAACGAGAAGAGGCTGAGGCGAGGTCTCAGTGGGTAAGAGAGCTTGTCGTGTAAGCATGAGGATCTGAGTTTGAATCCCCAGCTCCCACATAAAAAGCCAGGCATGGCCCTGGGAGGCCATTGGGGAAACGAAGGGGTTCTAAAAGAAAGGGAAGTGAGTCACAGAAGGTAATGGGAAGGGCTGAACACAACCGCAACCTAATCAGTGTGAACATAATCACTGTGTATGTGTATGAAAAGAAAACAATTAAAAATTCACGACAGAATGAAAGGCCAGCTCACATCTTTGACACGGGAAACCTCACCCGGCCCGGACACGGACAGGATTGACAGATTGGTAGCTCTTTCTCGATTCACCCAACACTCTGGAGGTAAAGGCAGGCAGCTGTCGTTGACTTCAATGCTAGCCTGGTTTACATAGCTAGTTACAGACCAGTCAAGGCCATACAGTGAGACTGTGTCCCAGAAATGATTAAATAAATAAAACTTCAAGAAGAATGAAATTGATATTTGAAGCCACATGCTTAGAACTTGAGGTTACTAAGTTATGGGAAATAAGTCAGACACATACAACTACCACATGGTGTCTAGAGTATACGGATGCTGAGAAGGTTATTAAAAAGTGGGGTGGTGGCAATAGCATCGTGGCCACCAGTGGACAGTCAGTGGGAAGAGAAGAGAGATGGAGGTTGGTTAAAGGAGGCCAAGGACAATAAAAAGCAGCGACAGGTTCTGCAGTTTGAGCATAGCATAGGAAGGCGACTCTACTCTACCTTATAATAGCCTATTATATGTCTAATGAGGAAGTAGAAGGGAACAGCTTATAGTTTCAAGCATAAAACATCAAGAAGATAGAAATGTTGATTACTGTAGGCGATGGGTATGTATATATACCCATACTGAAATATTGCAATGTCCTCTGTAAATATGTATGGTTGTTAAATGTTAATTCAGCATAAAAATGAAAAATGAAGAAAAACAGTACTGGTACCAACGTTTCAGTCCCAAGTCAAACACTGACTACTAAATTATAAGTTCCATACTAATTTTTCAATTTGAATCTGGCAGTCCTGCGGTTGTTATATGAAGTGTGTTATGAGAATGAGAACTAGATACCTACTGACAAATGAGAACTGTTCCCAAATTGTTCATAACTAGCATGGTCATCAGTAGGTCAATGCTGTGGGCTCAGATCTGCCCCTCCCCCAAGCCTCAGTTCAAGGCTTTGTTTCTAAATATCTGCTACACCCGCCTTCATAATATCTTAACCACTTACCTTGAACCTGAGGCCCTAATTCTTTCAGGATGTGAACTGCCTTCAGGGCGAGTGGGTGTATATACCAGATTTTTGGAGATGTTTCTGAATCAAATCATTTTAACAGCCTTGTCCACTTGAAATAAATTTAGCAGAAAAATTTCATGTTTGCTTAGCCATTAATGAGTTTACCGCTGTCTCACATCTAACCTAAGTGGGGGTCGAGTGACAAAGAACAGGTCCTCCACACTTGAAGGGAACCCACACCTGCCTGTGGCACTGTCTGCACATCCACTCACACCCACAAGACCTTTTCTTACTGAAGTTAATTATTGTCTAATTGGCAGATGCAGTGGACATTTCCAAGCCTGTATTTTCTTTCTTTTTTTTTTTTTCTTAAGTTAAGGTGTCCTGAACTGCACCACAGGGTCTGTGGTCCTCGGTTTACTATGTCATCGGTCACCTATGGAACTGAGGGGCCCTTTAAGGGTCTTTCCGCTCTGGCTCCCGGAGTTGGAGAAGGTTACTACACCTGTGTCAGTGAAATCACCTCAGACCGGCACAGCTGGAACAGACAGGCTTGTTTGTATCACTTCAGACATCAGACTTGAGGGTTATACGAAAATGGGAGGTGCTTTCTCAAAGGCCCTGCTTAAAAAGCCATTAGTGGGTGTGGGCAGAGAGGGGCCTCAGAATTTTTAAGAGTGCATACTGCTCCTGCTGAGCTTGGTTCCTAACACCCTGGTCAGTTGGCCTGCAGTTACTTGTAACTCCAGCCTCAGGGGATCCGATGCCCTCTTCTGGCCTCTTCAGGACCTGCACTAACGTGCTCATACACCCTCCCCCCCCCATACCTACATAATTAAAAATAAAATCTTAAAACATTAAATCCCTAGGGAGATGGCTCAGTTGGCAAAGCACCTACATTTGCAAGAAAGAAGACCTAAGTCGGTCCTCAGAATCCACGTTAAAAAGAAAAGTTGGATTTCAATGATGGTGAGGGGGAGGCTGACACAGATGAGGACCCAGACGCTCCCAGGTCAGCTGGCTTAGGCTTTCTGATCAAGGTCCAGGATGAGAGAGAACTTGTCTCAAATAGTGAGAGAGGCCTGAGGTAAAAAACACTCATGGTTGTCCTCTTCCCTCTCCAAGCATGTGTACCTGCCCACCCACATATACCCCAATACATGTACTCACCAACATGCACATACTCACATACCTGAACATACACATGCACAAACGTGCACATACTCACACATACCTGAACATACACACGCACAAACATGCAATACTCACACATACCTGAACATACACATGCACAAGAGAAATAAAAAAATGTGTCTTCACTCCAGAACTGTTTCATCCATTATTTTATTTACTTTGAAGACACTGTCTCCTACTTTCCAGGCTGGCCTCAAATTTCCTATGTAGCAGAGGTGACCTTAAACTTCTGATCCTCATACCCCTACCTCCTGAGTGCTAGGATTTACAGGTGTGCACGCACTGTTACACCCTGTTTAAGTAATGCTGAGGATCGAACCCAGAGCCTCCTGCATGCCGGGTAAGCACCCCATCAAACTCATCTGCACCCCGAGATCCTGAACCCTTCCTTCAACGGATTCTACAGAGCTGTTTTATGTATCAGAAAGCAAGCCCTAGAGGATGCTTTCCTAAGAACTAAATGCTAGAGTCTTGAAGCCTCATGACTGTTCTGGGTATAGGCCATTGTCTTCAGGCATTTGGCTTCATCACTTAGGAGATTCAGAGTGCCAGTCTGCTCTGGCCTGAGAAGCAGAGCCAGGCTTACGTGATTAGCAGCTGGGATACCTGCTGAAGTGGGTTCTAGCCTCGTTCGCCATGGACTGCAAGGCCACCTACAGCCCAGTCTCCTTGACTTTGAGAAGCAGTTAACAGTGTCCTGACTGTCACAGCTTCACAGGCTCAGCTTGGGGGTAATGAAACTATAGTACAAGGAGAAGGCGGGCGAGCTGGGAATGCTAGAACAAGCTAATGCTGGATTTCTTGGTAAGGCCAAGAGAAAGGAGCTAGCATTCAAATATATGTTGGCCAAATGGGCCTGACTGTGGCCCCAGTCCATTAATCAGAGATTCGTGTTCAGATCAAATGAACAGCAGAGCAGATAAAAGTTTATGGTTGCCCTTTTGGAAAAAAAAAATCATTCAATGACTTTGGGGTAGGCATTAGGACAGAATTTCTGACAATTTCTGAAATGACCCGAAGCATACTTTTGCACTTGGCATTTTTGGTCCACACCTTGTCTGCTTCCCTTTGGACACCATGATACTTTGGTTCCCCACCATCTGATTTCTCTTGATCTTCATACCTGCCCACCTGGAAGCTGTGGGAACATTGCTGAGGCTGAGAAAAGGGAAGGTCTCCCCTTTGCCTTGCGGCCCCCTTCGTCTCTAGTGTTCCCCTGACAAACACGGTCCTCTATGTCCTGTAAGTGGCATTTAAATATGCCCCTGGAGCTAGGGTTGAAGAAGCACCATCCCCATGTTGCTGGGGTCTTGTTTACCTGGTAGCTCCTCTCAAAACAAGTCGGCAAAGCAGACCCTGGCCCCCTAGGAGTCCGGCAGACTGCGCCTGCCTGAAAAACACCGAACAGCTCTACATTATGCATGGAGAAGCTACAGAAGCCATCTGACAAGAGCCAGGAAGGATGTGGGACCACAGCGGGTCTCCACGGTGACCTGTGATCCCCTGTTTTGGCTCCAGGGCTACTTCCTGGAAGGTCAAGTATGAGAAGGTGGAGCTCAAGGAGTGAGTAGGGGCACTGGACAGGGCTGTATCCAGCTCTCCAGGGAGACGGCACTGCTGAGATAGGGCCAGGCCCAAAGCAGCCAGGGCCGCACTTGGGATGTGTCTGGGCAGTCTTAGTTTCTAATCCCTGTCGGGCCATCTGCTTTCCCCGAAGGAGCTCTCTACCAAACCAGAGGGCAGTGCTGAAGGCCTGGCATCTGGAGACGGAAGAGTCTGTCGTAGCCAGCTGGCCCAGGGTAAGGTAGGGCCACGATATCTGTGTGGGCAGCACTGGAACGGAGGGGCTGGGACTAAGGGCTAGAGCATCTCTGGCTGTGGGTAGGACCAGCAGAGCCGCAGATCTTGGTCTCCTTGGTAGTGAGTGCAGTGCATCCGCGGACAATGCAAGTTCCTAGAACCAAAACAGAGCCACACTGCTGGGTCCGTCCAGGACCTTCCGATCCTTACAAACTTGGAACTGGTGATTATCAGGTTTGTGAGCAGAACCTTCAACACAGGCGGTTAGGGCAGAGGGGTGGCCTGACCCCCAGCCCTGCCCTCCGCAGGGTTCCTGATAATCTCTTCTCGTTGGTGGGCCTGTTCGGGAACACGGGTGGCTTTCTGGGAAGTCCCATCTTTGCCTCTGGGTAAGAGCTGTTGCTTCCTTCTGCCTATAGGCCAGGAAGGAAGATCAGAAGTTGGGAAGGGAGCGAAGAACTCTAATGGAACAAATACAACCAAGTGTACTGTGTGGTGCCTGCCAAGTCCGTTAGGCAGCACTTGCTTCCTTCCTCTCCGCTCTGGGGTAGTTTCATCTACTGGTTCCATTTACACCATAGTAGGTGTTTTTGGTAAGGCAGAGAGAACCACAGGTGGCCTCCGATTCCACATTCAGTAAGTGGGCCAGGCAGAAATCAGGTAAGACCCAGGGCACCCTTTCAAACTTATGCCATTCTCCTTGGCAAAGCCCGAGGAGGGGAAGGGATCCATCTCGACCCCTCTCATTCCAGATACCGAGGATCTTGCTAGCGACGGGCAGTCTTTCCGGAAGTTTATGGGAGTACTGGCAAGGACTTGGTCTCATGTTTGCACACCACAGAAATGGACAGTCAGGGAGGCCAGGCATCTCTCTGGCCACCAGCTGCCTGGCTTACTGGTGGGGGAGTGAGCTTAAAAGGGCTTTTCCGAAGGCCAGAGCATCAGAATGCAACAGGGTTTTCCCCCCTCTTCATCTTACAGGGTCGAGTGACGCACCTGAGGGCACGTCTGTCCTGTTTGGTTTGAGAGCCGGTCCTGGATTCAGAACCAGAGACTGGAAGTCCGCGGAGCAACTCTGGTCAACTTTGGTTCAGTCCTGTAGAGGAATCCGTGGGGGAAGGCTGATGACATCATGAAGAACAGGTCATCATCGTGGGAAAACAGGAGGAGCAGCAGCTGTAAAGGATACTAGAGCTGGCTAAATCTCGCAGTAAGAGGCCACATCTGGTACCTGGATCTGAGCTGTGATCTTTGAAGAAGTTAGGGGTTCCCGTTTTTATGGGAGAGGAGCAGTATGATGAGCAGAGCTGGCTGTGGGGTTCCTTAGGCGGGGATGCGCTGCCTTCTGCCGCCAGCCTCCTGAGCCCTGGGGGCACAAGTCCGCCTGGGCTGGGGGCATAAATGTAAGAGGGACCGGGGCTGGGGCTGTCCGGCTGTCTGTTAGCCTCAAGTCCCTAACCGAGTCACCAACGGTCGCATGTAAATATGCGCGCGCACACAAAGCCAGGCCCGCCTGACCCTGCGAGTGCGTGGCAGTGTGTGGCAGCTTCTGGTTGAGGGTTGCACGTGCAGCCTTTATCATTGACCTTCTCAAGATGTTTTTATGTCTTTCCGCAAAACAAAACTCTAGTCCGTAAACCTCTTTATTTTATGTTCATTGAATAAGTGCTAGCTGAAGTTTTTGGTTTTTAGACAGATTTTAAGTAAGTAAACAGACATTTAAGGAAGGGCTTCCTAATCCCAGAATGAGAATTGGTTGAAACATTTGAAAGCATTTAACTTTATATTAGTATGAGAAATACCAACTTGTTGCCATGCAAGTTGCCCCTGTACTTATATTATTATTAATTATATTATTTCGGTCCTTTGTAAATCTGGCATATTACATAAACCAAACATAGCTCAGAACTTTTGCAAATAAAAACCAATGTTTGGCTTTGGGCTAACCAGGTGGGCAACAGACAAGTATTTTTAGGGTCGTGGGGATGGAACACCACCGTGAAGGGTGCTTTTCTGTGTCTAGATGGTCTTGTAATGTTCACAGCAGGTCATAATTGGCAGCTGTCACATGTATTTGATTTGGCAGGTTGTCTTTCACATTTCATTACAGCAAATCCTTTCCATCCTTTAATTTAACTCACATTCTTTCTGATTCTCAAAATGTGGCCTCTGGGGCTTTCTTGGTGTGCTTTCTGTTATAATCTATACCTACAAGCACAGGTTCTGCTGTATTGGGTTCCTAGCATATTCAGTGTTTTGAACCTTTTCTTTAGGAGGCGCAGAGTTTTGTGAACTTGTTGGTTCTTTATTCCTTTGAGAGGAAACACAACATTAATTACTGTGGAAGCTCAGGTCTTGTTCTTCAGTGTATTTCTGTTTGCAAACATCATTTGTTCCTACCTAACTTAGAAAAAAATAATTTTACTACAAGGGTGTTGGTTACCATGGAGAGAAGGATGGTAATAATGGACCAGAAAATAATGGTGTCTTCCATTAGGGATTTTTCATTAGCATGGCTCTGGATTCTCCATTACAGGGAATGCTGTAACAGGACACCAGAGAGGTGCAGCCTACTGCCAGTGACCTGAGTCTTTGGCCAGGACTGCCTGATTTGTATGGTTCTTATTTACATTGCAACTATTAGCATGGCAAAGAATGCAAAAGTGGAAATGATGTGCGTAGATAATCATGCCAGCTTCCCAGGATTATGCATCTGCCCATCTGGATGGTCTTCCTCCACATGGTGCAAATCGTATCTCAGAAACTGCACACAAAGAAACTCACCGTTACTATGAAGTACTTCTCCAAAATGGAAGGGATAGGCAGGGAAAATTACTAAGCAAGTTTCATAGTTTATTGTACTCAAAGCTTTCTCCTTCTACAGCATACCTTGTCTGGGTGTAAGCTGTTTCCTTATCTGCCAATTCTTTCCTTGCTTTCTTTGTGGCTAGACATTTACCCTACTCTAAAATTCCAAGTTGGTATGGATTTTTTTTTCATCTGCCAAGAGTTAAAATTTAAGGAGAGGTGTTTTCTGATTATTCAAATTCAGCTGAACAGAGGGTAGGTAGGCATCTTGTAAAGTCTGCCATGTTCCTACTATGAGGAAAATGGGCAGGAACACAAAAACCAATGTCTATTTCAAGGAGTACTTTCAAGACATGTGATGTAATCTGACAGCATGGTGGGGGTTCGAGGCCCACCCAACTTCCCCCAGCTTTGTAATCCAGGAACAACTCCTGGAAATGATAAGCCTCTGGTATCTAGCCAGATATGATTTTCCAATTAATAAGGATTACTATTGGACCTTTTGGAGACACCATTGATATTCACAATGATAAATATCTACCAAGCTAAGAAGTTCCTTGGCTATAAATTAATGCTTTTCACAAATATTTAGAGATTAGACTCTTTTTTTTTAAGAGATGGAAACAAATGATAGCTTGGCCTTTACTGTGCAAAATTAACAGCAGTTAATCAACATTTAGGCAAATTCAGAGCAGGCTGTAAGTGCTAGAATTTGTTGATTAACTTTTTGTTCTTGCTGCTAATTGGCATTTTAGACAACAGTGATCTATTCAAATGACTGTTTTCTGAGAACACTGGCCACATCAGGGTGTCTATTGTTTCCTGGAAGCCACAGCTGTGTTGTCTCCAGGATTAATGACTGGGATAAAAGGTCCCAAGAAAGGCCCTGGTGCGCTGACTGGGAAAGGCCTCTCTGCTAGTGAACTTTAGGGTTGCTGGTTGTCATGCACTTGGACAGTTGTGTTCTGAGCTGGTGCATTCCCCACGTTCAGTGGCAGTTTGGAGATGTTTTTATATTCCACATAAACTGAAGAAACTGGATTTTCTGCTCAACCAAAGGTTTGAAATTCTCGGTCCTGCAGTGGGGGTGGGGAAATCCCATAGCACAGAAGTAACCCTAGAGTTGAACCTATCTAAAGTTACCATCAGATGATGGGTCTTCTCCTCAGCACTGAGGACATGACCATTGACTGTTGGACCCTTTGTAGTCTGAGCATCTAATAGGCACCAATGACAGACCAAAGTGCAATTCCACTTAAGTTCAACGTCACAAGACCATTGAGTTCATTAGATTGTATTACAGAGCATGGATGAGGAGTTATGTATAGGAGCTGGGGTGACCTCAAACAGCTGTATTACTATAAAGTCCCACCCTATCATGATTGATGACATAATGGAAGCCACATCATGGATTTCTCCCACTTTCAGATAACTTTCCACTTTGTGTTTATTTTATAATTTCCTAGGACCACTTGTACCCGTGGGAAGGAGGATATCATTCTGAGGCACCTGACCCTCCCTTCTTCTACCCTCTAAGAACGTGAATAGCTTCATTACTATTACTGTCCACCTGGCTACCACTGTATTGTTCTGATCTAATTGCCATGGCTACTAGGGCAATGTCCAAGATGCCATCATGCCACGTTGGGAGGAAATAGCTTCGAACACCACATGGCAGTCTCTCACTTAAAGGTTGTGGCAGGCAAGAGGCTTATTGCTTAGAAGGGTTTGTGGTGAAAACAAAGATGATAAATTTAAATATGACCTTTTATAAGTTGCCCATCATTATGTATTTGGTTACAGTGATGAAAAAAATAAGGGGCCTTGAATGTGATGATTTTCCCCAGAGTAGCTCTGTCCCAAACAGTAGGTCCCTTCATGAGATGCTCCATGCATCGATAGCACCTTGAGATATCTCAAGCAACACAAAGGATCTCTTCTCCAACAGTAGTCTGCCATGGAGGAGTCACTTTCAGACCCAAACCCAGCACTGGATTAGAGCTTGCAGGAGCTATAAATGTCTCCCCTGTCCAGGACTGTGGACTTGTTTCCCAGATTCCACTTTGCCAGGCCCTTTCAGGCGGTCTCCACTCACCATTGTTGATTCTCAGAGCACTTCCATTCACTCTTTCAGCATGTTGTTTGCCTTTTATCTCCCGATTCTTTTCCCTTGCAGAGTCATGGAAAGGGTCTTGGAAGTCCATAAACAATGTTTTGAGGGAAAGCAGCATGCCTCATTGTCTTAGTTTCATTTCCTGTTTCTGTGATAAAACACTCAGACAAAGACAATTCAGGGGAGAGAAGCTGGCTGGGGACTGGGAGGCAGACAGACAGCAAAAGAGGCTCCGGGTAGATTGGTCACCTTTTCCCTGTAAACGTTTAAGATGGTTGATTCCCTGATTCTTTTCCCTCATCCGTGGACTGTTGCTGTTCACAGTGAACAGGTCTTCTCCCTGGCCTGACCAATGGCCTGTTTCACAGCTAATTCTAGATCTCATCAAGTTGACAATTGAGATCGACCATCACACCCATAAAACACAATGAAGCAAAAATTGATTTACTGTCTTTTATGGAAAGTGATGTCTGAGCTAGAAGACGTCTTCTGGATTTTTATATTTGCCTTTGCCCACAACTTATGCAAGTTCATGGATGTGGTTGAATTTTGAAGAAATCCTAGCTTTCTAGAAATATCATTGGAAAATGAGGTATGTTTTGGTAGTCTTTTCAAACAATTATGGATATTCCTTGTTTTTATATCAAAATTTAACACGGGATAATTTTCATAGATTAATTGCAATGTGAATTCTGAATTCACCGGTCTTTAAATCAAGATTATGCTATTGTTCTGGTTTGGGCTAAGGAATCAGTAGTGTTCCAAGATTTCTTCCCTGGGGAGACTTAAACAGCATCTACCTTATTACAAGGTCCAAAGGGGCAATAAATGTTTGATCCCACCAAAGTTCAGTCTGGGGAGCCAATGAGTTTACTGGGCTGATTTACAGAGTCTGGGTGTGGAGCTGTTTACAGGCTCAAGTGTTACCCCAAAGCAGCCCTGCTGCAGTTTTCACACAGCATGGACGACGGCCCTCCTGTAGCATGGCTGCATAGACAGAGGGTCACTTCCATCAACCTCCCAGGCCTTTGTATTCTAGAACCTCTTGTGATGAGGGCACGGGCTATCTGAGCAAAATTGTACACAAATGGCTGAGAAGAGTTGCTGGAATCCCAGCCAAGGATCCCTCGAAGGGAATGTTAGCAGTCAACTAGCCTGTTCCTAATGGCCTCTTAAAACAGGTTAGGAGGGTGGCTGCTTTCCACAGGGGCCAAGTTCTTCAGCCGGTGGTTTTAACCTCTACTAGCACTCGAGTTCATGCAGTGAAAAGCCTGTAACATCTTAAGAAGAATATGAAAATGGACTTGTCCTTGAAGCCTGCTAGAGTATGCCCAGGGGTCTGTGGAGTCTGTGGAGTCCACTTTAAGGACAATGTTCTAAAAAAAAAAATTATCAGTGTTTATAGGATGGAGAGATTTCCCCCTGGATTTAGAAAATCAGTCAGTGTTCACTCTGTGTTCACAGGAAAAAAATACTCAGAATTCTCAGTAACTGACGTGTTAAGAAACTTTGAGGATGCTCTTGATTTATAATTGGGGGATGGCCGGTATATTTCCATAGTTTTTGTAGTGCACCTGTCTCCTAATTTACATGATTCTCAGTTTCTTGAAAGTTAGCAGCAATTAAAAAACACTTAGAACAAAATTAATTTTCCTCATAAGAATTAAAAGAGAGGAAGGATGCATTTCAGTGAGTTAGACCCAAACTGAGTAATGTCCTTGCTACAGTGCGTGGATATTTCCAGGAAACATTTCAAGCCAAGTAGAAAACTTCAAGAAAGGATTTATTCAAGAAAGGTAAGCAAGCACAGGAATCGTGATGTTTAAATCAGGCCACCGAGGATCCTAACCTACAGCACTATTCATTCTGTTCGCCATCTTTGTTAAGGGACTGCTTACAAACCCAGTTTTTCTCATGTTCAATGACAGCCCAGATTTAGTACGTTATCCCATCTCAGCTGTATTTGCTAGCAATCCCTATCTCTCCCTACATCTAAGGGAGAGATACTGGGTATATTGTTGTAGAGTATTATTTTAAGATGTGTTACATTTGTTTACACTGTGGACTATTTCTTTAATGATGCAAAGATGTGTGGCATTCTTTTTTGGGGGGTATTTGAGACAAGGTTTCTCTGTGTAACAGTCCTGGTTGTCCTGGAAGTCACTTTGTAGACCAGGCTGGCCTTGAACTCACAGAGATCCGCCTGCCTCTGCTTCCCAAGTGCTGGGATTAAAGGCTTATGCTACCACCATCAGGCTGTGGTGCATTCTTTTATGTTGCATTTGTTTAACTCTGTGAAGCTGTGTTACTTTGCCTGTCTAAAACACCTGACTGGGCAAATAAAGAGCTGAGCAGCCAATAGCAAGGTAGGAAAGGATAGGCAGGGCTGGCAGGCAGAGAGAATAAATGGGAGGAGAGATCTAGGAACAAAACAAGAAGGAGAGGAGGATGTCAGGGGCTCGCCATCCAATTACCCACCCAGTCACAGAGTGAGAAGTAAAGAAAGGTATATGGAATATAGAAAGATAAAAGTCCTGTGGCAAAAGGTAGGTGGGATAATTTAAGTTAAGAAAAGCTGGCTAGAAATAAGCCAAGCTAAGGCCAGGCATTCATAAAAAATAATAAGCCTTGGTGTATGTGATTTATCTGGGAGCTGAGTGGCAGGCCCCCCTAAAAAGCTGAAGAGCCCAAAGAGCAAAGAGTAAAAACAAGTAACTACAGTATATGCCCTTCATTTGGAAATTAAAGATGTGGGAGGGGGCAGGCAGGCACTGAGATGATACTGAGACTGTGTTCAGGGACCAGGCAAGACCCTCAAAGATGTGCCTCCAGTGACCAGGAGGCCTTACCTCCCAAAGTTTCCAGGGACTTTGAAAACAGCACCATCAACTGTGAGCCAAGCATTCCACACACGAGCCTGTGGAGTCATACACTCTTCAACTCCTAACAGAAACTGAGAGCCTTAGATCAGGGACTCTACAGTTTGGGCCTTGGCAAGAATACCCCTGCCCACAGCTTGTTCATTGGCATTATGCTAAGTTCCTGTCTTAGCTAGCTGCAATGAAATACCATGACTTAAAGCAACTTGAAGAAAGAGCTTATTTCATCTTTCAGCTTGCGGTCATCATCAAAGGAAGTCAGGACCAAAACTCAAGCCAGGGACCTATGCTGCGGGCCGCAGGAATATCATAAGAACTCAGCTGGTTATGGCAAAGACACTACCTGGAGGAATCAGGGAATTCCTCCAGAGGAAGCCAAATCACAAGGAGTTTTTGGTGTTACTTGGCTTGTTATATATCAGCTGTATTCTGTTATGAAAATCATGTGTGCCTTCATAGTTGACTTTCCCCTAAGAAGGGCTAACAGTGTGGACTGATCACTCTCTGGAATACACATTCCAGGTATTTGGAGAACAGCCTCAGGAAAGACTTTCTCTGGAATCAGATATCTCCCCTAGCCACTTTCAAGGACTAAAGGAGACATCACCCAGGTGGTCACCCAATTTCGGAGGATTAACAGTGATAACAACCCACAGGCGAGTCTCCTGACTTAAGGTAAATTCCACAAGGAGACACCGCCTAGGTCAGGTAGACATTAAGTAATAGCTTTCCACAATTTAGCTCAGACCCCTCCTTTCTTACAACCTTACTAACTTTATAGACCTCTAACTACTTACCTAACCACTTCTAGGAATATTTAGATAACCTTCTGTGCTAACAGCTATGTTCAGCCAGAACTCCCAGTTCAAGCCTCCCTGTAATTATCATTATTGGTAGCATCCGGCCAGGTCCATCACCGGATGGAGGAAAGTACCTTATCAGAGATAACCTCCGTACTCTCTAAGAACAGACTTAAGCATCCAGGCTACCTGTTTGAGAAGGCCTGGTGGATGTGCTAATTAAGCTTAACTTCCTCCTTTCCCAAACCTTACCTCCAGTTCCAGATCTCCCTTTAACTATCACCAGAGGCATCTAGGTGTACACAGGTTGCCTAGAGACTGAGCACATTTTCCCCCACCCTACAGAAAAACGGCAGACAGCTTGGACAGATAGGAGCCACAGGAAAAAAGAAGACAGTTTTATTTTCTCCCATTGACCTAGCAACTTATACATTTTTAACATCTTTTACCAAACACATTTAAGATTATAGTTGTGCATGTAAGATCCCTCTTCTTAGATATTACCCATATTTAGCCTTTAGTTAATTCATTAGTCACTTCCCTTTTGGGTCACAAATGGTAATTAACAACTAGTGCCCCTCTTTGTAATTCTTATCAACCCTTCATTTGATCCTGATAGCGGACAATCACTGCCTGAGGAAGTTCAGGCTGAGTGTCCTGGGTGGAGGGGAGGATTGTGATTTTGGGGAGATATATAACTGTAAAGCAGAGGACAGAGAAAAAAAAGAGAATGGAAGAACTAGATGGGTAAGAACTTGAGAGGAACAAACTGAGATGGGGAAGAAGTAGATTGAAGGGCTACAAGAGAGTACTAGAGGAACTAGATGGAAGATGAGAAAGAGCCAGATGGGGAAGAACAAGATGAGGTAGAAGGAGAAGAGGAGAGAGGAGACGGGAGAGGAGATGATATGGGAAGGAACAAGATGGATGAGAACCGAGAAGGGGCAGAACTATATGAAGGAATTAAGATAGAACATAGAGGGGATCGCAGACAAGTGTAGAGAGAAATCAGGCTAAAGATGACCTAAATATGAGAGCAGACTATAAGCTTGTAACTGTCACAGAATAATAAAGTATATGGACTAAGGAGTTTTGTGTACATAGATTCACTTCTTCTCATCAAAGATTAATTATCAGCTGGTTGTAGATTCTTCCCGGACCCTGGGAGGGGACTATTGAGGGGCTGGACCCCCATAGTCCCCGACAGACCTAGAGGTGGGAACTGATGCGGAGACCATGGAGGAGTGCTGCTTGCTGGCTTAGCTTCCCATAGCTTTCTCAGTCTGCTTTCTAATAGCACCCAGGACCCCCCAGCTCAGCGATGGCATCACCCACGGTGAGCTGAAGCCTCCCACAGCAGTTATAAATCAAGAAAATTCCCCCACAGGCTCACCCACTAGCCAATCTATGGTTGTATTTTGTCAACTAAGGTGCCCCCTTCAAAAATGACTCTAGCCAACACAGTACCTATGGAAAGAGCAGAGGTTACATGGCAAGATCAAGAAGCCTCAGATTAAGACACCTCTCTTTTCTCTTGTTCGTTCATAGCAAGCCACTTTTGTGGGAAAGTAACTGGAAATGACCAAAGAACTATGTTAATTCTTTCTATGAGTAGATGACCCAGTTGTTCTCCACAAGGCTCATCCTACTCAAAAATCTATCACCTTGTACATCTCCACACCAGAGACCAAGCTGTCAAATCAGAGCAGGCTTGCTGGTAGAACCCTGAAAGGAGACAGGCAACACTGTTTTCAGCAACACGTTCCTCTGCCACCCATCTCCATGCAGCCTAGACTTTCCACTACCCAGGCACAGGGGAGAGGTTCTTTACATTGTTGCAGAGAACCTATGTAAGTTCAAACAAGATACTCTTAAGTATTTCAAGAACACACACACACACACACACACACACACACACACACACACACACACACACACACACACACACACACAGTTAAAAATGCCCTGAGAGCTCGATGATTTATTTCCAATGACTTCACATATATAAGTATCTGTTGCTTGGGAAGTGTATTCTCCGGGGATTGATTGAGGATGTCTCATATTTCTCTTCAGCATCTCCCCTCCAGGGCAGCTGATTACCCCAACTTAATAAACTTTGGTGACAGAATGCCCCTGGTGGTGAGCATGTCACCTCTGATAGCCAAAGTTACTCTTTGGTGTCTTGAACATAATTTTGTTACTTGCAACAAATTACTAAGTGTAGATATCTGAAAGGCTACTGTGACTCTCCAGGCAGGGGGTTGCTAGGCAACAGGGAAGCTGCCATGCTGAAGGTTCAGACCTTAGAGCCCTTCTCTATAGGCTTCCTGGGTCCTGAGTCTTTTCGTCAATGTTTCTCAGGGCTCAGGGCCACTTCAGCCTGAAATGTCCTCTTCCCTGCAGTGCTCATCTTGGAACATGTCCCTCCAATGAATTTATTATCTAAATATGTTATCAGTTTAAATTAGAATTACATGTATCTCAGGCATACAGCATGGTATTTGTTTTTTAATCTTTGGCAATTACGCACATTTCTGTAATGAATTTTGGTTGTTTTTACTCCCTCATTCCCTTCTCATCTTCTTCCCTCTCCTGATGAAAACTTTCTTCTTCCCAGCAAGTGCTCTGGCTACTTTTATGTATAATAATAATAATGATGATGATGATGATGATGGTGATAATGATAATTTTATTACTATGATTATTACTATGTGACCCACAGAGTTTAGTAGGGGCTTGCCTGTGTGACCATGAGTGCGAGTTATTGACCGGAGTTTGGGCAGTTTACCAGTGGATACACCACTGAAGAAAACAACCTCCTTCTTCACCAGCGACCATCGACTGCCCTTAGTCCCTCGGAAGGAGCGGGGCCTCATGGTCCCGTCACTCATCCATAATGCAGTGTTGATGGGGTGACTTTCTATAGATCACGCGCAGGTCGCCATCACTGCTGTGAGTTCAAGAGTGCAACAGCCAAGTTATGTCTAGAAGTCACAACATGGTATCTTGATTCATATGTACACTACAACAAAACTAGTTAATGTCATATTTGTCTCTTTACACAGTTATTGCTGTTATGGGAAGAACTCTAGAACTTGTAGTTAACACATAATATTAGTTACAGCCTCTATGCTGTATTTTTGGCCTCCACAACTTCTTAGCCTACGTGACTTTAATTTGATCGTCTTGACTGACTGCTCCCCATTTTCTCCACATTACAATCCTTGTCACCACCACTCTTCTGCTCATTGACTCCTCCTCCTTTTAGGTGTCACGTGTGAGAAAGATCACGGAGGGGAGGGGTTTTATTTCTGTGTTTGGTTCATTTTGCTTACTATGCACCTTCCAACTTTATCCATGTTGACACAAATAACTAATTTCCTTACTTTTAAAGGTTCTGTTTTCCTTATCTGTATCTGCGTGCATGTGAATATATGCCACATGTGTGCAGGTGCCTGTGGAGGCTGGAAGAGGGCATTGGAACCCCTGGACCTGGGATTTTACACCATGGTGAACTTACTGGTGTGGGTGCTGAGAACTGAGTCCTCTGGAAAAGAAGCAAGTGCTCTGAACCATTCATCATCTCTCCAGCATCCTAATTTCCTTCCGGTTTTTATTTTTCTAACACATTTACAAAGATATATTTATTACACACACACACACACACACACACACACACACACACACACACACACACACAAACACACACACACAACCTTGCTTTCTTGGATTTCCCAAGACCAGAGTGATGCTAGGACAAGGAGAACAGGAAAAACAAAACCCAGATTCTCTCTGTTCCTGGTTTCATGTAGAATGCTGCAGATAGTCCTCAACTCATCCAGCTAGGTCAGGAAGTCTCAAGAGTGCTGTCCCCCACCATGCGTTTGGAAAAGTGTTGGTTGAAGGCAGTTTATCTTATGCAATTTTCTGTTTTCTTGTCCCAGATGTTGAACTTGCTCTTTCTTTCAGAAGAGTTCGACAAAGGACTATGAAACCCTGTCTTTTGCAGGGTTTGTGGTCTGCCCTTGCTGTGAGACCCACTTTGTTCCTACACAATTGCTGTAATCCCAGGATGTGCTACAAGTCGCACCCTGGAGGCTTTCCACTTCCTGTTCCCTAATAGGTGTGAGGCAGTTGAACTTGCACACTGTGATCTCAAACGTGTGGTGCATTTGAGTCATCAGCTTTAGGGCGGTGTCACATTTAAAAAAAAAAGAATTATTTTTAAATTTTGTGCATAGGTGAGGGTCTATACACATGTGAGCAGAGCCCCTGTAGAGGCAAGAAGAGGGCATTGGCCCCCCTGGATCTGGAGTTACAGACATTTGTGAGCTGCTGGATGTGGGTGCTGCAAATGGAACTCTGGAGAGGCAGCAAGCGTTCTTAATCACCAAGCTTTCTCCTCAGCTCCCCAGTACCCCATTTTCTGAAGAAAGTCTAAAACCAGACAATGACATGGAAGCGGCTCCAGGCTGTTTTTTCTTCTAGAGAGCACCAGCCCCCAGCAGCACTCCTGAGGCTGGCTTTGCTCTTCTTGATTTTCTTGGAGCTCACGCTGCTCGGGCTTCCTATCACCATTTCCTTCTGTGACAAGATCTGTCTTCTTTCTCTCATTTCCCCTTCTTTACTTCAGCCTGACAGTCTTTGTTAATGTTTGATCCTCCATTCCTCTTCCCGAGACTTTGTCCATTCTGAAATCCAAAATGATAGGTAATCATTTCCTTTCCTGGCACACGGGAGATGACTTGGCAGTGATAGACTCATCTCAGCTGAGATGAGAAATTTCGAGATCACGCTTGCATGGTGAGTCTTATTTAGCCAGCTTCACAGATATTGCTTTGACAGAAAAGCACGTCTAGCTGAGGGTGTTGAGCAAGAGCCTGGGTACGTTTGGCCTCTCCAAATGCATCAAGATGCTGAAGAAGTTACTTCAGCTTCTGCATCTGTAAAATGGGTTTTAAGTGAAGTTGAAAGAGAGAGTTAGAGTTCTAAGTAAATGGCACTATTGTATTTTTGGCCACCATTTTCTCTTTCCAGATCTCAACAACTGGTTCAGTTGCTGGGAAGTGTGGGCAGCAAGGAGGTTATCATGTTAGCTTTAATGGTCAACTCAACACAACCTAGACTCACTTGGGAAGAGTATCAGTGAGGGGTTATCTGCATTGGGTTGCCCTGTGAGCCAATTGTCTCGATTAAATTAATTGACATGGGAAGCCCCAGACCACTGTTGGGGACACTATTCCCTAGGCAGGGAGTTCTGAGCTGTCTAAGAATGGAGGAATGAGACTGAACATAAGCAAGCAGGCAAGCATGCATGCATTCCTTTCTCTCTGCTCTTGACTGTAGATGTGATGTCACTAGCTGTTAGAAGCATCTGCCTTGACTTCTCAACAATGACTGATCCTGGAATTTTAGGTTGCTTTTTGTCAGCTTATTTTGTCACAGAAATAGGAGACTAGACCATGGGCACTCTGAGAAGTATAGATTGCTGTGTCTTTCCTTTCCCCTCTGCATTGACTGTGGCTGGGTTTCTGCACACCTTGTGAATTCACTTCCCCAGGATATACTTCCTCCATGATCCTGCAGCACAGCCACCCACTGTGGACATGCTCCTCCCTCTGAGCCCACCCTCAGCACATAATTTGAATTTCTCTGGGGCTGGTGAGATGGCTCAGTGGATATGAGCACCTTCCTGAACATTCAGGAGGATCTGAGTTTGAATTTCCAGCACCCATATTTTAGTAAAATGCTGGGCATGGCTACAGTGCAGTAGTGCTGTGTTTGTGGTTATGGAGACAGGAGGATAGTTTGTGCTTGCTAGCTGCTAGCCTGGCTCCAGGTTCAGGGGAACTGTCTCAAGGGAATAAAGTGGAAAATGGCAGAGCAGGATACCCAAAGTTCTCCTCCGGCCTCTGCATGCATGAATGGGTGCACACATCCTCACACATATATACACACAGAGAAATTTGTTCCATGCATACATTTATGATGCATGAATCATGAACCCCGCTGGGCTAACTGAAGATACTAGGAAGTTTTTATTAAGTAGGGAATAAAAAGTAATTTGGTGCAAAGTACTTTTCTCCCTTTGCCAATATTTCTCAGCTTCTGTCAGCTCCACTGAGCAAATAATATGTCCAGACTCAGCCTGCAGCCCATTGATGGCTCCACATGGTGCCTCTGATGGTTCCTGTGCCAGGAGTGAATAGTGTACAATACAATGCCCTTTCTCCTCAAAACATCCATGAATGTCTTGCTACAATATTATGATGTATGTGAGTTACCCATAATGCAGAGAGAAGGTAGTTTGTACATCCCGGTCAATGCGTTGTTAACAGGTGGCATTTTTATCTTGTGGAACTTCTTTCAAATGCCATCTACTAATTTTCATAATGAATTGTCTTCACTTCAATATCTACCCAGAGTCAATTCATAGATTTCTTTGAGAACTCCAGCCTTCACTGCCCACATAAAACTTACTTTTCAAACATTTTTATTTAAAAATCATGTGTATTTATGTGCCTCTATGTGATAAGGGCACATGTATACAGTTGCCTGTAGAGGCCAGATGATGGTGTTAGATATCCTGCAGCTGAAGTTACAGGTAGTTGTTGTTGTGAGGCATCCACCAGAGAAGACTCCTCAGACATGGATATAAGCCAATAGAAAGCCTTCATTAGCCAGCCGGCAGCTATACTGGGTGTTTGGGACCCCAGTGCAGTCTAGACCTTTCTCAGGGTGATAATTTTTATTAAGTAATCAACTAATTAGTTTTTTCCCAGCCCGACCACTGTTTCCCCTCCCTCTTCTCCTCCCAGTTCTTTCCCCTACCCTCTGCCTTCCTTTCAGAAAAGTACAGGTCTTCCATGTGTATCAGTCAGCCATGATATATCAAGTTGCAATAAGACTAGGCACCTCCTCTCCTATTAAGGCTGGACAGGGCCGTCTAGCAGGAAGAAAGGGTCCCAAGAGTAGGCAACAGCATCAGAGACAGCCCTCACTCCCTCTGCCAGGAGGCCCGCAAGAAGACCAAGCTACACAACTGCGACACATGTGCAGAGGGCCCAGGTCAGTTGACTCCGTGTGTTTTCCTTGGTGTGCTTGGCTAGAGGCTCCCATAATCCTTCTTTCCCACTTCCACAAAACTTCCTGAAGTTCATCTAATGATAGGCTATGCATCTGTTTTCATCAGTTTCTGGATGCAGCCTCTCCGATGACATTTGGGCTAGGTAACAATCTATGAGTATAGCAGAATATTATTAGGAATCATTTTTGACTTTTTCCCCTTTTTTTGGCCATTCATATATGGTTCTATCCTAGGTCTCTGGGCTGTCCAGCCTCTGGGTTCCTGGCCTTCCAGGCATTGTCAGGGGTGGGCTCCCCCTCTCATTGTATGGGTTTCAAGCTGGACCAGACATTGGTTGGCCATTCCCATGATTTCTGTGCCACCTTTGTCCCAGCATATCTCGTAGGCAGCACAAATTGTAAGTCAGAGGTTATGTGACTGGGTTGGGATTCCAGTCCCTCCACTGGAAGTCTTGCCTGGTTACAGGAGATGGCCAGTCCAGGCTCTGTATCCTCCATTGCTAGGAGTCTTGTCTGGGGTCACTCTCATAGATTCCTTGGAGTTTCCACTGCAGTAGATTTTAGTTCATCCCAGAGATGTCCCTGATTTTTTTTCCTTTCCCAGTACTCTCTTTCTCCATCCTCCCCAACCCGATCACTCCTGTTCCCATGCCCACTCCTTTAATCTAGACCTCTCCTCCTGTCCACATGTGATGTCTGTTCTATTTCTCCTTTGCAGTGAGATTGATGTGCTCCCCCTGAGCCTTCCTTGTTACTTAGCTTCTTTGGGTCTGTGGATTGTGGCATGGTTGTCCTTTACTTTATGGCTAACATCCATCTAAAAGTGAGTACTTACCATGTTTGTCTTTCTGGGTCTGGGTTACCTCACTCAGGATGATCTTTTCTAGTTCCATCCATTTGCTAGCAAATTTCATGATGTCATTGTTTTTAACAGATGAACAATATTGTATAAATTTACCACATTATTTTTATCCATTCTTTGGTTGAGGGGCATCTAGGTTGTTTCCATGTTCCAGCTATTACAAATAAAGCTGCTATGAACATAGCTGAGCAAGTGTCCTTGTGGTAGGATGGAACATCCTTTGGGTGTATGCAGAGGAATGTTATGCTGTGTCTTGAGGTCCAAATTTTCTGAGAAACTGCCATTTTGATTTCCAAAGTGTACAAGTTTGCACTCCCACCAGCAAAGCAGGATTGTTTCCCTTGCTCCACATCTTCCTCACCAGCATGGGCTGTCATTTGTGTTTTTAATCTTGCCATTCTGACAGGTATAAAATGGAATCTCACAGCTGTTTTGATTTGCATCCTGATGACTAAGGATGTTGAGCATTTCTTTAAGTATTTCTCAGCCATTTGAGATTCCGCTCTTGAGAATTCTCTGATTAGGTCTGTATCACATTTTTAAATTGAATTATTTGGTTTGTTGATGTTGTTTCTTTAGTTCTTTATATATTTTGGAAATCAGCCCTATGTCAGATGTGGGGTTGGTGAAGATCTTTTCCCATTCCATAGGCTGCTGTTTTGTTCTTTTGATGGTGTCCTTTGTCTTACAGGAGTTTTTCAGTGTCATGAGGTCCCATTTACTAATTGTTGATATTAGTGCCACACAGATCGGTGATCTGGTCAAGAAGTTGCCTCCTGTACCAATGTGTTTAAGGCTATTCCTCACATTTTCTACTATCAGGTTAAGTGTATCTGGTTTTATGTTGAAGTCTTTGATCTACTTGGATCTGAGTTTTGTGCAGGGTAATAGATATGGCTCACTTTGCATTCTTCTACATGCTGACATCCACTTATACTGGCACCATTTGTTAGAAGATGATTTCTTTTTTCCATTATATATTTCTGGCTTCTTTATAAAAAAAATAAGGTGTCCATAGGCATGTGGATTTATGTTTGGGTCTTTCATTCGGTTCCATCAATCAGCCTGTCTGTTTTTATGCCAATACCAAACTGTTTTTATTACTATAGCTCTGTAGTACAGCTTGAAATCAGGGACGGTGATACCTCTATAAGTTCTTTTATTGTACAGGTCTGTTTTAGTTATCTGAGTTTTTTTTTTTTCCATATGAAAGTGAGTATTGTTCTTTCAAGTTCTGTAAGGAATTATGCTGGAATTTTGATGAGAATTGCATTGAATCCGTAGATTGCTATTGGTTAAGATGGCCAGTTTTATTATGTTAATCCTACCAATCCTTGAGATGGGAGAGCTTTCCACTTTCTGGTATCTTCTTCAATTTCTTTTTTCAAAGACTTGGAGTTTTTGACATACAGGTCTTTCATTTGTTTGGTTAGAGTTACACCAAGATATTTTATATTATTTGAGGCTTTTGTAAAGTATGTTGATTCTTTGATTTCTTTTTCAACTCATTTATCATCTGTATATAAGAGGGCTATTTTTTAAACTTAATCTTGGATCCAGTCACTGGACTAAATGTGTTCACCAGCTGTAGGAGTTCCCTGGTAGGATTTTTGGAGTCACTTATGTATACTATCATATTATATGTGAATAATGACACTTTAACTTTCTCCTTTCCAATTTGTATCTCCTTGATCTCCTTTGCTCTAGCAATAGTTGTTTCATTGCTCTAGCTAAAACTTCAAGTATTATATTGACTAGATATGGAGAGAGTGGATAGCCTTGTCTTGTCCCTGATTTTAGTGGAATTCTTTTTCAGTTTCTCTTCATTTAATTTGATATTGTCTGTTGGCTTACTGTATATTGCCTTTATTATGTTTAGGTATGTTCCTTGTATGACTGATCTCTCTTTTATCAAGAAGGGGTATTGGGTTTTGTCAAAGGCTTTATCAGATGATCATGTGTTTTTTTTCTTTCAGTTTGTTTATGTAGTAGATTTTATTTACAAATATTCCTATGTTGAACCATCCCTACATCTCTGGGATGAAATCTACTTGATCATGATGAATGATCTTTTTGATATGTTTTTGGATTCATTTTGCAAGAATTATACTGAGTATTTTTGCATCAATGTTCATGAAGGAATTGGTCTGGAATTGTTTTTCTTTCTTCAGTCTTTTTGTGGCTTGAGTATCAGGGTAACTGTGGCCTCATAAAATGAATTTGGCAATGATCCTTCTGTTTCTATTTTGTGGAATGATTTGAGGAATACTGATATTAGCTCTTCTTTGAAGGTCTAGTAGAATTCTGCACTAAAACCATCTGGCCCTGGGCTTTTCTAGTTGGGAGACTTTTAATGACTGTTTCTATTTCCTTAGGAGTTATAAGTCTAATTAAATTGTTTATCTGTTCTTGATTTAACTTTGGTAAGTGGTATCTATCCAGAGAAAATTGTCCATTTCTTTTAGATTTTTCAATTCTGTGAGGTATACATTTTTGAAGTTGTGACCTAATGATACTTTGGTGTCTGTTATTGTATCCCCCCTTTTGTTTCTGATTTTGTTAATTTGGAAATTCTCTCTCTGTCTTTCAGTTAGTTTGGGTAAGGGTTTGCCTATCTTGTTGATTTTCTCAAAGAACCAATTCTTTGTTTCATTGATTCTTTGTATTGTTCTCTTTGCTTCTATTTTATTTATTTCATCCTTCAGTTTGATTATTTCCTTCCTTCTATGCCTCTTGGGTGTGTCTGATTCTTTTTGTTCTAGAGTTTTCAGGTGTGCTGTTAGGTAACTAGTATGAGATCTCTCCAGTTTTCCTTCCTCTTAGTACTGCTTTCATTATGTTCCACAAGTTTGGTTATGTTGTGCATTCATTTTCATTGAATTCTAGGAAGTCTTTAATTTCTCTATTTCTTCCTTGACCCAGTGTTGATTCAGAAGTGAGTTGTTCAGGTTCCATGAATTTGTAGGCTTTCTGTTGTTTCCATTGTTGAAATCTAGCTTTAATCCTTGGTGGTTTGACAAGGGGGTTGTTTGACTTTTCTTGAATCTATTGAAACTTGCTTTGTGACAAAGTATGTGGTCAGTTTTGGAGAATGTTCCAAGAGGTGCTGAAAATTTGGTGTTTGGGTGAAACGTTCTGTAGCTACATGTTAGGTCAATTTGAGTCATAGTGTCTGATAGTTCCATTATTTCTCTGTTTAGTTTTCATCTGAATGACATGTGCATTGGTGAGAGTAGGGTATTGAAGTCTCTCATGATTAATGTGTGAGGTTGATGTGGGTTCCCGTGCATTTGGGGCATAGATATTAAGTGTTAAGAATTGTAATGCCCTCCTGGTGGATTTTTCCTTTGATGAATATGAACTGTCCTCCATCTCTTTTGATTAATTTTGGTTGGAAGTCTAGTTTGTTAGACATTAGAATGGCCACACCAGCTTGTTCCTTAGGTCCATTTGCTTAAAAATCTTTTTCTAAACCTTTCCTCTGAGGTAATGACTATTTTTCTTGTTGAGGTATGTTTCTTGTATGCAGCAGAAAGATGGATCCTGCTTTATATCCATTCTATAAGTCTGTGCCTTTTATTTTAAACTTGGAATTAAGTCCATTGATGTTGAGAGATATTAGTGATCAATTGTTAATTCCTGTTATTTTGTTGCTGTTGTTAGTAGTATGTGTGTGTGTTTCCCTTCTTTGTGTTTTGCTGGTGTGAGGTCATTTATTGTCTGTGTTTTTTGTGTGTAATTAACCTCCTTTGTTTGGAGTTTTCATTCTAGTACCTTCTGTAAGGCTGGATTTGTGGATAGATATTGTTTAAATTTGACTTTGTTGTGAAGTAGATTGTTTTCTCCATTGTATGTGATTGAAAGTTTTATTGGGTATAGTAGTCTGGGCTGGCATCCATGATCTTTTATTGTCTGCAGGTCAGGCCCTCCTGGCTTTTAGAATCTCCATTGAGAGCAAAGTCAGGAGTAGCCAGTCAGACACAGAGGAAGCAAGATGACAAGGCAAAACTGAAAAAAAATTACCAAGCCATGTGGCTAAACATAAATAAGAATTATGGGTGAATTTAAGTGTAAGAGCTAGTCAGTAATAAGCCTGAGCTAATGACCATACAGTTCATAATTAATATAAGCCTTTGTGTGTTTTTTTTGGGTCTAAGTGTCTGTGGACCGGGCAGGACACAGGAAAACATTCAACTACAATTGATGTAACAACACAGGGCTCTTGAATTTCCATAAGGCCTAAAAGAGTTTTAAAAGGGTTTCTAAATGCATAATAATGGAGCTAAAACCAGCTTTCTACTTCATGTCTCATTCTGGTCAAGAAATAGAGACACCAAGGTACAGAAACACTGTGGTGTGTGGAATTGAGCTACACTGTGATGGGTTCATGGCATATGGGCTTGAGTGGGCCATGGCAGATTCCTGTCACTGTACACAGTGGTGTCTGTGCAGCATGGCACATGGTGGATATAGCTTTTGTTAGTACAGACAAAAAATGTTTCTGGGCTACACACTGCTTCTGAGGGTTGGTGGTATGCATGGCTTCCTGAGCTGGCAGTAAATGTACCACTGCCATGCTGAAAAGCTGAGGTGGGCGGAGTTAATAGCCAAGGCTGCCACTTCTGCTCTAACTACTCTTCAGTTTAAAGCAATAGATTCACAATAAAACAGATTCAGATGAGATAACACCTAAACAGTTTACAGTGTGTGTAAATATGTATGTAGGCTTGGAAGAGAGACAAAAAGGAATATAGATAGTTATATAAAGAAATAGAAAGTTTTTTAAAAATAGCCTTTAAAGAGAAAAGTAAAAGTAATATAAAAAATAAGCCACATAAAGATGGAAATCACACAGAAAGTCTAGATTATATTGTCTTTGGGATTTTTAACTGCAGAGAGACATTTGATTGAAAAGGTTACTCAATTAAAATAATATGTATATTTTAAAGATATTTTGACTTCAAAATTTGAATCTAAGGATATTTTGTTTTAGAAAGGAGGCTCTGCTTTTGTTTCCACAACAAACAAGAGGCTGTGGATTTGTTCCAGGTTAATATACATCAGATTTGATCAGCCAAGACCCCCTGAAAGGTCTCCAATGACAGCCATGGCCCAGATGATCCAACATTTAAAACAGCTTCAAAGCAATTGGCTGAGACAGTGCAGCCTCACAGACTACTCCAGTCAGGGCTTGACAATAATCTTAATTTTCTCAGGATCCCCACAGGATTACCAGCACTCCCAATCAGCAGGAAGTAGTATGGGAAGCTATGCCCAAATTTCCAAAATATTGTTTATAAATGTTTATTTTTATTTAAAGGGAGTTGATTATAAATGCAACTTCTTTCTAAAGAAGAAAATGGTATATTATAGCTATGATAGGATGAAAGGGTAGATTAATGAACCTACTTTTAAAGAGCAACAACTGGTGTAAAATGTTTTACATTGCTATAGATTTTAGTTTATTACAAATTTAAAGTTAATTTTGTTATACTGTATGTATATTTCTACTCTTGTTTAAGCAACTCATTTAAAATTGTAGTGTATAATTAAGAAATAACAGATTAATAATTAGTCATCTATGATAATCAAACTTGTAGTCATGTTAGTTAAGTTTTCTAGGTATACACAGATATATTTCAATTAGGTATGTAATCTTCAAACACTTCAAAGACCTACAGAATATGGCATTTAAAGTGTTTTAAGAATTTTGATTTTCTGGACATTGAGAGACATCTGCTCCTGGTATCCCCAATCTACTTCAGAGAAGATAACGGGCATTGAAGAAACTCATTATGGAGTTTGCTTTGTTTGTGGCAAAAATTAACCACTGAGAAAAAAAATAGCCCTTGTGTTGACTGATTGACAATATGCTGTATAAACTCAACATGCAGGACCCATAGGAAGGAGACCACTGAACTTTGCAAGATGAGATGGTCCTTCAGGTTCCTGCTTCACAGAAGAAACTGCCAGACATTCTACAGGACACGGAGAGAAGCAACTGCGAGACTCTAGTCCTGTAGGCTAATAAATGGATGCCCTAATGTTGCAGAACTTTGGATAACTGTCCAGGTAGCTGTCTCTGTCATTCTAGATTTTTGAAAGTTGCTTACAATGCTCTTCTTGTTTACTTAGGTAATATTATATCCTTCTGAAGTCTTTGATGTAGTTGAAGACTAGATAGTTATAATTTTCCTTGGTTATAATAAAAAATAAATTAGATATGAAACTTTAGACTCACAAATATAGGATAGATAGAATATTTTCTTTAATTTTGCCAAATACAAATAGACTAGATATTGTAACTCTAATTCTTTCTTGATAACTGTTCTATTATATGTAATTTTACTATGTTAAAGTTAAAAGCTTCCTTTTTGTTTTGACAGAAAAGGGGAAATGTTGTGGGATAATGCTTTTTTACATTGGTTTAATAAAATGTTGATTGGCCTGTAGCCAGGCAGAAAGTATAGGCAGGGCGAGCAGACTAAAGGAATGCTGGGAAGAGGAAGAGCAGAGTCAGGAGTCACCAGCCAGACACAGAGGAAGCAAGATGACAAGGCCGAACTGAAAAAAAGGTACCAAGTAACGTGGCTAAATATAAATAAAAATTATGGGTTAATTTAAGTGTAAAAGCTAGTCAGGAATAAGCCTGAACTAATGGCTGTACAGTTCATTATTAACATAAGCCTTGTGGGGCGTTTACCCACCACCCCCACAGCTTCCCAGAGTTTTCTTGAGTGCGAGCAGCAGGAAATATTAGATAGAAGGATTTATAGCGGAGAATCTTGCGGAGATAAACAGATAGAAAATAAAAGATAGCCTCGAGAGGGCCTGGAACCTATTCCAATGGGCCCAGACTGTCTCTGGTCTAGGGTTTTTATAGAGACGCCAAGGGGTGGAGCAAAAGACCTCCTCCCCCAGCACAGCCAAGTGCAGGCCATCTCAGACACCTGCACTCAGGCCCGTGGTCCTGATCATCCTCTATTCGGACCTGCTGGGTAAAGCCACGAGGAACCCCAGAACGGGCTCCCACAGGTCCCCCCTTCTTAATATATAAAAAAATAACTATTAATGGCTTACAGCAATCTCCATAGCTGTTACACCTCCCAGTATGGGAGTAGAGGATGATATAGATGGCATTTCTCTTTTGAATTAGGTCCAAGGTGACCACAGCAGTCTTAGCTGCCTCAAGCCCTTTCTAAACCAAAACTCTTAAGGCGACTACAAACTTAAAGAATCCCTTAGCTTCATCATTACCATTAACAGGTTAACATAAATATTGCTATACATAGTCACAATTCTCTCAATCTTACAACTCAAAGCAAACTCTTAACAGAACCATTAGAATTAGCATATATGGTGCTATATATAGTTAACAATTTTCTCCGTCTTACAACTTTAACTCAGTCATTTGAATTTTCTTGTTAACAGAACATAGGAAAAACTTCGATGTATTCTCAAACTTAAACATTTCCTCAATTCCACAAAGCCAGGGTGCATTAATATCAGTAGGTTTCTGAGAACATAATTCAATCTCATAGCTCCTCCTTTTCTTTATAATTTTTAAGCAAAATCTCAAGCCTAGTTAGAAAACCCAAACTTTTCTGTTTAAACAGTTCCATTTGTAACACAAAACCAGTTCCATAAGTAATTCCATTTTTACATAAACAGTTCCACAAAACAATTCATAAATCACCAGTTAATAAAGCATATATGCATACACAAAATTGCATCTCGATTCTAAGTAGAAATACATTTCTTCATTTAAACAGTTCCATTTTTAACCCAATTCCAGAAAACTGTTCCTAGGTCATTACTATAAGTAAGCTCAAAATTGTCCCATTGCAATGAAATCTCTATTGTTCATTTCATTTAAGTACCAAAATTCAAATGATAAATATTGGTACTAGCCTTCCAAATTTGAAGAAATCCATAACCAAAAGGTTTTTGTAATTTTATCTCATTTTAAGTTCAAAAAGTTCAAACAAGAAATAAATTCTGGTATCAGGCTTTCACTTCCAAATATGAAGAGACGTTTTTCAACCAAAACTTTTTGCAGTTAATAATTTTTTTTCAAACAAGTGTCTCTGCAACTTTTGTTCTCACAGACAGACCTTTTTAGTTATAGTAATATTTTAAACCGCACCGTTTTTGCTGTTAGCTCAGGTTTTTCTGTGCTGCGTTGATATTCCATAGATCTCAGCTGCAGATGCCTTGTGCTGGTTCTGGCGTCCGCCATTCTTAGCTTCTTAGCGGCTTCTGGAGCTTTTGAAACCATTCAGACTGCCTTCCTTGCAGTCTACTAGGACACTATCTCCTGTGTCTCAGGTGTTTTCACCATATACATTAATAGACTCACACTTAACATTTACACTTTACAAACCCACATAACATGTGCTTAAGCATAAACTCACTCAACATTTACACATTTTTACAAACTCACATATTAACATCTACTTATTTATACTTTAAGGAAACTATAGAACTACTTTAGCAAATATATTTCTTATTAATTCTCATATACTTATATTCATTCCATCTTATTTCTTATTTAAACTTACATTTACAACTAGCATCTTACAAGCTTATTACTACATGTCTTAAGACTACCTTAGATACTTCTTACAAGCTTATATTCTTAAAGGAACTCTATAGATCTATTTTACAAACTTATATAGGCTACCATTAGCATATATCTAACTTAGCAAACACCTAAAGATTTCTTAACAGATCTAACAAGACAGAATTTTTACAAACTCACATATCTTATATTCGTCTTTCTACTTCTTACTCTTAATTATTATCACCATCTATCAGAAAGATTCTCTTAACTAGACAGGAAGTACATACATCATTTCTAAAGTTTACAGTTCATAGTCAGCTTTGTTATAAAGCACTGGGATTTAGTGAGTGTTGTCATTATAGAGTTGTGATACTTGTTGCTAGGGGATTGTAACATTCTCAGGACGAAGCCACACCCCAAAGTTGCGAGTGGGCCCTTTCGAACCGGCAGAGATGCACTGTCAACGGTAAACGGTTTTTAACTAGAGGCTGTCCCTTCACCCAAATTCATAATAGCTCCCCTAAGAACTTCAACTCAAACAAATGTTTCTATCACAGCAGTACTTTTGGTTTGCTCTACTGAAAAATTTCACTTCACACTGAAGGTGAAATTCATCACCAAATACTGCACAGCTATTAGGTGATATAAAGTATAAAGTATATTAGGTGATATAAAGTATTTTTCTAAAGACGCTAGTAAAGCCAAAAGTGGCACAGCTCAGAACTCTTATTTCCTCACTGTTTGCATTAACCAGTGACAAAACCTCAGAAACACTAATCGAGCCACTTTCATTCTGGTTTCTTTATAGGAAATGTCATTGGAGCTGACTTTTCTTAGTTCCACGCTCCTTACCAGAAGCTCCGGTAACCACCGAGCTTCATTCTCTTGTGAAAAAACATGTCCTCGACCCCATTAACACAGGATCAGGACCCTTCCATAATCCCAAGCAGGGATCTTTCCATTTCATTTGAGTTTCAGGATTTAGTATTTTCACTTCATTAGCTTTAACTCCTGATGTTATTAGCAGTTGTGATATTTAACATTGATTTCTTATAAGGAACTTTCAGGTAAAGCAACTCTTTTGTAAGACAGCTAGATTTTCTGAAGTTTGTTTCCCATCTATAAAGCAGTCATTTCTTTTCTAAATGTCTGTTTCCTTGTCTCCTTATTAGGTTTGCAAAGGAATTACTCATTGCAGGCAGTTTGTTCAAAAGGCAAAGAACTTTTTTAATTTCAACATAAGTTTCTTCATATCTAAGACAACGTTCAGTGTATAAACTGCTTTCCCTTGCTTTAAGGATTTTAAAGTGGCTTATTTGCTCTTATAGGTAGCTTTTTGTCATCCAACTACTGTAAAAACTTTTCACAGCTATTAGGGTAAATAAGGCATTTTACCAATGGAGCCCCAAAACCGCGAAGCACCTAGTTCCATATTCTTTCAATTTTTCATTGGAACTGACACCCAAACTCTTAGACAATTTTCCTCCCTATTCTTTTTAAAAGCTATATTTTAAGTTTACCATGAACGTATTTTTGAGCTGACAAAAGTGTTTCAGGGCAATGTCGCCATCTTTAGCGGAAAAACTACCTTTCCCATAATGCATTTCCCTTATATCAGTCCATAATAATATCAGTCCCTTATATCATTTCCCATATTTTTTTTTTTTGGGGTTTGAGAGTCAACTGGTTCTCTTTTACCATACTTGTTTACAAATTCTTGCCCAGGAGGTTTGAACAAAGTTTTTTGTTTTTGTAACGGGAGATTTGAACAAGCATTTTACATTTTCAGCTATGGCACATTGGGAGGTTTCTGGTCTCTCAGCTGGCTTCAACAGGTGTCTCTCCTTCATCAGACACTGGCCCCCGAATCAGAACCACACCTGCCTCGTTAACCGGCATTGAGGCTGGCATTTCTGATAGCAACTTTCCTTGGGGCTTGTGTTGGTTTTAGCCAGTCAGTGAAAAACAAGATCATTTGCAACAGCTTTTCCATAGCTCTTTCAGAGAGATTTTCTCCCACTGATCTTATTCTCGTTTTGCTTGTTCCTTCCCCCCCAGATGCAGAGCTTCAGGTATCTGTCTGCGGCTCTGTACCTCTGGCTAGCTGCCTTTCGAGGTAGGGGCTTTTTTTCTCCCCCTGAATCTGCCTCAAATTCTAGCAGCTTTTTCAGGTCATATTTTCTGGGGAGGATTATGTCCCTTCTCTGTTTCTTCAGAGTCTTTCTCCCTGACAGTATCCAGTTTGGTCTCAGTTTATCCCCTCTACCCCAGAAACAGTTTCCGACACTACAGTGGCGGCTTTCCCTGCTACTGAAGGTAGGGGCTTTAGTCCGTTTCTGTTTTCGGGGTCTGTGTGGTTTGCGAACAGACTAATAATCTAACAAGGGAGGTTTTTGCCATTTCTAAACTCCCATTAGGACAGGTGTTTTGCCTCATCAGGCCTTCACCTGGCCCAGTCCCCCAGTGGGTTGCATTTGCTTGTCTGGGTGCTCAAGGACAGAGCTTATGCCAGAGGCAATCACCCCTCAGGGCTACACTCCATCTCAGGGAGTCAGTTGAAACAAAGCTTTTCTCAAAGAGGTGCTTTCTCTGACAGAAAAGAAAGCTTTACTCCTGGATAGTTCTGTTCTGCCCTGGCTGGGCTCTTTCCCCAGACAGCGTTCTGGCTCAGCAGCACAACTGCTTCAGACACAGTTCAGCTTTACTGTTTTCCCAGAAAGGTCCTTTCTCTGATAGGGAAGCTTTTCTCAGATTTCTTTTTGCAGCTGTGGACCTATCAAGCCCGGGACTTGTAGGAAAGCAGATAACTCTGCCATTCCCACCGCTTTAGCTTTGTTTGTTCATTAGCAATCTTCCCCCTGGTCCTGCACCTTCCTGCCTCATTCTCTGTGCTCCAGGAAGTTTACAACTGCAGGAACCCTAGTATCCCCGAAATGCACTCCAACTAAGAGACGCTGGCCAGTCGCCTCTGGGTTTTTGGTCACAAGCGAGGATACAATGCTAACAGTTTGCATTGCTTCAGGGGATCTTTGCATTAGGACGATTAGGAGCACCTTTTCATTCTGAAATGCTCACTCAAAACCTTTGCTGCCTCAGCTCAGCTGTAACTGTGAAGCTTGACTATTTTGCTTTTCTCAGGTAAAGTTTCCTGCCCTTTTGGGCTCTCTGTAGCTCTTCACCCACACTCTCCCCAAGCATTTCCCTCAGGGTACTCTGACCCACTGTCTTTTACTAGCTTGAAGAGACAGAGCTTAGAAGAGGTTTTTTGAAACTTGTCCTTGCCTCCTGCATTGCAGGGATTTTTAAAGCTTGAAAGAACTTAGAGGTTTTGCCATCTTAAGAGGTTTGTTGTTTTCCCTTAGAGCGGATCACAGGTGGTCCCCATACTAGTATCTTCAGGTGATTCTAATTTTTGTCCTTCTGAGAAAGTTAAAGGCTTTAGTTTTTAAGTTTAAGAGAGCTTTTGAGAAACATTAAGGTTTTTTAGAGAGATTTTTCCCCAAAAATTTTCCAAGAAGAGCTTTTAGTTTAAGAGAAAGATTTTTCCCCCCAGGAGAAAGACCAACTTTTCCCAAAACTTCCCAACTTTAAACTTTGACTTCTTACACCCCCATTTTTGCCTCAGGGAGAAATTACTTTCTCCTGCCGCTTGGATTTGGCATTTCAGCTGTCCCCAGGTCAAAAGCTTCCATAGGAAACTTTTTCTTCCCCATAAGCTCAAAGAAGAGCTTTTTTACTACCCGTAAAGCCCAAAGAAAGATTTTTCCCCCAGTTTGCTTTCATAGCCCCCAAAGTTAGAAAATTGAAGAGTTTTTCTGTCTAGTTGCCTTACTTATTTTTTCCTACACAATCTTACACTTCTAAGTTTTTCCTAAACTATATTACTACCCTATACCTTATATTTTTCACAGATAGAAATTGAGAAAGGGATAGAAGATAGAAAATTTTTGACAGAAGAGAATTTCACTGCAGCATCGGACATCCTTCCAGTCCGCTTTCCTTTTCTCTCAAGGATAAAACCCCTGCCTTCCCAAAAAATATATATAAAAATATATATATATTCCATAACACTGGCATGCCTTTCCACTGGCAGGGCTGACTCAGCACTTTCACCAAAAACTCTGTATTAAAACTATTATTTTCCTTTATCTTTAGTCCCTATTACTTTGTCTTAAGTCCCTGTTCATTTGTCTTTAGTTCCCCCCTTTTTTTGTCCCTTTTTTCTTTAGTCCCCTTTTTTTTTCCTTTTTTAGTCCCTTTTTTTCTTTAGTCCCTTTTTTTCTTTAGTCCCTTTTTTTCTTTAGTCCCTTTTTTTCTTTAGTCCCTTTTTTTCTTTAGTCCCTGTTCGGGTGCCATTCTGTGGGGCGTTTACCCACCACCCCCACAGCTTCCCAGAGTTTTCTTGAGTGCGAGCAGCAGGAAATATTAGATAGAAGGATTTATAGCGGAGAATCTTGCGGAGATAAACAGATAGAAAATAAAGGATAGCCTCGAGAGGGCCTGGAACCTATTCCAACGGGCCCAGACTGTCTCTGGTCCAGGGTTTTTATAGAGACGCCAAGGGGTGGAGCAAAAGACCTCCTCCCCCAGCACAGCCAAGTGCAGGCCATCTCAGACACCTGCACTCAGGCCCGTGGTCCTGATCATCCTCTATTCGGACCTGCTGGGTAAAGCCACGAGGAACCCCAGAACGGGCTCTCACAAAGCCTCTGTGTGTTTATTTGGGTCTGAGAGGCTGCGGACCAGGCAGGACACAGGAAAACCTTCAACTACCCAGGAGAAGTGGGGAGGAGTTCTCAGGGTGGGTTTTTAAGCCCCAAACCGCATCCTGGATCGACAAACCTCAGCTGGCAAGAGCAGTTAGCCAGAAGCAGAGCTATAAAAAAACAAAATCCAAGGTTAATACATTTAGAGAGTTTCCCAAAACTATGGGCTGTGATGGATTAAGTCTTTGTTTTTTGTTTTGGCAAGTGGTGCTGTCTACATGTTGAATATAAAGGCTTGCATGGCACTTCCATTATGGTATCAGTGTGCTAAGGTCTGAGTGTCTGCTCTAGTTGTGAGTCCTACTTCTCTGGGAGACAGACTCGGGTCCTCTGGAGAGCAGTATGGTGCTATTAGCCCCTGAGCCCTCTTTGACCTCTGCACCAAATTTCCTAGTCCTGTATTATTTCGTACTTGCTACTTATATATTGCTTTTTCTCCCTTTAAGTAGATTGTCAACTCCGAGTGAACACAATACCTCCTCCCTCCATATTTGGTAAATTATAAACTTTTGTATTATTGTTTACCAGTGGTTGTATGGAAGAGCTTATGATTTTCTCTTGGTTTCCAGTCATTGCTAATAATCCTTGGCTTATGCCTGCATCCTTCCAATCTCCCTCTATTACTGTATGACCTTCATCTTATGTGTATCTCTGGGTGTCCTCTATTCTTTTTATAAGAATATCAACCATTGGATTTGTAATCCATACTAATTCATCATTTCAAAGTCACTTTCCTTAAATCTGCAAACACCCTACTCCAAATTTTGGGAGTCATCATTGAACCCAGCATAGTGGTGAAAGGCTGGGTTGTAATAAGATACCCCTCTATCATAACTGGCCAGAGACCTGCTTCTTTACAGACCCAGTGAAAAAGAATCAGAGCCAGCCTAACTGTTGGTGGTTATTTATTTATTTATTTATTTATTTATTTATTTATTTATTTATTTATTTCCTGAGAGTCCTCTAAAATTGGAACTACAAAATCGTGCTGCGGGCCATTCTAAAATGATCCCACATCTCACCTCTGTTTATTTGTCAAATGGGAAACTTGTAGCCGAAGGCTAAATACACCCTCCAATATTACATAGTTTTCTTTTTGGCTATCTCAGAAGATTGACTCAAAAAAGACTTGCATGGTCAGATGAGAATCTGACTTGGCTGTTTACTTGAGATGACAGTCATTTTTGAAACATTACCAGTGCTTCTTCTTCTTTTTTTTAAATATCATTTTGTATTTGGGATGACTTTGTGTTTTGGATGACTGGCAATAAGTTTTGGAAAGACTACTAATATTCTCCTTCCATAAAAATCTAACTACTGAGAATTCACATTAAGTCACTTTAATGATAGATGCCTAATGTGAATAAAATTGATGATATTAGAGAAAGGTGAGTTTAAATATTTAAACTTTGAATTTTATACGTTATTCTCACTGTCTCTGTCTGTCTGTCTGTCTCTGTCTCTGTCTCTCTCTGTGTCTCTGTCTCTGTCTCTGTGTGTGTGTGTGTGTGTGAGAGAGAGAGAGAGAGAGCCAGAGACAACCTCAGGTCTTATTTCTCAGGTACTAATCTGCCTTGTTTTTGAGACAGGGTCACTCATTGGCCTAGGACTCTTCAGTTAGATGATGCTGACCATAGTGATCCAGGGATACTCCTGTCTCTGCCTCCTTAGTACCAGGATTGCCAGATTCTAATACTATTTCCATGTAGGAACTTAGATATTCATACTTATTCAGGAAGCACTTTCCCGACTGATGAATCTCCCCACCCACCACCAATCCTATGTGTATTTTTCTAAATTCAATAAAAATATGTCAGTATGATTGTAAATTGGTAGTACAATGTCACACCCAAGATACCTTGATATAATCCACTGGCCTTGCTCATTTTTCCACAGCATTATTTATACTTGGGTGTGTATGTATGTGTGTACTGTGTATATTTGTGTGTGTTCAGCTTTGTTACATGTGTAGGATTGTGACTTTATCACCACAGTCATAATACAGAACAGCTCCATCACCATCACAAAGGACTTTAGATTTGCTCTTCCTGCAAGTACATTTGTGCGTGTGTGTACATGGAGGTGAGAGGTCAACATTGAATGTCTTTCTCAGTCACTCTCCACTCTTCATTTTGTTTCATTTTATTTTTTAAAGACAATACTCAGTAAATGAACCTGGAGCTCAAAAATTGGCTAGATTGGCTGGCAAATGAGCTCGTGGGAGCTGCCTACCTCCAACCCTAGCCCTACTGGAGACAGATGCACATCACTGCATCACTGCATGTGGGCTTCAATGATCTGAACTCAGGTCTTCATGCTTTAGGACATTCACTACCTCCACTAAGCCATCTCCCCATCTCCCTGCACATGCATTTTGAGTTTACATTTTCTCTGCACATCCTGCTGAGTCTCACTCCTCATGGGAGGCTGGGATACATTCCACTTGGGGTGCTTAGTCTCCCCTGGGAATACAGGTGAACAGTTACGCAATGTTAAAAAGTCAAGCTGAATGGTCCTGGAGGAAGCTCATGCCCTTGGCCTCCTTAGCATCAGATACTGACTAATTGAGCTAACTGGCCAGAGATAAGGACTCAATTTCAAATAACAAATTAGCAGTTTCCCATAACTCCAATAATATATGGCTGTGATCCCATGAAATTGCATCTCTGACATACTGGCTGCACTAGAATTTACTCTATGTAAAATGATTGCACTAATTACTTTCTCTTTATGCTTTTATAATCTGCTGGCTGGCAATAACATTTGCAGTGCAGTCATGCACTAATGAGGAAAGCTGTCCAAGCTCAAGCCTTGGGTCATTAGTAAATAGCTTCTAGGGTCAAAGGGTAATTTTCCCCTTGTGCAGATGGAAAAGCTGGTGGAGGGCATGTGTGTTCTTTCTCTTGAAGCCTTAGGTGCTAACAAGAACTGGAGATTGATAGAAGAGTGTTTGCCAAGGTTGGGTATTTTTAGAAGCACGTTGACCTTTTTCTTTAGACACGGGTATCAGATATACAGATGTTTCTTCTCATTATCCATGCCTTACCTCATTTTCCCTTCTCCTTCTCCCCTTGAAGCAGGATAGAAAGACAGGATCATGGGATCAGTTTGAAGCTGCTGCCAGCGGAGAGGCAAGGATTCCAGCACAGTTTCCATTTGCTGTGAAGGCTGTCACACAGAATATTCCTTCCATATGCAGGTATGTTAGGTTAACATATCGGTGAAGTAGGCTTAAAGCTTGTGGGTATGTGGCCTTGAGTCAGCTTCATTCCTCTCCCAGAAAATACCAAACAAGACTGTAACTTTGTTTACAATGATCCCCCATTTTCCTGCATGTCTACCCTCTAGGCTCTTTCCTTACCAGTTGTAACCCAGCCTGGCCTCTCAGATCTCATTTAGGATCCTTAGACACCCTCTGAAGATACTAGTTTCAAAACCACCCAAATCCCATACATGCCAACTGGAAAGACAATGAAGTCCACTCAAATCATATATATGCCCATTGCAAAGGCAATGTAGTACGACTCTCAATAGAAGCCCATACCCATGGTTTGGTGGGTCTTATTTTCTTTCAACTCTCTTCCTTAAAATCTGTGTCATATTAAAGATGTCTTTTAGTGAACCCCAGCTTTGCTTCATTCTGGCTTATCCTGGCAATATTTTTCTTGTCCGAGACACTAAGTTTCTGGTTTTACCTGTCAAAGTTACTAAAAGATTCAGAGATCTCAGGCTGCTGGGGGTGACATCATGGTGCTGTGCCTCAGTCTCTACCTCCACTGTTATTCTTTACATGCATGTGTTTACATATTGGTGTTAGCTTGCTGCTTGGGGTCTTGTTACACCGGTACCTTTTAAGATTTATGGACTTGTCTGTAGAGTGTCTCACAACATTTTTGGGCCATGAAAATCAACCAGTGCCAGGGATGCTGGGAAACCAGCTGTTAACACAAAACCAGCTCTCACCCAAAGGGAATAAGAAATAGTTTATTCTGGAGCCAAATATGAGGACCATGGCTAAAGAACATTGATTTAGGTTTTACCATAGAAGAGGTTACATGAGATTTTATTAGTTACAAAATAACAAAAAAAGTCATAAAGCAATGAGTTTATGAAATTCATTGGTGGGAGCTGCAGGCAGGCAAGTTATAGACAGGTGGGAAAAAGTCTCTTGTGGGCTTCAGATGTTATATGATGGCATTCTTAGCATTTGGATTTGTGAAAGCTAATAGTCTCTTGAGAATACATTGTAAGGTTTTGATAATCACAGGATATTAGGTCAGTCACAGGTGTGGGCAGTGTGTACCTTTATAGGCACTAAAAATAGCTGAAGATAATTGGGCTCTGGTTTGCAATATTTTAGCTCTCTATGATCTTGAAGATTAGTCATTGACCTTGGAGAATCTTTAACACAGGTGCAGCTTCTTTCTCTCCTTCATTTCCTCTTTTCTTCTCTTTCTTTTCTTTTGGGAACTTCAGTTTACACACAATGTCTGAAGCACCATTGTGAATCAATCCGTTGTTCTTCATGCCATGTGTCAAACACCTTTTCATCCATCCATCCATCCCTCCATCCATCCACCCACCCATATGTATGAAAAATTCTACCACAATCCATTAAATTTGGTGTGTAGCTTTCTGATGACCATGTAATATTTTTTCAGAGTTTCAACAAAGACTCTTCAGAGAATGGAGCTACAGAGTACATGTTGAAATGAGTATTTTTTTTTGCTGTGTTTTGGACTTTGAGTTATTCAGTGGTTTTTGAAAACTCCCATCAAAATGGCAATTATCCTCAAAGAATGTGAGTTTCCAACACAGCATATCTGTAGCAGTTTGGTACTGATACCTGCAAAGTGAGTCCAGGTGATTCTGGGTACCGGCATTGATGACTTCCTCCTATTTCTAGTTCAGTTGTTCTGGAATCTTAGAAATAGATATAATCTCATATATATTATATATATATATTTACTCATTTATATATATTCACATATATATTGAAATTATGTGTGTGTGCCCATGTGTGCATATATATGCCATGTGAGTGCAGTGCCCAAAGAGGTCAGAAGAGGTCATCAGATCCCCTCGAGCTGGAATTACAGGTGGTTATGAGCTGTGTGATGTGTTAGAAAGTGAGCTGAGATCCTCAGCAAGAACAGTGTATACTCCCAAACCCTGAGCCACCCCCCCCACATGTGTATTTCTCAAAAGGTAAAGGAAAGGTATATAGATAACTTACATTGTCATTAAATTTTTATCTCAGTGAGATAAAATGGATTAAAAAATACATAAAACTAGAGGAGGAGCTGGGCTTTCTGGAAGCTGGAGCACTGCCTTAGAAGGACCAAAATAAACAATTGTAATAATGTCCCCTCTACCTTGACCTTCTTTCTTGGCTTAGTGTAACAGCTTGTGTTATCTTCCTCCAGCACACCTCCCCATGAGTTCTGAGAGGTTTCTTGAAATGGAAAAATGATCCCAGACTTCATCTACCCTCTTCAGGTATTCTTTACCTATCCCTCACATCCTGTGTGTGTGTAGGTCAAAAGTCAGTCTTGGATATTGTTCCATTGGATGTTGTATCCATTGGATATTATTTTTGAGACAATGACTTTTACTTCACTTAGAGCTCCCTGATTTGGCTATGCTGGCTGCTCAGTGAGTCTCAAGACTCTGCCTGTCTGTCCCTTCCCACGGTGGGGATTATAAATGGGCACCATTCCTGCTTGGCTTATTATTATTATTATTTAACTCTATCTAGTCATCTATCTATCTATCTATCTATCTATCTATCTATCTATCTATCTATCTGTTTTGCACCCCGGCCACAGTTTCCCCTCCCTCCTCTCCTCCAAGTCCCTCCCCCCATCTCCACTCTGTTCCCACTCCCTAATACTCCCCCTCCATTTCTGTTCAGGGAAAGGCAGGTCTCACATGAATATCAACAAAGCATGGCATATCAAGTTTCAGTAAGACTAAGCACTTCCCTATCTATTAAGGCTGGGAAAGGCAACCCAGTATGAAGAGTAGGGTCCCAAAAGCAAGTAAAGAGTTGGACACAGCCTGTTTCCACTGTTAAGAGTCCCACAAGAGGACCAAGTTACACAACTGTAACATATATGCAGAGTGCCTAGGTCAGTCCCATATACACTCCCTGGTTGTTGGTTTGGTCTCTGTTCTATGAGCCCAGGTAAATTGATTCTGTGGGTTTTCTTGTGGTGTCCTTGATAGAATACCAGTAGGACAGGTACTAAGATCAACAATTAATAAATGGAACCTCATGAAATTGAAAAGATTTTGTAAGGCAAAGGACACCATCAATAGGACAAAATGGCAGCCTACAGCGAGAAAAGATTTTCACCAACTCCACATCCAACAGAGGGCTAATTTCCAAAATACATAAAGAAACTAGATATCAACAAACCAAATAATTCAATCAAAATAAAAAGGGGGGGGTACAGCTCTAAACAGAGAATTCTCAGCAGAGGAATCTCAAATGGCCCAAAGACAAAGGATTGTTCAACATCCTTAGTCATCAGGGAAATGCAAATCAAAATGACTCTGAGATTGCATCTTACACCTGTCAGAACGGCAAGGTTAAAAACAGAAGTGACAGCTCAGGCTGGAGAGGATGCAGAGTTTTTATTGTTTTTAATGTGTATTCGGGGACCAAACTCAAGTACTTGGGCTTGCATGGCAAGCCGTTTACTGACAGACATCTCCCCAGCTCCATCTTCAGATATTAATCCAGGGTCTTCTTCTATAACGTGTGTGTGTGTGTGTGTGTGTGTGTGTGTGTGTGTGTGTGTGTGTGTATGTGTATACATATATTTCTGGGTATGTAACTGGTTGAAACCGAGGAGTGGGCATGCCCCCAACTCTCTTGGGTGGTTGAGACCAAGTCAAGCTGTATGCATCAGCTTATGGTTGATCCCCTTCCCACCTGATGCAGAAGGACAGGATAGTGGCAGCTGAACCGGTAGGATTGGTGGTGGTGGTGTCTTCCTTGTTCTGTATTAGTGAGTCTCTTTCCCCACTGCACCCCTTAACAAAGATATCTATATCTATATCTATATACCTCTGTGGGCTTGTGCTTTATATAATTTTTCCGAAAAGGTGGTGTCTCCTTGTAAAGTCTTCTAAGGTGCTCCATGCAGGAAATGTAGGTCAAGTTCAGCCTTCAGTGTGGCCCAAACACTTGCAGTGCCATTGCATTTCCTCTTTTACTGCATCTTCTTATCCTTCCAGACACACACAATGGGCCGTTCCTAAGATGTACTCTCCAGTCTTCTACCCTTGCGACTGTAGCTGTTGGAAGTTTTGTCATGATTGCATTTACCTGCTCAGGCATAAGTCCTTGGGGAAGCCTCCCTGACCCTGCACTGCCTGAGCTGCCATGTAGAATTTTATGATAATTAAATTATGAACTAGTTTCCCAGTAGATATTAAAGTCTCTGGGGTCAGTTTTCATGCCTTCAGATCCTTGAGACCTGTATCTAGCAAAATGTCGATCATATAGTTGTGGCATATTAGATGGCTCCCCAATGGTAGTATTAATTCACTGTTTCCTAGTAAGACATTAGTGGGGGTATGTCACAGCTCCTTGGACATAAGGTGTGACTGACAGAGACTAAAAAGGAGGCTAGAGAGGTGGCCCAGTTGACGAAATGCTGGCCACACATCTGAGGACCTGAGTTTGATTTGCGGACCCTATGTAAAAAAGCTAGGTGCAGTGGTACATGCTCATGATCCAGTTGTTGCAGAGGCATTGACAGGAGAATTCCTGATGCTCCCTGGGTAGTCAGTACAGTCTCCTTGATGAATACTGACCAGTGACACCCCTGGTCTCATGCTTCATTTCTCTCTGCTCTTGACTCTAGATGTGACATAGTAGCTTCTGAAAGTTCTTGTCTTGACTTTCCTGCAATGAAGGACTGTGAACTGGAATTGTGAGCTGAAATAAACTCCTTTCTCTTCAGGATATATATATATATATATATATATATATATATATATATATATACACACACACACACATATATACACACATACATATACATACATACATACACACATATACATATATACATATATGGTATTTGTATACATATGTGTGTATATGTATACATATACATATGTGTGTGTGTGTGTGTGTGTGTATGTGTGCAATAGATATGAAACTCCTCTGAGTTCAAATTTCATCTTCATCACTTGACCTTGAGTGGATTAGCTCATGTTTTTGCCTCAGTTTCTTCCCCTGGAAAAGACTGAACAATGGTAACTCATGGGATACTCTGAGGAGACTCTGAGACATTATATCAGTCATGGCTTCTATAATGCCATCTTTCTGGAAGTTTACATATGAACATTTGTTATCATGGATGTTTCTTCAGGAGAGTAAACTGAGGTTCAGGCTTTGGGAGGGGCCTCGCTGGCTAAGGACTGGCTTGCTCTGGAAGCATGAGGGCCAGAGTTCTGATCCCCAGAGCCCGTATCCCTTTGGAGTGGGCATGGGGGCTCGTCTGTCATCCCAGACTTAGAAGGCAGCATCGGGGCTCCCCAATGTGAGCATGACTAGCCATATTTGTGAACTCTGAGTTTAAGAGATCAATGAAGAAGGTGTCCCCAACATTATCTTGGGGCCTCCACATGCATGTGCACCTACACACATGCAAAATTTTTCACACACACATGTGCATACACCATAAACACATGAAAAATAGAAAACAGCAAAAATCAAAACCAAAAAAACAGAGATTTAATACAAGGGTTGTATTGAAATCCTGTCCCCTCACCTTGGAGCAAACAGGAGGTTGTTGGGCCTAGCTTGGGGCTTCCAACTTCTTTCCATCTTATCTGTCAAGTGAGAAATGGTTTCTTGAGTAGGAACAGGCTATATTTAACCACCAGCTTTCAACTTTCCTTCTCTGATGAGGTACGGGCATGTTGTCAACCTTTTCCACATCCCCTCAGTTTCATTTCTGATGTGAGCGATTACTCTGTCAAGCATGTTGAGAGCCGACTAGTCTTTCCTTTCTTCTATATCCACACAGAATTTCCTCTTATTTTACAAGAATGAAGTGACCTTAATTTGTGGAGATTTTCAGAGCTACTTGAGCCCAAGGCTTCTTTAAGCCACCCTCTCTTGTACTGCACAGCTGTTATTTGAGAATTCTGATGGCATTTTCTATGTGTTACGACCTCAGTGGTACAGAATTCTTGCTTGTATTGAGTTTGGAAAATAAGGCACAATGTTACTCTAGGTGTCCTTTAATGGAAAGTCTCAGTCCTGTGTTGGTTCACTAGTGTTGTGCTTGGTAATTTTTGATCTTCCTTTCTCCCTCCCTCCCTCCCTCCCTCCCTCCCTCCCTCCCTCCCTCCCTCCCTCCCTCCCTCTGTCCCTCCCTCCCTCCCTTTTCAAGTGTATGTATGTGGTATATGTTTGTGTGATATATGTATATGTGGATACAGTTGTGCACACAGAGGCCAGAGGGGGACACTGGGTGACCTGATTTGTCATCCTGCCTGTTCCTTTCTGAGAGGGTTTCTTGTTAAGCTAGAGCAAGGCTGGCAGCCAGTGAGGTCCAGTGGTTCTCCTGCCTCCACCCCCTACAGAACTGAGGTTACAAATGTGCCTGTGACCACCTGCCTTTTCATGTGGGTAGTAGGATCCAAACACAGGTCCTGATGTTTACACAGAAAGTGCTCTTACACACAGAGCCATCTCTCTAGATCTTTATTGTTTTGACTTACCTAAAGAATAGTGCGAGGGGAGACAAAAAGTTTAACAACACATGTGTATGTTGAGCACTGTCTTTTATGGATTACACATTCCTGTAACAATCTAATGATTCATGGTCTCCTTCATCAGGAAATATACCTATGTAGCAGCAGACAATGAGAGAAGATGCCAGCTTTTCCATATCTCTTTATGTATGGGCTCCAATATAGCATAAGGATATTCTTCTCAAGAGAAGTGGAGATTTAAGTGGTAAATACATTGACTATCTGAGCCATATGATTTTGCTTTCAGCAAACAAGTCAACCTGGAATTTATTGATGAACCTGTCAACATTTTGTTCATATTTTAAACTATCTTTCAAACCCCACTTTTTGAGGTGTGTATGTGTGTGTGTGTGTGTGTGTGTGTGTGTGTGTGTGTGTGTGTGTGTGTGTGCATGCATAGTGATGTAGGCCTATAGTCACAGTTACTTGAAAGCCTGAATCAGGAAGGTTACAAATTTAAGGACTGCTTGGTCTACAGATTTCAAAATCACTCTGGGCAAATTAATAAGACCCTGTCTCAAACCATGTCTTCCTTGGTAGCTCTCCAGCTAGTCTTTTGAGACAGGCCATCTCAATGAGCCTGATACTCACTGATTGGGCTAGGCTATCTGGTTAACAGTCCCAGGCATCCCTCTGTCTCCACCTTCCTATTGTTAGGATTACAAGTCCATGCCACAATGTCTGGCATTTTCTCATGGGTTTTGAGGCTCTAAGGCCCTTATGCTTGTATGACAAGTACTTTATTGAATGAGACATTTTTTAGCCCCTGAAGATGGGTTTAGAATATCTTGCTATCTAGTCTGGGTTGAACTTGACTTCTGGGACTATGTGAATATCAGCAGTTACTTCTAAGCACCCAAACCAGACCCCTAGGAATGCTTTCCTCATGTTGTGCATCCTCATTGAGATCTAGAAGGGACTGATTGGATTTTACTTCTCAAAAATGATGTCTCAGGAATCCACAAGGATGACCCCACCTGGGAGTGCTGGCAGTGGTCTAGAAGGTGCCTGGACTGGTCTACTCTGGGGACAGGCCTAGCAAATACTCTAACCATCATCATAGAGCCTTTATCCAGTGATTGATGGAAGCAGATGCAGATATCCATGGCCAGGCGGCAGGCTGAGCTCCAGGAATCCAATCGATGAGAGAGATGAGGGATTCTGCAGACCTTGAGATTATGATGGGAAGACATGCAGAGATGACCATCCACACTGGTAGAAGCCCATGAACTGTAGACTAGTGGCTGTGGAGCCTCCATGGGCTGGACTAGGCCCTCTGGATATGGAAGATGGTTGTTTGGCTTGAACTGTTTGGGGGGCACCCAGACAGGGGGATCGGAATCCATCCCTGGTGCATGGGCAGGCTTTTGGGAGCCCTGTGCCTGTGGTGTGACACCTTGTGCAGCCTTGGTGCAGTGGGGAGGGGCTTGGACCTGCCTAGGCTCAGTCTGCTGGGCTCTACTGACTTCTCATGGGAGACCTTGATTTGGGGGATGTGGTGATGTGGGGTGGCTTGGGAGGGAGGGCTGAGGGGTGGGAGGAGGGAGGAGATGGGATCTGTGGGTGATATGTAGAGTGAGTAGAAAATTTCTTAATAAAGAAAAATAAAAAAAAGAATGACGTCTGGGGGATGATGGCATAAACAGAAATGAGGAATTATGGGGATTTAGAAGAAGCAAACGAATGTGGCTGGAGGAGATGATCTGGAATGTTTCATGGAAGAAGTGTTGTTGGTTTATTTATTTATCTATTTATTTTTAATAACAAATACAACTTAAATAGATACAAATGAAGAGGAGTTCTTCCCAAATACCAGAGCTTACAAAAGCAGAAACATAAAGAGTGGGTATTGGTGAGGCTGAAGAGGTGACTCAGAGGTTATGAGTATTTGCTGCTCTGACAGAGGACTTGGGCTCAGTTCCAGTGGATCTGACACCCTCTTCTGGCCCCCAAGGGTACCTCCAGACACATGTACATATAGACAAGCAGGTGCACACACATACACCCTAAAGAACTGGACAATGGGTAGCATAATCACTGATTAAAAATTGAGTTTCAATCATGGGACTTCTGTTTTAACTTCAGCACAGTGGCTGTGCCTTAACCTACTACTATTTCAGCCAGCAATTGTGACTTGGCAATTACCAGCCTGCTTCTCTGGCAGTGGCCCGGCAGAAAGCCTGGCAGGAATTCTGTTCCTGCAGGCACCAGCTCTGCTGCTGCCTCTAAAGGTAGCATTAACTAAATCTCTATCATTCTATTTATAAATAAGACTTGAGATTCAAAGGCTGGGGTGAAAACCTGCTAGCTCAGAGAGGCTAAATAGCAACTAGACAACCCTCTTTCCTTGCTGACATCTCCCAAAGAGAGCATTCTTCCGTTCTGCTCAACAAAAAAGCCATGCCATTCAAAACCCCTCCCTACTACTTCAAGTGCATTTCTCTATCTCTTCTAGATGCCCTCTGGTTACTTTCTGTCAACTAGTTGCTAACTTAGCCTCCTGACCCATGATTAATTTTAGTTAATTAATGCAAATGCAAACTCAAGGTTCACAGCATGATCAAATATCCCCAAAAAGACTTCTGCTAGTTTTAAATACCAACTTGTCACAACCTGGAGTGATCTGGGGAGTGATTCTCAGTTGAGAAATAATCTAGATTAGATTGGCCTATGGGAATGGCTGTGAGGGGCTATTTTGATTATTAATTGACCCAGTCCACTGTGGGTAGTAGCATGATTCCTGGAACTATATAAGAATGAATCTAGCTGATCAAACAAGTAGGCAGCATGGGCAATTTTTTATTCTACTCTCAACTGTGTTATGATTCTTTGGGTTCCTGCCTTTGATTTCTCCCTCAATAGTGGACTCTAACCTTGCTGTAAGCCACACAAATCCTTTTTTCTCTAAGCTGCTTTTTTGCTAGGTATTTTATAACAGAAACAGAAGTGAAACTGGAACAAGACTCATGGGAATAACCTTTGGAGAGTTAATCTGGGGCTACATTAAGGTCTTTAGAGAATAGTGTGTTCTAATGGAAAGGCAGATAGGGGTTCAGTATTATGACATCTCTATGCCTCAGAGGAAAAAATTGCAAACACATTTGAGTCTCTGTTTTCTGACTTAGAGAGTAGAATAAGAATCCCTTGCAAGGTTGTTCTTAGAATGAGAGTGGCAGTAATGTCCATGGTAATGGCTACCACTCATGGAATGCTGGGCTATCTGTGCCTGGGAGGTGCCCGTGCTCAATAAATGTGGCCATTTGTTGTTCCATTATTATTGTAATTACAACCACTTCACATTTTAGAGTACCACAATGAGGGACGGGGAAACCGTAGTACGTACTTTGTTGTTTGATGTCACTGAATTGTAGGGGCTCTTTATGATTATCCGATGCATCAGGTATAGTGTGTCAAAACAGATGGAGAACTTCACAAGATTTGACTTGAAAGAGATCATAGGCTTCTCATCTTAGTTCCTGTGACCCTGGTGACTTGAACACTGTCTTAGCTACAAATGATTGCCAACTTGATAGAGTCTAGAGTCGCCTTAGAAGAATCTCTCAATTGAGGAATTTCCTAGATCGTCTTGATGGTTAATTAATTTAGGAAGGTCAAGTTTACTATGGGTGGTACCATTCCCTGGACAGGTGTATAGGTAGAGTTTCTCTGTGTCCCAGCAGATACTCCCAAATAACCATTCAGAGACTTATTATTTGTAAATGATTGGCTGATAGCTCAGGTTTGTCACTAGCTAACTCTTACATTTTAAATTGACCCATATTCCTTACCTACCCCCTGCCACATGGCAGTACCTTCTTTCAATACAGCACATTCATCCTGCTTCTGCATCTGCTTGAGGCTCCTTAGACCCCGCCCTTCTTGTTCCCAGCATTCTCTCTGCCCCCAAATCCTGCTAGCTATCGACCAATCAGCTTTTTTATTAACAACAAGAGCAACACATTTTCACCATATATAGAAGGAATATTCCACAGCATTCCCCTCTTTTTGTCTAAATAAAAAAGTAAGGTTTTAACTTTAACATAGTAAAATCATATACAACAAAAACAGTTATCAATTATATCCAGTCCATTTATATTTGGCAAATTTAGAGAAAATATTTTATTGTCTGTCTTATTTTTTTGGGGGTCTAGAGTTTTATACCTAATTTACTTTTTATAATAACTAAGGAAAAAGTGTGTGTGTGTGTGTGTGTGTGTGTGTGTGTGTGTGTGTGTGTACATGTTCAATTATTTAGTCTTTAACTCCATCAAAGACCCCAGAGGGGTAAAATGTCCCCTAATGACAGGGACATCTGGCTGCCTGGACAGTCACCCAAATTTCTTCTGTAATTTTGGGGCATCCAACTTTGGCCTACAAGACTAGTATATCTGACAGACAGTTTTGAGAGGCAGGGAATTTTGAAGGACTGTCCTACGCTGTTTTGGCAACGTTTGACAGTAACTTTTTTTACATTCTGCTAGTCCAGTATGGACAATATACTGTCAGTAATTGAGGCAAGAGCAGTTTTTTTTTCCCAAATGGCTAGCTTTTTCCATAAAGAAAGAAAACTCCATATGGAGGTTCTTCAATGTTCATCATTTTCTTTTCAAGTAAATTGGCGCTGTCAGGAGCAGATGTGTCTCACTGTCAAGAAAAGTCTTACATTATTACACATATTAAATGTCATATTCAATAGATCTTTGAAGTGTTTGAAGATCATCCATCTATCTAAATAATCTGTGTATGACTTTGAAAATATACCTAACATGACTATAAGTTTGACTATTATAGATGACTATTACTCTGTATTTCTTAATCATACATTACATTTTAAAATAAGCTGCAAAAACACAATACTCCAAACAAGAGTAGAAACATACATACAGTATAACAAAATTGACCTTAAATTTGTATCAATAAACCAAAATCCATACCAATGTAAAATATTTTGGGATTAATAATTATTTTTTTGGATTAAAATAGATTCAATAATCTACCTTTTTATCCTATCATTTCTATACTGTTTTGGGCGGTAGAAGAAAGCTACTTAAGCACGAGCCTGTAAATGAACCAGAGAATGAGCCAGTAAGCAGTGTTTCTTCATGGTTTCTGCCTCAGATGCCTGTCTTGAGTTCCTTCCCTGACTTCCCTCAGTGATGGCATGTGGTCTGGAAGCATAAGCCAAAGCAGCCCTCTCTTCCCCATTTCTCTTTTGGTCAGAGTGTTCCATCATAGCCACAGAAAGGTAAGGACTACTGGAACTATGGTGGTTGTGTGTGAAATGTTCCCCGAGGCTTGCTTGTTTGAACACTTGGTCCCCAGCTGGTGGTGCTGTTTGGGAGGGCTGTGGAAACTTTAGGAGGTGGAACCTTGATAGAGAAGGAGGTAGGTCATTAGGGCCATGCATTGAGGTTTTTAAACAGACTAGGCCCACTTTCCCCTCTCTGTGCTTCTGACTATGAACGCAGTGTGACCAGCCATCCTCTTCTTCCTACTTCAGTGCCTTCCCTGCCAAGAACAAGAAGCCAAGCTGGAAGTGGGAACAAACTCTTCCCCTTAAAGTGCTTCTTGTCGGGCATTTTGTCACAACCATGAGAAAGTACCTACTATGTGGAGCTTCTGTATCAGTTTTGGCCCCTCCACTTAGAAATCCTGCTTGGGAATCTTTCTAGAGCATCAAGTCTACATCTTAAGCAATTCTCCCTTTCTCCTTTTTTTACTGACTTCAAAACCCACTAGATTTTACTGTTTTTTTCTTCATATGTATATGATATATATGTATAGTCTATATCTTTTCTAAAAAAATTTATTTATTTGTTGATTGGTATGTCTATAGAAGAACAACTGAACTTGGATCTCATTTTTTTTTCCCCCGGGAAGGATGATGATTCTTCCAAATCAAATACTTACGGCAGCATCTCTGGATGTTCCCATCACAGGCAGATGCTGACTAGGCCCCTTTAGCTAGCAGTGTGTTTCCTCTTCACAACACCATGTCAAGCACACACAGTAATTCCCCTACTTTGTAAATTTTAGAGGAACCGAGTCAGAAAGCAGATAGCACAGTTAAGAAGATGGGAGCCCAGATGGGAACCCAGGGCTTATGATGAGAGAGCTCCTCAATGACTCCATTATGTAAGGTTCAACTGGTATTCTTCCCAAAATCCTCTTTATCTGATCAGTAAAGGAATGGATAGTCATAATCTCTTTCTCTCATGCATCGCTCATGGATTCAGGTATAACTCATATATTTTTTTGAGAGGGGTAGTCTCATGTTCAAGACTGGCCTTGAGCTCACTATGCAGTTGAGGATGACTTGAGCTTCTGATTCTCCTGCCTCCATCCCCCCTGTGCTAGGATTACAGGGGTGTGTCACCGTACTTATTGGTGGAACCCAGTGCTTTATGCATGCTAGGCAAGGGCTCTACCAATTTAGTTTCATCCCTAGCATTTACAGAGCTTCAGCGAAATCCAAATCTAACTGAAGCACTCTGAGATGTTAATTAGCATGTAGAATAATTGAATTCAGATACACTGGTGAGTGTTTAATAATCTAGTGTGGCTGAAGTGTGATAGCACTGGGAAAGGGGTCCAGTGTGGCTTTGGGTGTTACGTGAGCACACACTGCTTGGCTCCCTGATCTTCCTGGTCTTAAAGAATGGGTGGAGATTGAATGGAACAGAAAGGGAGTGTTGGTTAGCATGCAGCCAAGACTGATAAATGGATAATGCCAGGAGTTTTTGCTGGGAAAACTTGATAGTCATTAACTTCTTCAGCATGCAAATTTGTTCACGGGAGCAATTTCTTTGAAGTCACTTTTCACCATCTTAAAATACCAACAAGGTTCCTTGATTATCGATCCAGAAATTATAGAAATAGAGCTCAGATAGACAGAGCTGTTATGGAAAGCATTCTGCACAGAAGGGCAGAAGCTTTCCCTACACTCTGGGAGCTGAAGCATTGTTTACAGCCTAACTCACTTTTGAGTTGCTGGGAAATTCTGCAAGTATAACCTCAATTCTGCCTTGCCCTGACCTCTGCCAATGCTTCAGACTGTATTTGTTCGCAAAGGTGGCTTTGCTCTTAAAGAAAAGATTGATTTAATTTTTGTTCTTCAAAAATTCTTACTGTGTAAGTCAATCTTCAAGATTCTCGGGCTCTGTTTTCTCCTTCTCGGGTGAGAGAACTGAGACTTTCTTGTGGTGACATTTTTTTGTTTGTTTCTGTGACATAATACCCCCAAAACAGCTTAAGGAAGGAAGGGTTTGTTTTGGATCACAGTTTTAGGGTACAGTCCATCATGGTTGGGAAGGCATAGCAATAGGAGAATGAGACTTTTCTCCTTAGCTCTTTTTAAAATGTGTGTCATATGTGTGTGTGTGTGTGTGTGTGTGTGTGTGTGTGTGTGTGTGTGTGTATGAGGGTGTATGTGTGTGTGTGTGTGTGTGAGAAAGAGAGAGAGAGACAGAGACAGAGAGACAGACAGTCAGACAGAGACAGAAGGGAGGACACAGACATCAATGTTGAGTGTCTTCCTCAGTTACCCTCCACTTTAGTTTTTGAGACAGAGTCTTTCACTGAATTGGGGGCTCACTGCTCACTGATTTGGCTAGACTGGCTGGTCAGTGGACTCTACTCATCTCCACCTCCTTAGTTCTGAGGTTGCAGACATATACTGCTGCACCTGGCTTTTTACATGGGTGCTGGGGGTCCAAAGTTAGATCTTCATGCTTGCTCACTGAGCACTCTGCCAACTGAGCCTTCTCCTCAGCCCGTTTGTTGTATGATTTTTTATGCATTCTGCAGTGGTGCTGCCCACACTCAGAATAGATCTTCCCTCCTCAGTGAATTCTACCTAGAGTCATTACCGACACTCACCATCTTTGTCGTCATGGCAGATGCTACTGCTGTCATGGTGGACTCTACAGATAATCAACATCTGAAACTACAAAAGTCACATCATGGGATTATGGCACGTTCAGTTATCCAACATATATGACTTCTGAAGGCAATTTCCCTTTACAGTAGAGCCAAGAAATGATTTTTTTGTTCAAACTTTGTGTAATGCTATATGTTCACTGTTTTCTTTTTTTGGTATAGCTTTCATCTAAGGACATGTGTGTGCATACATGTGCATATATATGTGCATGCATGCATGTGCAGTGGGAGCCATAAGAAAACTGAAATATGACAATTATTCTTTTTCCTAGTTTTTAAAATGTATTTTATTCTTAAAGTTACATTTAGTGTGTCTCTGTGTGTGTATGTGTATGTGTGTGTGTGTTTCTGTGTGTAAGTCAGAGGATATCTTGTGAGAGTTGGTTCTTTTCCTTTTATAGTGTGGGTTACAAGGATTTAAATGTGGCTGTTAGCCTTGGCTTCAAGCACCTTTACCACTAAGTTATTTTGGTAACCAGTTAGTCTAAATTAATTAAAAATTTGGACCTTTCATACATGCATGCAATATAGTGTGTTCCCATTTACCCACTTTCCTGGCCCCATTGACCCTTAGTCCTTGCCCACTCATTCCAACCTTCTTTGTTTTCCAAGCTTTACTCTCTTGGCAGACTCTCACATATTTTGAGACATAGTCATTGTGTTGATTAGCTTTAATTGTCACCTTGACACAACCTAGAATCATCTGGGGAGAAAGACTCAATGGGGGATTGTCTACATTGGGTTGGCCATGGTAGATTGTATTAAGTAACTGATGTCCAGGCCACTGTGGGAAACACCATTCCCCAGAAAGTGGGTGTAAGTGTTACACCTCTGGGAGGAATGGAATCCTGGCAGTTGGGAGCCAAGGAATATCATGAAGTCACAGTGCGCACAATAAACCTCACACAAGAGATTTATTGGGAAAGACACAAGAAGATGGCAGCCTCTGCTTGGAAGAGAAGCAGAGAATGGAGCAGGAGGCAGGCTTTATATAGGATTTACTGGGGCAGGGGGAGGGGAGTGCAGAGCTTTCCAGGGTGGCCTGGCATTAGTGAGATGGAGACTCTTATGCTTCAGCTTGGCTGTCCTAGAGGTGCCAGAGGACACTCTGTTTCTGGGGTAGAGATAAAATCAGTGAATTCTCTAGAGATCATTGTGTTTCATGAGTTACCCTCAGCCAACCCAATAGGGGCCGGAATAAAACAATGAGCAGAGGAAGCAGAAACACACACAGACACATACAGACACACAGACACAGACACAGACACAGACACACACACACACACACACAGACACACACACACACACACACACAGACACACACTCTTTTGTGCTTCCATGCTTGGGTTGGGGCAGCTCAGTTCATCTGTTCCCACATTGGGATTCCCATAACTATTTGCTGAATCACATGATGCATCTTCTGGATTTACCCGTTGTCAGTCATGAGACTTCATAGTCTCTCACAAGCTAATTTATTGTAATAAAGAACATATATGTATATTTAGAAATATATAAATATATATGTAATCAATCAATGATTAATGAAAAAAGAGGCAATGAATTTGAAAGAGAGAAAGGAGGGGTATGGACGTATGTGAGGAAAGTGAGTGATGAAAGAGGGAGAGAGCAATGGAGTAATATTAATCTCAAAAAATAAAAGAAATAATTAAAAAAGAAAGAATGGTGAGTAGAACAGTACAGAGTAATTATATATGACCCAGAAATTATTACAAAAATGTTTGAGTGAATGAATGAACTAATGAATGGCCATGAAGGCACTTCGTGCTGAGACAGTGTCACTCAGGTACAGGGTGACTCAGGTACAAGGAATGTGTGGGGTGAGGAACTAGACAGAGTAAGAATGTCAGAACTCCTGCTGCTCAGTTTTCAGTCACCTTCCGTGTCTTCATTTACCCTCAGAAGCGCAAGGACACTTATAGTCTATGTATATGTTTGTTTGTTTGTTTGTTTGTTTAGAGAAAGGTTTTTAGAGAGCCCAGGTTAGAGTCCCTAATCTCTGCCTCCCAGATGCTAGGGTTGCAGGAGAGCACCACACCTACCTTACATGGGTCCTGGGGATCCGAACCCTGGCCCTTACATTTACATGGCAAGTGCTTTGAACACCGAGCCATTTTTCCAGACCCCAAAGTGCACCATTTTAGTGAACATGTTGTTGTGTTTTGACAAATGTGTGGTAAAGCACACCACAATCAAGATACAGAATATTTTTGTGACTACACAGGGCCCTGTTGCCCCTTTATTACCATATCTGACCTCCCTGCCCTAGGGAACTGCTAATGTTTACTGTCATTGTAGATTAATCTGCATGTTTTAGCATTTCACACAAATGGGATCACACGGCTCTGTATTCTTTTATGTCTGGCTTCTGGTTTGAATGCTTAATAAGTTCTCGGGTATGCAGATTGCGCATGTATCCTAAGCAAGTAACTCAAGGATATAGACATTTTGATTTATAGCATTTAGCCCAGAGATTTAAGTATGATTGATATTTATTATATAGGTTGTAGTGAAATTACTTTTAATTTTTAATAGTGCATATTCAAAATCTGAGGTTGTAAAGACTAGAGGTATTGTAGAGAACAAGTCAGGTTCAACCTGCATAGGCCTGAGTCATGTGAGGGTAAAAGCAGAGAGACAGGTATTTCAGAATGGCTAGGAGAGGGCTCAGCATGGTGGCTGACTAAGAGGTCAGGGTTTGTGTGTGGGAAGGGGAGGCGTCCCCTGAGGTTACTGGAGGCTACCCAGGCCTCTGTAAGCCATAAGACAGAAATAGGTTTGAGTCAGTTTTTGTTTTTTATGCCTCTGTATCAAACTGGTAATGTTCTTCTGTTCTTAGTGTTGGAAATCTGGGGTCATTGCAAAGCTCAAGAGAAGGTGATATAGGATGTCTGCAACTGCATTTTGGAAAAATGGTGTGCAATAGCTGCTTTATGACATTGAAATGAAGTCTGTTTTTAGTCATATCCCAGGGTCATGCCTCCTGCTCAGTTTGATTCACCCATATGCTTGTATTCATCTTTTATCATGACACTAACCTTAAAGAATAACTTTGTTTTTAATCTGTGATGTCCCTTGTTAGATGAGAGTATATTTTATGCTCCTTATTAAATGGCAACAGTTATTTCTGAAGGTAGATATTGCATAACTTCACTGCTAGGGGAATAAAAAGTGAAGGGAGTTGGTGGGAGAAATAAGCCTTTTGTTTTATGATGCTCCAGGAACTGATTGTGGGCATAAAAGAATAAAACAACTCATACATCCACCAGAGCTTATTGTATTATCAGGTGATACACCTGTCTCTCTGATAAATAGGACTCAGTAGAACAGTTAATAAAAGCACAAGAGTTATTTGGCATAGAAACACAACGGCATAAAGCCACTCAGAGGCAGTCTATGGTGGTTTTCTTTGTCATAAGAAAAATCGGAGACAGCGGAAGGTGTCTCCTCCTCAGAACTGAGGTAGGATGTGTGTTCCACATGGGACCCTTCATTTTCAGGAGCTTCAGGATACTTCTAGCAATACACAAAAATAGAGATGACACTCTGAGTGGTGTGTGTGTTGTTGTTGTGTGTGTGTGTGTTTGTATATGTCTGTGGCATGCTGAATGTAGATATTCGGAGAGCAGGTGCATGTGGGATCATGTAGGATGTCTTTCTTGATTGCTTTCCATCTTATTCTTTTGAAAGGGGCTATCTTTAGATGTGCATGTGTCTATGCCTGCTTGCCTGTAAATGCTCCACATGCATGCAGATATCTAAAGTGGCCACAGAGGGCCTCAGATCCTCTGGACCTGGAGTTACTGGTCACGAGCCCCCTGACGTGAGTGCTGGGTATAGAACCCAGGTCTGCTGCAAGAGCAGTGAGTGCTCTCAACCACTGAGCTGTCTCAGCAAACCTGGAGCTCATCTATTCAACTAGGCTGGCTGATCAATGAACTCTTGGGAGTCTGTTTTCATGCCCAGTCCTAGGGCTCCAGATGCCTGCCACCTCACCCGACCTTCACATGTTTGCTGGGGTTCAGACTTACGTTCTCATTACTGCTGCAGCAGATACTTTGCCACCTGAGCTGTCTCTCTACCTCCTGGCTTCTGGTTTTACAGTTTCTCTGACCACAGGAGATGTATGGGTTGTGCATTATCCTTGAGAAAAACAGGCTGATGCCAATGTCACATCCCTGAATCACCTTCTCTAGCTTCTCCAGGCTCAAGTCCAGCTAAGGAAGGGACAAAAGTGAGCCATGGTGGCCAGAGACAGAAAATGAGGTAGGAAGTCACAGGATAGTAAGTGCTGGGTATGCTGTATTCTCAGTTCTTTTCTCCCCCCTCCATCCCTCCCCATTCTCCTTTCCTACTTCTTTCCTTTGTCCTTTCTTCCTTACTCTTTAATTTTGTTGATAATTCTAACGAGGCCTATTTTCAGACAGTTATTCTGGAGATCACTTTCTTAATATTTTTGTTTCCCTTCTTGACCTGTAACTTATGTAGGTTCATTTCTTTACAGAAAAATGACAATGTTAAATCAGTCACTAAGGAAAAACTGACCAGTGTAAGTATGCATACATTCATTGAATAAATGAAGATTTTGCATGTCTTCAGGATTATTCTGCATAGATATGTACATTTTTTTATATCCAGCAAAACAATCTTTAAAAAATTCTTTTTATTATTTGAAAAACTCACACATGCGTATAATGCCTTTGGCTTAAATCCACTTCTCATTTTCTCCCATCCCATTCTACCCATGTGCCCAATCCAATTTTCCTTCCAACTTTGTGTGCTTTGTCTTTAAGTATACTGAATCCACTCAGGGGCTGCTTGTGTGTGCCTGGGTGTAGGGCCATTGACTACAACATGGGTAACTTCTTGGATCACATTCCTGAAGATAATGGACTTTCTCTCCCAGTAGCCACCAATTGCCAGTAGCTGCTCAGCAAGGGGTGAGATTTTATGAGCCCCTTCCCTATGCAACGCTGGGATTTTGGCTGGCTTGATTTTGAGGTCTTCAGTGTGTAGTCACAGCTACAGTGAGCTCCTGTGTACCATGTTCCCATCCTGCCTGGAAAATACTCTATTGCTACAGATGTCTATTACCTCTTATGATCTTTGCACCCCCTTTTCTCCAATGATCCTGGAACCCTGAGGTGTTGGGGTGTGATATAGATGTCCTATTTAGAGATGAACACTCACATTCTTTATTCTCTGAACATTGACTTGGTTGTGGGTCTCTGTATTAATTGCCATTTACTGAAAAAAATAAACTCTGATGAGGCTTGAAAGGCAGCCTATTCCATGAACATAAAGATAAGAACTTAGGGGAGTAATTTATTCCTATTGCCATTTAGGAGAATATTATTATGAGGATCTCCTTGATGACTCAGGCAGCAACTTGTTTCTGGTCTAGTTAATGGTGCCAGATAAGAGTTGCATCTTATGTTCCACCAGAAAGGGATTGTTACTTTCATAACATCGATGCCAGGATTGTAGCAGTGGGCAGATCTAGCCAGGGCGGTTGTTGTTGTATCTCAACAGGTTCACAGCTGGGTAAGACTAACATGCATCAAAATTTCTAACACTGTGAAAGCTGCCAGTAGGGAGGCACCCCCAGGTTGGTACCAGCTTCATTTCTCCATGTCTTGGGACTCAAGGGTTTGGGATCTTTAGCATTAGGATCTAACCATAAAGTTCTGGAGGGCAAATAAGAGCAATGGAAAGTAATCAATAATATTTTGGGGGAAAGTATGGGACCCCACTGACCAATAGGTCAAAAAGAGTTACCCCATACCTGATACTGGGCTTTTTATTTGATAGCTTATGATGGAGATAGGGACTATATTGGAGATGGGGTTTAATTCTCAGAGCTAAAATATCCTGTACAATTTTTTTAAGTATCAGTATTCTAAACCTTCATTCATAAGTTTTTCTTTGTTTCTCTTACAATATAGAGAGGGCAGCAAGATGGGTGCTGTAGTTCAGATCTCAAATTTATATAAGGACACGTAAGATTTTAGGGGGATGTCTTTGCTGTTTTCCTGTTGTTATGATAATACAATAAAAGGGAAAAGGGGTTTGTCTGGCTCACAATTCCAGGTCACAGTCCATCGTTGGAGGAGGTCAAGGTGGCAGCAACCTGAAGCAGCTAGTCACGTCACATCCACTGTCAAGAGCAGAGGACAGTGCACACACCGTTATGAGTTCTCCATTTGCTTTTTCCATTTTAAAAGATGATTCTTAAAAAGTTTTTGAGTTTTCCTATGTGAGTACTCTGTATTTACATCATTCCCACCCTTCCCTCTCCCCTTTCAGCTCCTCTCCACGCAGTCCCTCTAAGATTGCTTTCTCTGCCTTTACCCAGCCCATGATCCCCTGCCCAGGAAATGGTGCCACACACAGTGAGCAGGTATTCCCACTAATGAAGGTAATCTCCCATAGACATGCTCATAGACCAACCTAATCCAGATAATCCCTCAGTGAGACTGTTCCAGATTATGTCAATCTACAAAACTAACCATCAGATTATGTCAATCTACAAAACTAACCATTGTAGAGGCCACAATCCAACTTATAACCCTGCCTCCTCCTCTTCCAGGTGGACCTCACGTGTACCCATGCAGGCCTTGACTTACATTCTCTCTTCTGACTCAGCCTTCTTAGTGCTGAGGCTACCAGTGTGCAGTTACCACCACACTTTGTAACATTACCAAGTGTTCTTAAACAAAAACATATTTTTTTTCCCCTGTTTGTGGATCATTGGTTTATAGCACGGCTCAGATGACTAACATTTCAAAAGGAACTTCAGCAAAATTTAACTGTGCAAATAACAGCAGTGTTTCAGTAAGGGCAGCAGAATTCTTTATGTCAGGATAATCAGACTGCCAGGGATGCCTGTCTATTCCCCAATCCCAGCCCCTGTCAGCTTCATAGATAAGACTCCCAGGGGCCATCTTGTTTTTCTAAGAGGGGAAGCTTTTGTTCGTTGATAGCTCTCCCTGCCCATACTCAAATCCCAACTCCCCTAAACTAATCCTTTCATTTTGCTCTAAATGTATTTTTATTAACCAAGACGACCCTTGTGAGTTCCAGGGAATAAATCTGTCTAGTTTACCATCAATTGAAAGGGGGATAGCCTTGCAATTTCCTGTCTCATGTTAAAATCACATACCTTCAGGAGAGTTCTGGGAGATCGATCACACCCAGTTTCCTCTTCCCTCTCATCCACACTCAGTAAACATTATGATATTATAGTCAGCATGCCCCCTCTTATCAGATGCAACTGAAGCCAGCCCTGCAATTCAAGAAAGGAGACATAGATGAAAAGAAATGATAGGTATATACAATTATGCTAAACATAAGTGCATATTAACTTAAGACATAGAATTTTACACTATGTAGAAGAATTTTTATGGTATGGTCCATTGGTTTTTGTACACAAGTATGGTGGTTAGTTTTGATTGTCAACTTCATGCAATTTATAGCTACCTAGGAGATATATGTGAGGGTATTTCTAGAAAGATTTAACTGAGGTAGGAAACCTCATCCTGAACGTGGATGTCACCATCCCATGGACAGGAGTCCAGGACTGAATAAAAGGAGAGAGCAAGCTGATCTCAGTGTTTATCTCTGCTTCCTGACTGCAGATGCCACGTGAGCAGCTGCCTCACGCTCCTGGTGCCATGCCTTCCCCACTGTGATGGACTACTGTGCCCTCAAACTGTGAGCCAGAATGGGACCTTCTCTTCCATTAGTCGTTCTTGTCATGTATTTCATCACAGCAACAAGCAAAGTCACAACACATGAAGACAACGCGAAGTTGAAGTTTTAAAATTAAAACAACAATTCTTATGTATCTTTAGCTGTATCTTCTATAATAATAATATTTGGCTTCATATTTAGTCCATGACCTTTTAGCCTCTTCTTCCTCATTTCCCTTTGTTTTCAGCCTAGGCAGTGTCAGTTCTGAGTGAGCCATAATTTTATTTCCAGCATATAATCTCCATGAGCCTATTTGCTGGGGTTTCCCTTTTATATGTCATAAACAACTAGATTACTTTAAATTTGTCCCAATCATTCTAAATAAATGCATGTCATGTCCCTTTTCAACATCAAAGTTGCCTATCATTTACTCTAAACTTTTCTCACATTTTTGCTATGTAGATATTCTTTTGATTACATGGCCGTATCTTTGTTGGTTGTCAGTAAAAGCGGCAGAGGTCTTTGTGTCCAGATAATCAGACTGTCAAGAGCACCTGCTGCAGCCTCCAACCCCAGCCCCTTGTTGGCTTCATAAAGCCCTGGGTGTCATCCTGCTTTTCTAAGATGAACAGATTTTGTTCTTTGATAGGTCTCCCTGTCCACAATAAAATCTCAACTCTCCCAAATTGTGCATCATTCCGTGCATCACATTCATATCCTATCACTCATTATTTACAAACTGAACTAAAAGCATATCTAGAGTAACACTGCACAGTACCAATGCCCTGATTTTGATAATGTATCCTGTTAAAATTGGAGAAAGCACTACAAAGGGTACATAAAATACTTGGTACTATTTTTTTCAACTGTTTTGAGCCAATTACTTTAGAATAAAAAGCAATTAAAGACTTGTGTAAAGACATGTGAGCACAATATTCTCCCAGTTCTGTACCAGACATTATATGGGTACCAATCCAATAGTTTTAATTCTTTACCTTTAATTGTAAAGAACCATCTAAGCATTTAATTTAATTTCTAGGAAACAACTTTATTTCTCTATTCAATAGAGCAAAGAAGTCTGCAACAACAGAATTATATGCAATAATGATAATTCTGCAATTATGGTCATAAGAATAGGTTGTATATATAGATTTATAAGTAAGAAAAATTTATTCAGTGTGTAGTCAAGTGAGGACTAACTTCTCTCATAATCTTTATAAGCTTGGACTGTTGTGGGACTGTCCCTGGGGGAGATGTGAACAAATGACTACTTACCCAGGACAGACCAAAGTCCACCTGATGAACCATAGTTTATTGGTATGTCTTACGGGAGTTGGGGAGAGGGGGTGCCTTACAGGAGCACGGATGACTCAACAGCAACTACATCACTGAAAGTCCACCCTAGCATGGGTGAAGACCCAAAAAGCTACATCCCAGGGCCTCCCTGAGTGACTTGCAGGTAGCTGGACTTGTGGGTTGAACAGTTCCAACTTCTAAGCAATTGTTGCTGCTTATATTAACTTTGGGGATCTTGTGAGTCTTTGTAAGTTTAGAAGGTCCTGAGACTCGGAATTTTTGTTGACCACCCAGTTTTTAATTAGCTGAGGCCTCCTCTCTCCAGGAGGGAATGCTTTAAGTCCAAGGAAATTGCTTCACAACACCATACATCCCTGTTCCCATGTTTTCTGGAGAGGGCATAAACTCACCCAGAAATCTGATGGCATGTAAGATGGATAAGAAAACTACCAAACAAATGTGTATTCCTCCACAGTAATTGACACTTTCTGTTCTCACAGCTGAGGGAAGGAAGGTGCCAAGAGCTCCTGTAGCCTCCAAGAGACATAGTATTCAGAGGCAGCGCAGTGAGAGCAGGAGATTCCTGTCACTGAGGTCACAGTATTCCCATTTTGCTGTCATTTTGTTAAGGTCACAGACACACTGTGGGTCTCTCTGATCAAATTAGATTTTTCGGCAGGGTGATAACCACACTACTTTTAGCTTGGGGAAATTCATAAATTTTTTCCCCCAAAAGGCATGCTTTCTCTTCCTTGATCTTAAAAATCATGTTCAGGTTGAAAAACATAGAAACTACAGGAAACTCTTCTCATCACGCTGGAAAAGGACTTCAAGCAGTTTCAATGTCTGTCGGGGCTCAACATCAGTTACTCTGGTCTCCTTCCACCTAACTTTACCCTTCTCTGGGTGAGATTGATGGCTTCCTGTGAGGCTTCTCTCCTATTTTTCTCCAGAAGGGTTTACACTGTCAATGTCTCCAGGCTGACAGCTTCCCCCTTCTGAGGATTGTGGGAAGAAGAGTGATAATACAAGGGATGAGGGGGTAAGAGCTGGGCACATGCTTGCAAAAGTAGAAGCCTTGAGTTTGGAAAAGAAATCTTTGCCCTTTCAAAGCAGCTTTGTCAGTAAAGTGATTGCGGTGCAAACATGGACCTGAGTTTGAGCCTCAGAACCCATGAACTGAAACTAGGCATCAGATGTGTGTTTGTAGTTGGAGAGTTGGGGAGGCTGAGACAGGAGGATTCCTGGAGCTCACTGGTCAACAACCAGCTTTGCTTACTCAGTGAGCTCCAGGTTCATTGAGAGACTCTATAACAACAACAACAACAACATGGAGAGAAACTGAGGAAGACACCTGACATTGATGTTTTGACTCTATTCCTGTGCTTGCACACATGTCGCACACATACATACATACACACACACACACACACCACACATACACACATACCACACACATACACAAACACACCACACATACACATACGCACACACACACTACATACACACACATACACAAACACATCATGAACATACATACACACACTACACACATACATACACACATACCACACATACACACACATATCACACACACATACACAAACAGACCACAAACACACATACACACTAAACACACACATACACAAACACATCACACACACACACACACACATCAATAATAAAGTCTTACATAAAACCAAAGCACAAGTCATTTTACCAACAGCAGCGCATGCACACCTTCCTGGCTGTTTTTGGTCTTTCCTGACCTGCTTATACAAGGACTAGTTTGTTACGCAGTGTGCAGCCCAGCTCATCCTGTGAATGTTCAGGGAATTTGGATACAGAACACTCTCCTATAGCTCTAACTATCCATCCCAAGAAACAAGCACTCTTCATGGTGAATAAGTCTCAATACCTTAAGCAAAATTCACAGGCTCTGAAATTGCTGCTAAGTCTTTCATACCAGCAAGCAGGTGGGGTCTTTGCCTCTGTCAGTTAAAGAACTAAATGGCATGAGGAAAATCAGCCAAATCTGAAGGTGAAGTTTATTGGCACGAATTACAGATCTCTAGGGTGCAGAAGCCCTACCCCAGCTGAAGAGACCTTGGACTCTAAAGGGCTTGGGTGTTCATTGGGGCTTGTCCTACCCAGTCATTCTTCTTTACCCCCTTTCTCTATTGGACTCAAGGTGTCCCTGTGCACCCTCTACAGCAGTTGTTGGAGCTCTGTCTCTGAAACTACTGATTGGCTGGGTTAAGAGTGGGCTCCCCAAGCCCCTCTGGTCCTTGGGGATAACAGGAACAGAGCAACCAACTGCATGTGGAGAAATTATGTTTCAGAGCAGTAGAAAATTAATGGTTGGGGCAACAACTCACAAATGAATGGAAACTTACTGCCTATTGTTGGGAGCAAGAAACCGTAACTCTTTTTTTTTGTTGTTTTTTTTTTTTTTTTTTTTTTTTTTTGTTTTGTTTTTCAAGACAGGGTTTCTCTGTGTAGCTTTGCGCCTTTCCTGGTAGCCCAGGCTGGCCTTGAACTCACAGAGATCCGCCTGGCTCTGCCTCCCAAGTGCTGGGATTAAAGGCGTGCGCCACCACTGCCCGGCGCCATAACTCTTTAAAACTGTGGTTAATGTTTCCCCTTCTCTCGTGCTGGGGGTCCACAGTCTCCCTTGCTGAAGCCCTAAGAGGCACCTGTAGTGCAAAGCACTTCTCAACTCTATTTTATTGGGGATTTTTTTGAAACCATTCAATACCTCCTGAAATTAATATTTCATAGAAATTAGTTTATGAAATACCGGTTTTCAAATGACTTCAAGAAAAATTGGCTTTATTCCCCTCTGACCTTATCCTTGAAGCTGATACTTCAAGCAGAGGAAAGGACAAACACTTTGGGTTTTATTTTTATTATCAGTTCTTCAGCTCATTCCCAGAGGAAGGAGGTCACTTCTTTGTGTTGGGCAGATGCAGCACCACATTCGGGATCTGCTTGTTCGCATGTTTTCTGGTCAATTAGACACACCCCTTAATTTGGTGTGCTGATGCGCCCATCTACCACTTCCTATCTTAAATTTCCTCTTGGGGCTGAGGGGATGGCTGTGAGAAAGTGCTTTCCATGCAGACCCATGGGCTTGAGTTCATGTCTGTGATCCTGGTGCTAGGGAGGTGGAGGCAGGTGGGTCCCTGGGGCTCACTGGCCAGCAAGCCTGCAGAGCACTATAAAGAAAGGGGAGAGACGCTGTCTCAAAACACAAGGTGGAGAGTAACTCTGGAAGGATACTTTGAGGATGGCCTTTGACCTCCACAGACATGACTGCACACATGCAGGGCAGCCTTCCCACATGTGAACATATACACTCCTGTGTGTGGACACACACACACACACACACACACACACACACACACACACACACATCATTACCTCTACAATGATAATGTTTCCATACTCAGAACCTCATTCCCATCTTGTAACTTATTTTGAAGATGGTGTTGTACATGTATTTGCTACAGCCTTTTATGGAAAGAAAATAAAAGTTTAACCTTGCCGGGCGGTGGTGGCGCACGCCTTTAATCCCAGCACTCGGGAGGCAGAGCCAGGCGGATCTATGTGAGTTCGAGGCCAACCTGGACTACCAAGTGAGTTCCAGGAAAAGGCGCAAAGCTACACAAAGAAACCCTGTCTCGAAAAAAACAAAAAAAACAAAAAAAACAAAAACAAAAAAAAAAAAAAAGTTTAACCTAGTACAGCTAGGCTTAGACAGGAAAAGAGCAAAATCTCTTTAAAACTGTATTTTATTTTTATGTATATGCCTTTGTGGGTCTGTGAACATGTGTGTGGTGTCTGGGAAGTCCAGGAGAGATGAACAAGGGCAGTGGTAGGCTACCCAACCAGGGTGCTGGAAACCAAACTCAGATCCTCTGCAAGGTGAGTGCTCTTAACCACTGAGCCACCTCTCCAGTCCCACAAAACCCATTTATACAATGCCACTGTTGGGAGATAGTCATGAGATTGACACTGTCTATCAGGTGCTATTCCATAGAGTTATGTTGGGCGGCGGGTGGCAGCGGGGGGTTTGGGGGGGTGTCAGTGGGGCTGCGGTTTGACAGACTCTTCATAATAGTGCCCAAGATAAAAGGTTAATCCCACTTCTGCTTTGTGTTTGATGGCCCTCATCATTTCAAAGTGTTGACGATAATAACATATACTTGTTGATATTTTAAATGTCTTATGGCACAGGAGGGGGTTGATGGGAAAAAGGAAATCAATAAAATGTTTGATATATAGTCGTCCCTCAATAATACCTTGACTCCCTAAAAAAAAAAAAATTAAGATGTTACAAAGAGCCAACCATGCTCCTGTGCCCCAGAAGGGTCCTTTCCTAAATTGGGAAAGTTCATTTAGAAAAGCACCGGTTCCACAAGGGTGAACTTGCCCCGCACCGGGAAAGGTGGTTTTAATTAAAGCGCCAGCGCTTCATCATCTGAACTGTGTTTATTGCTTCATGGATCTGATTTATGGAGATCAGGGGATGAATAAATTCTTAAATGTGAAACTCGAGTTGGAAAAATTAGAGGGGAAAATTAATTTTAAAGTGTAACCACTAGCATAAACACATTTGCTTCTGTCTAGAACCAAATATAAACTTGGCTTTCGCATGTGAGGAAGCCACGGCTGTTGCCACATCGAGCCGACAGATCTGCTTGTCTGACAGCACGATGCTTGAACATCTGGACGATGGGCTCAATTTTAAGCATTTCCAGCTGACTCAGTCCATTTATAGGACACGAAAACCCCTAGTATAAAAGACAGCACTCATCCAACATCCCAGACAGAAATCATCCTCACAGCATTTAGCAAAAGCTTGGCCAACCTGATTCCTTGTGCTTTGTAAATTTTATTTATGGTTACTTCGTGTGCCTAGTATGTGTTTGTGTGTCTCTATTTGTGTGTACATGTGTGCATGTAGGTACAAATGCACGTGTGTACATGCATATGTAGAAGCAGGAGGTTGATACTAGGTGTCTTCCTCACTTACTTTTTGAAATAGTGTTTCTTCCTGAGCCTGGCGCTCAGCTATTTGCCAGTCTGCCTGGTCAGCAAGTGTAGGGATCTGTTTATGTTGGCTTTCCAGATCTGGGTTAACATGTGTAGGCTTTCATGCCTGGCTTTTAGTGGATGCTGGGGTTCAGAACTCAGGTCTTCATGCTTGCATGACGTGCGTTACTGATGGAGCCATCTCTCCAGCTCAACTTTGTGTGTATGCTGATTGTCTGCATTTAAAATGTCAAAACTCTCTGGGATTGACTAAGAGCCAAATGTTTCATGTCCATTTTTAGACACTCTCCAGTCTTAAGCAAAAGTATTATGCATGTGAATTACATAAAGAAGGCCCGATATAGTGCACACCTTTAATCCCAGCATTCAGTAGGCTGAGGCAGGCAGAGTTTTGTGAGTTCAAGGCCAGCCTGATGTACCCAGTGAATTTCCAGCCACCCAGGATGGCACTGTGAGACCCTGCCAGCAAACAACAAAACAAACAAAGAGAAAAACAAGGGGCTGGAGAAACGACTCAGCAGCTGTTTTTGCAGAGGACTGAGGTTCAGATCTCATCACCCACACAGTAGCTCATAACCATCCAAACTCCAATCCCAGAGGATCCAATTCCCTTTTCTGACCTCCGTTGGTACCAAGCACACACATGGTACACACACAGACTTGTAGGCAAAATATCCACACACTTAAAATCAAATGACAAATTAAAAAACTAAAACAAACAAAATAAAGAGCCTAATCTAAACCCAAAATGAAATAAAAATTACATAAAGAAAACCAACTCTGAAGGTTACAACCCTAGAAAAAGCGAGTATGTGTGCATGCACATATGTGTATGCATTAGATGTGTGTGTGTGTGTGTGTGTGTGTGTGTGTGTGTGTGTGTGTGTGTGTGTATTATTTTAAAAATGGATAAAAGTCAAGATGTGTGGTCTTTTTCTGAGCTCCCAGATGGGCTTTTGCTTTGGTTTAGCCCGTGTGGTGTTAGAAGGAGTATCTCTGAAGTGTCAGCATTAGGGCGTTCTGCTGTTGAGCTGTAGGATCTTCCTGAATCTGCAAAGTGCTTAGCAGTGCATCCCAAACCATCTCGGGGGATGCTCCATTGATGAGCACTGCTTTCCAGATTCACTTTTAAAGTTTCCCAGGGTAGGCTGCTGTCTTGATGAGCTCTGTGTGTTCGGTCTTGAGTAGGCTGTGTGTACTTCGATATTTGCTACAAGAATGAGAAGATTGCTGGGTGGAGGGAGGGAATTCAGTCCATTCTGTGCACCCACAGCTGAGGTCTCCACTGTCACTAGAACATCGTGTTTCTCAAACCATATGAAGGTGGGCCTTGTAATACCTGTTTCAATTGTGGACATTCTTGTGTGTGTGTGTGTGTGTGTGTGTGTGTGTGTGTGTGTGTGTGTGTGTGTGTGTGCTGGCACACGCGCGCATATGTGCACAGTGCACGTGCAATTGTGTGGGGAGGCCAGAGGCTCATTTGGCTGTCTTTATCCATCTCTCTCTATCTTGTGTTTTGAGACAGGGTCTCTCATTGGCCTGGATCTCTCCAATTTGTGGATCCTGGCTGGCCAGGGAGCCCCAGGGATCTGCCATCCTTCACTTGCTCAACAGTGGGGTTACAAGCATGCACCACTATGTTCTTATGTTTTTACATGGGTTCTGGGGTTGGAATACAGAGCCTCTTGCTGGCAAGTTAAGCATTTTACAGACTGAGCCACCTCACCAACCCAGTATTTCTTAATAATCATTTGTTCAAAATCAAACTAAACTGCTTATCTTGCTTAATCATGACTCAGTGAGACATCTTTCTTGCTGTACTCCACACTCTTCACCAGCCTTCTCTCGAGCTCCCTTCTGAGGGACCCGGCACTCATCTCTTAAGGGCTTATGAAGATCTTCCACTTGAGAATCCATCTTCTCTCACTTGGGTACCCATGAATCCTTAGGTTTTGTACTGTTCATTATGTCTTTAGAAGTGGTTTATGTGTTTCCTTCATGACTAGTAATGAGCCTGTGAGATAAGGGCATTGTTTTCTCTCTCTTACTGTTCTTAGCTCAGGTCCACCACATACCTTGTGCTCTACAAATTTTCATAGAATAAATGAATGGTTGCATTCAAATTTCCTTCTTGACCAATATCAGCCCTGCTCAGTTGCAGGACAGTTTATCCAGGAAAGAGGATGCAGGCCAGCATCTTTCTGGTTCTGCCGACGAGTTATCCGAAAACCCAACAGGAAGAAGCATGCAGCAACTTTGTCACCCACCCTTGTCACAGCCTGGCTGTGTCCCTTCATCACGGCTGTTGTTCTACTCGACTCAGCCTTTATTGGAAAATCACGAGGTGACCCCATCAATCTTTAGCTCCTTTATTTAATCTGCCCACAGTGGTCACATTTGCTTATTAAAGTACAGAGAGAATAATGAGTCTTTTATGGGTCTTAGAGTCACGGAAATGTTGAGCTTCATGGCACCTTAGAAATTAACTTGAATGAACATTTCATCCATGGACCAGGAAGTGATGTGACCTGAGAGAAGGGGACTGGCTTTTCCAGGTCACACAGTGACCTGTGACAGACTAAAATTAGCTCTGGTTCTCCGATTCAGAATTGTTGCTTTTTCTAGCTTGTGTGAATGTATTCACTACCATAACCACACATACTACACACAGACACACATGGAGACACATGCATGTGCATATATAGAAGGAGATAGATAGAGGTGCGCGCGCGCGCACACACACACACACACACACACACACACACACACACACACACATTTATCTAGTTGTAGAATTTCCTCCCTCCCTCTTTGCCTCTCTCCCTCCTTCCCACCGTTCCTTCTTCCATCCCACTCTCCCTCACTACTTCTTTTTTTTTCTCAGTCTTGATATCCGCTTTGGTAAGTGTGGCCCAGCCTGACCCAACCTGACCTGGACTTGGTGGCAATCCTCCTGTCTTAGCCCTCTGAGTACTGGGATTACAACTATGCTTTTACCACACCTGGCTAGAATTCATGTTCAGGAAACAGACAATTGAACAGCACTTAGCAATTTATTCTAACATATTTGAATTTATGAAGCTACTTGAGATCTTTCATGATTTCACATACCCCCACAAGGTTTCTTAAAGGATGTCTTATTTATAATGTGAATAGGGGGAATTCATCATTACATTAGACTATCAGCCCTGTAGTTCATTTGGCAATTTTAACCCCTTCCCATTAAACCTATGTGTTGTGACCTCTTGCCCAGTTACATTTCCAGCTGCCCTCTTGATAGTTCCCAGAGAGAGTTACTTCATGATCTCAGGAGCATCTTCATCTGTGGAGTCCTGTGACCTCTGCTAATCAACGGTTCAACATCTCTGTAGTTTTGTCTTCCACAGGACATCATACAAATACAATCATAGTATGTTTCCATTCAGAGTGACTCCCTTGCAGACATGGCCCTTATGTTAAGGGCACATGGAGACCAGGAGACCACAGTGCCATGCTTAAACCTTGGAGCCAACTTTGCAAATCTCCGGGCAACTATTCGGCATACCATACTCTTGAGGATTTTTGTGTATGGTGCAAGGTCCAGATCACAGTTGGTTTGTTCTTTGCACATGGTCATTGGATTTTCCCAGTATTGGATATAGCACTTTTCCTTTCTCGGTTCAAATGTCTCCTCGTGTGTGTAGAGCTCAGCTGTTCATGTCTCTATTCATCCCTGTCTAGGCTGCTGTATTCCAAAGAGCCATGGGCAAAGCTGGGACAGATGTTAACCTCTGTCCTGGTTTCCTTTCTGTTGCAATGGTTCAACACACTGACGAACAGCAACTTAGGGAGAAAGGGCTCAGCTCTGCTCACAAGCCCAGGTTCCAGTCCATCACAGGAGGGAAATAAATGGAGGAAGCAGGAACATCAAACAGCTCATCAGTTTACATGCACTCAAGACCTCAGAGAAGGGAATGAACACGTGCTTGGTGCTCAGCTGGCTCTCTCTACTCTTGCAGTTCAGAGCCCCAAACTAGGGAATAGCTTTGTCCTCTTTCAGGCTGGGTCATCCTGCATCAATTAAGGAGCTCTCGATACCCCCTGCAGACATTTGCCCACAGGCCAATTTGGACAATCCCTTACTGAAACTCTTTATCCCAGGGGACTCTAGGGTGTGTCAGGTTGACAATTATATAAAAATAAATTAATGAGACCGAGGCAACACAATATCACAAAATATTAATTTCTGGGATTTGAGCTGGCGTCAGCTGTTCAGCTTTGCTTGTTTCGTATCTCTAAGGTCTTACCCACCCTATTCTTATGAACTGGAAACCTGCTTCATTTAGATAGAGGGTCTTTTGTAGGAAGGGAACATGCTCTTCACTTTTTGAATCACAAACTAGACCATGTGATGAGACTACCACTTTTAACCTACCACATTCATACACAGGACTTGGGGCTTTGGATGTCTTTTTACCTCTTTAACTGTGTTACCTGTAGCTCTCCTGCCTTCCTGAGCTCCCTGGTTGTGTCTCCTTACAAACCAAGTACATCTCCTCAGAGTCTGAGCACTTCCTTTTCCTTCTGCCCAGGAAGCTTCTCCTGCCGAAGGTCACATGACTCACCCCTTTTTCCACTGCACCAGCGGAGCTCAGGCTTTTCCTTACAACAGTCTCTCAGAACGCCTGTCATCTCTGCTCCTCTGTATCACTCAGTTTGCTTCAGGTACTGTTTCTTTTATGTTTTCCCATTTCTTTGATGTTTACTTCCTGCACTAGGTTATTCCCCTTTGTGAAGGACAGGCTTTCGTCTAGTTTTCCTCTGGTACAGCCAGCATTGACACTTCAGCTGGAACATATCAAATGCTTAAAACATCAATCTTTGTAAGACTAAAAAAATAAATAAAAGGTTTATTTATTTTTAAATATGTGAACTATGTAGACTTGTATGTGTCTATGTGGGGGTATGTGCAACTGAGTGCATGTACCAATGGAGGTCAGATCTGCTGGAGCTTGGGTTACAGGAGGTTGTGATGTGGATGCTGGAGATTTAACCTAGGGACTCTGCCATAGCAATAGCTTGTTAACCACTAATCAAGCTCCCCAGTCTCTTGTAAGACATTCTTAGAATGGTATCTGGTGGGCAGCAAGGTGTTCAGAAAGATTGATGTGGCAGGCATGACTGCTGTCTGGAAAGACCTATTTGTAGGTTCCCTGCCCACCATTTGGGAGCATGGATTTTAGGCGGTTCCCACCTTCCTCAAAAGATTGATTTAGTCTGTCTCATTTGTTTTCTAAGGCAACAAGGTTCTGTTGAACATTCTGTTCCTTTTGGAAGTACTAGGGTATAAGCGACAGGGAGAGATGTGATGCCCTCAGTATAAGCTCTGAGGCTTTGCATCTCTGGTGACTTCTCTGTTTCACAGGATTTCACATGTATTGTCACAATCTGATGCTAGAGGAGGTAAGCACATCCTATGTGACTCTGTGAGGACAAGAGCCCCAGAAGATTGAAGGATCTCCTAAAGCCCCCATCTCTGGCTAGCTACCTCGAATGTTGCTGTAGCTCAGAGCAAGTCTATGGACACAAAGATCACCCCTTCCTCCCTTTAGGGTGAAAATTGAATAGATGATCAGTGTTGAGATTTTCCAGCAGAGACAGGATTCATGGAAGGTACAATAGACAGAGGTGAGGCATGGCCTAGGATGACTCGGGACTGTTGGCATGGGGCATAGGTGGGGTGGACGTTCTGGATCAACAGTGCGGTGAGAAAGGATGCCACAGCCCATATCCCATATCCTCTGTTTGGTGGCTGTCTCATTCTAGGGGAAGCTGTTCAGTGTCTCTTTGATGGTTTCTCTAAGGAGAATGACCGTGGGAGCAGAGTTGGCTTCCTGTCGTCCACGTGAAGAAGAACTTCCCGAGGGAGCTTGGCGTCGGCCACCTTCCTTTCCCCGTGCTCTGACTGACAAAAGCAGCTTCTCAAGGAAGGTTCATTTAGGTCACAGTTTGAGGGCACAGTCCATTACAGTAGAGATGTCTTCATAGCAGGAGCATGAGGCAGCTGGTTATATTGCATCCACAGCTGGGGATCAGAGGATGAAAGCAGTGAGGGATCCCAGCCCCTGGTTGGCACTAGCAGCGTCTAGGATGGGTCTTTTTAGTTCAATTAACCTAATCTAGATAAGTTCCCCATGGCCCTGCCAAGAGATTTGTTTATGAGGTGATCCTGAGGCCAATCAAGTTGGCAATCCAGATTAACCAATCACAGAGTACTGTTGCTAGGAAGTCACCAGGTGAGCTGCCAAGCTTGGCTAGCTGGGTTCTATAGCTCTGAGCGTTCATCACACAGCAGAGGCCATGTTTGCAATGCAGTAGCAGCTGCTCACTGGGGGACTCAGGGAACTCCCTGGCTATAGGGAAAGGTGCAGATGTCAGGCAGCAATTTGACTCCATGAAGGAGCATCCAGATACCTGGATGTCTGAATCTTTCAAGTCATCAGAATGTCCCAGGAACCAGAGTAGTGCTTCACATGTTCCCCACTGGTTTTCAGCCTGAGAAGCCCCATCTCTCCTTACCCTTGTGTTGAGTTCCAGGAATGAGCTGTATTATTCATAGTTTTTCAAACATAACCTCTCTTTCATTCCTCTCTCCTCTGTAATTTCATACATGTATAACATGCTTTGATCATATTCCCCCCTAATATTGTATCTTAAGCCATTCCTCCTCCCACTAAAATGTTTCTTTCCAACAGGCCTCACTCCAACCTTTATATTCTTTTTCTGTTTGTGGTCCATGGATTTAATTGCATCAGTGTATTTGTGATATGGGTATTTGTGTGTGTGTGTAAGGCGTATGTTTCTCTCTCTGTATATATTTGTGTGGATGTGTGTATTTGTCTCTCTGTGTGCATGTGTGTATGTATTTATATGTATGTGTGTACTTGTTTGTGTGTGTGTGTGTGTGTGTGAGGTGGGGCAGAAGACAACATCATATGTTATTCCTAAAAAGACATTATGATGGTTAATTTTTTAAAAAATCTGATTTATTTATTATTTTATGTGTATGGATATTCTGTCTACATGTATGTTTGTACACCACCTGGTGCCTTTGGAGGCCAGAAAAGGGTATTGGATTTCCTAGGACTAGAGTTATTAGATGATTGTGGGCTACCACTTGGGTGCTGGGAGCCAAATCTGGGTCCTCTGGAAGAAGAACCTGTGCTCTTTACTGCTGAGCCATCTCTCCAGCTCTGATTTTGCTTTTGATGTTAAATGTCAGCTTGCTAAGCTTCGAATCACCCAGGAAGAAAGTCTCTATTTGGGAGTCATCTATATGTGGTTGGCCCACAGCCTGTCATGGGGGATTGGGGGATCATCTTGATGACTGATTGAGTCAGTCCAATGTGTGCATGATTTCATGGGTTGTGCTTGGAACGGTCTTAAGAATGAAGAAAGCTAGCTGATTATAAGCAGTGAGCAGGCAGCATGGGTGTGTTTGTCTTTGTTCTTTCCCTCTTTGGTGTGGCCAGCTGTTCAAGTTTCTGTCTTCCCTTCCTCCCAATAAGGGACTATAACCTAGAATTGCAAGCCCAATAAAACTCTTCTCCCCAAAGTTGCTTCTATCAGGATATTTCATTATAGCAACAGAAACAAAATTAGAATAAATAAAATTCTTTTTTCTTTTTCTTTTTTTTTTTTTTCAAGATAGGGTTTCTCACTGACCTGGAACTCACCAAGTAGTCTTACTTGATGCTGTCACAAGATGGCCTCAGTTTCTAGCTGCAGGATTCTCCTGTTTCTGCCTCCTCAGTGTGGGATTACAAAAGCACACCACTGTGCCCAGCTTTTATACATAGTTTGGTCCTCACACTTGCAAGGAAACACTTTACCTGGGGAGTCATCTCCAAGGCTAGCCCCTTGAATTTCACGTGTAAAACTTCCCATGGGGTGATTTAATTTCCAGAACTGCAGGGAGAGTATGGAACTCAGAATCCTGGGTGACAAAGTAGTTGAGTTAACAAATACAAATTCTCATTAAGATGTCTTCAGGAAATCTGTGGGATGTAAGAATACCAGATCATAAAAAAAATAGGTGAAGGAAGACCAGAGTTCCAAGAAGGACTTCTAGTCTTAAAGCAGACACTCATTTTTACAGGAGTAAACTCCAACATTGTGCTGAGTCCTGACGGAGCTGTTTATGAGATTACACGCACCATCCTGGCCGGCCTGGCACTCATTCCTCTACTTCTCCTCCCCAGCCATTTCACCCACCTAGGCTACACTACTCCCCTGCTATCATTCAATTGTCAAACTTAGCAATTTCCCCCAAGCTTTCCATTAACCTCTCTGTCATCGGGACTTAAGGAAGGAATTTCATTATGGGGGAAGGTGAGGAGGGCATCTTTTATTTACTTAACACTAAAAACTTTTTCAAAACCACAAATTACACTCTTCTCATCCTAACAGCGACTGAGTGCTTAATTAATCTCCGAAGCCATTCTGTTTCTTTGTGCTAGGCAGAGCCTCCTGGAAGGTCACCATCCTCTCTGCCACTGGCCCACCTTACAGATTAATTCATCATCCATTCCCATTTTCTGTCCATCATCTATCCAAAGCTATGAGGCATGTTGTCACTTAACTCAATGCATCTATTTTTTAAAAAGTTTTTATTTTTAAATATGTGTATACGTGAGTGTGTCCCTGTGAGTAAGTGCATATGAGTGCAGGTGCCCATGGAGACCAGAAGTTCCCTAGAGCTGAAGTTCAAGGCAATTGTAAGCTTCTTTATGTGGGTGCTAGGAATAGAACTTGAGTCCTCTCCAAGAGTAAGTGCTCCCAAGGGCTGGGCCAGTCCGCTGATGCCTCTGTTTGAATGTCTTCTTTCTTAGCTCATTTCCCAAGGAGCTCCCTTTTCAAATGCTAACAACCATAGATTAGCTTTAATAGCCTCAGTCATTAATTGTCTGACCAGAGTAAAAATGTGTCCTGGGAGACAGGTTTTACTTCTAGAAACCCCTGATAATGTCAAGGAGCTGTGCAGAAGGCCACAGTGGATCCCAGAATACAAATCGCTTTTTCTTAGGTGCTGGACTCCATCCTGAGGATTGTAATCTTAGTATGTCAATTCTGACATTTCAGTGAGTAGGCTCTGCACTGTTTTTTAGGTAGGTGATTATTAATGGTCCATACAGAGAGACATAGAAATAGCATGAGATGACATTTACATCTATTTCATCAAGATGATGGGTGACAATGTGTCATAGATTTAAGGGCCCTACTGCTAAGGTGAAATCAGAGACAATAGGGACAGAATTAAACCAGATGGCCACTTAAGCCCATGTTCACTTTCAGGGGCCATAATATAAGTGATTGCATTTCTGAACTAGAAGAATCATTTAGAATAGCCTATTTTTTAAAATAGGCAATTGTAAGCAAATGCACAAATGTGTGCTTGTGTTTGATATGTGTGCATGTTCATCTGTATGAGTAGGTGCAAGTGCACACATACCACAGAGAACACGGAGGTAGAGCACCACCTCCGATGGTTGTCCTCACCTTCCACTTTGTTTATGACAAAAACTCTTGTTCATTGCTGTGTGTGCCAGCTTAGCTGGCCTGTGGGCTTCTAGTGATTCTCCTGTCTCCACTTCCCATCTCACAGCAGGAGTGCTGGGCTTACAAACGTGTGACCTACAGCATCCACCTCAAAAGGTGAGTTCTGGGCTTTGAACTCAGGTCCTCATACTTGCATGGTTTCATTCATACTTCATGGAGTCATTTTTCCAGCTCCAGATAATTTTCTCATATTTGAAGAAGGCAAATATCATCAGAGAGATAACAACTGCTGTGGTTAGGGAAGTCCAGAATCCATGTTTTATTGAATATTTAGTGACTTCAGTTACCCGCTGTGCACCAGGCTGTGGCTACTGTTGTAAAATGCATTGACAGAGCTCCTGATGCCATGAGTACAATGTCTTAGTTTTCATTTATATATCTTCTTACAGTACTGCAAATTATTTCAAAATGGAAAGTTATTTCACTTTTACAACATTCTTACCCCTGAGATGCATGAGTAACCTGATATATTTTATACTACCATGCAAGTAGTTTTAATTTAATAGCACAGAAGCCCTTGGGAGGGATAATAGATGAAATATATAACTCCTTGTTGTCAATAGGTATATCTTACCATTTTATGGATGAGAACATTGAGGCTCAGACAGCTTGAATTACACACCCTGTCACAGAAACAGAAAGGATGTGGGGACTCAAATGCTCATCTGCCTGATTTCAAACCATCTTTTCTCTGAACCAATATTCTAATTAGGTATCTGTACCAGGCTTTTTCTTTTGGGGCTACCAACCAAATCACAACATGGAAACTTATTATTAGTAATGAATGCTAGGCCTTATCTCAGCTCTTATTTTAATCTGTTTCTCTTTATCTACATTTTGACTCAGGGCTTTTTCCTTTCCCTCCCTCCCTCCCTCCCTCCCTCCCTCCCTCCCTCCCTCCCTCCTTTCCTTCCTCCCTCCCTCCCTCCCTCCCTCCCTCCCTCCCTCCCTCCCTCCCTCCCTCCCTCCCTTCCTTCCTTCCTTGAGTCTGTCTATTTTATTTTCTTACTGTCTCCATGTCTTCTGACCCTGGGCATGTCCCTCTATCTCTCTCCTCTTCTCCTTTCTCTTCTCTAGTTTCCTCCTCCTCTTTATTCTCTTGGCCCACCAGCCCACCTATCTCTTTCCTGCCTAGCTATTGCCTGTTCAGCTTTTTATTAGACCAATCAGGTACCTTAGGCAGGCAAGGTGAAACAAATGCTACACATCTTTCCATAATTAAACAAATGCAACATAAACTAATGTAACACATCTTTACATCTTAACAAAGGCAGCAGAAACAAACAACACACCTTCCCATAGTTAAAGTAATATTCTACAACAGGTATCTTCTTCGGGGAATGATTTCCGAAACCCACAGAGAATCTACCTTCTGGAAGCTGGGAGTTGACTCAGTATTTATAATGTGCTTATTGGACAAGTATGAGGACCTGAGCACCACAGTGTGGGTGTGTATCACAGCTCCAGATGGGCTGAACTGGGAGGACTGTTGGGGCTCTCTGTCAGGTAGTTCAGCAGATCAGTGAGCTCAGGTTCAGCAAGAGATCCTCTCTTAAAAACAGTGATGGAGAAAGACAATGCTTAGTTGGTTTCCACCCACTACCAGAACATACTTTTCTCTCTTCTTAAATTATTTCTTTCTAATGTACTTTCATTTATTCTGAGCTATTTTTGGGAAACAGGCCCAATGGCATGCGAGGCGTATTAACTCCTCACAAAGTGGAAAAGGATTATTATGGACTGGAAAGAAAGGGGGAACTCTGATCACCGGAAGTCTAGGATTCTCCATGTGAGAGTTAGAAGCATGACCAAGAAATCAGGCTTTTGTGGGAGAACTACCCTTTACAAGTGAAGGCTGAGTGGTACTGTGAGGCCTGTTACCATGACACCAAATGATTCCCTATTCAGTGTGATGGAATCCCCATTTGTGTCCTTAAAAAATTAAAGCAGTTTTATGGATATTAAATGTTTAAGTGGCTCCAGCAGCTAGAAAGAAAAATTGCCTTATGAATAAAACAGACCGACGGCTGATTGCTTGCATGGGAAGTATTTGAAAAACGTGTTCACGGAGTTTGGAGCCCGGCAGCCTTTGTTTTATGGTGTGCGGTGATAGGGGGAAATGGATGAATGAATATATAAATGATCATAGGCAAACTACAGAATATAAAAATTGTGAGAGAGGAATTAAACTTACTTCAACACATTTTTCCCCCTGAACACTTATTATAAGCTTGACACCATGCAGGGCCTCCTGGAGCATGTAAAAACTGCCTCTGGTACAGAGTGGGAGTGCATACCTCCTTCCTCTCCATGTATTAGCTGTGATGACACTACATATTCCGTATTCCAATGTTTTCATACAATACTTAAAAAATTTAGAAGGCAGTTTGATATCATGTCCGTTTAGCAAAATAATAGTCATAAGTTTACCCAGGGCATTGAAATCTACCCAATCATTGTTTCTTGGCTGGATTTGTAGTACCAGGAATATGCTTGCTCCGAAATCACTAAGAAAGAAGTTGGTTACCCACGTAACAGAATTATCACTGGTGCACCCGTAGGCATTTTTTACCATGCTGTTCATGGTTATAGTTCATAGGGATCACAGCTGGATAAGATGATGACCACCAGTACCTCCACCACCACCACCACTGCCACCACAGCAGCCTGCAAAACACCCCCGGGTACTATGAGAACAAGCCAGCAAAAGAGAGCATGCTTTGTGGTTAGTGACAGATTGATTTCTCCATGTCCTGTGAACAATGCATGTGGTGTCTTCATACCAGTGAGTTCAGGTGGGCAAATAAGAGCAGTAGCAAAAGCCTGGGTTGTTTTGGGCATTTCCAAGATGCCTCAGAGCAACCTCTTTAGGGGATGTGTCTCACATCTAGTGCTGGGCTTTTTATTAGACAGTCTACAGCTTCTGGGATGAGCACAATCCCCTGTGTAGGGTAACTCCAATTTAAGATTATTGTATATGGTTCTGCCAGGCTGTGGTGGCGCACACCTTTAATCCCAATGCTCAGGAGGCAGAGCCAGGCGGATCTCTGTGAGTTCAAGGTCAGCCTGGTCTATGGAGCGAGATCCAGGACAGGCACCAAAACAACACAGAGAAACCCTGTCTCAAAACAAACAAACAAACAAACAAACAAATGAAAAGATTATTATATATGGATATATATATATATATATATATATATATATATATATATATATATTACTATTTCATAAGTTTTGGAAACATAAAATCTTTTTTTCCAACCTCGTACCCATGGTTTAGTGCAGCTCTCAGACCTTCAGAGAAGTATCTTTGTGTCGTGGCTGTTGGTTAACGAAGCAATTCACAGCTGGTCCAAGCTCAGGGAAATAAATGAGTGAGGAGTGTGCAGCCACAAATGTGACATCTATATCACACACCCCCTAAGGCTCAGAGACTGTCGTGGGAGAAGGGCTGGGAAGATCGTAAGAGGCAGAGGTTGAGAGGGACCAGAGCAGAACAGTGTCTTCTGAACCTGACAGGACTTTGGCACCTCTTAACTCACAGCAGTTGTGATGTCTGCACAGAATCAATCTGGCCGGGGTCCAAACACGGTAGGGGGGAAAGGGGCTCATGGGCCCCCACCCCCAACTGAGGAGCAATGGACAGGTGATGACTTCTGAGGGATGGACAGTTTCTGTAATAGTGTGGCCCTGGGTAAGTCGACCATACTCCAGGGGATGTCCACCCCAAATACATAGCATAAATAGGATATTATAGGTTATTAAAATTAAAAAATAAAAGGGACACAAAGTTAGGGGTGGGGAGGGAGGTGTGGTGGACTTGGGAGGAGTTAAGGAGAGCAGTTAAGGGTAGATATGATCAAAACACATTGTATGACAGTTCTCAAAGAATTAATAAAGTACTTTTTTCATTTTTCTTTATTAAGAAATTTTCTACTCACTCTGCATAATAAAATCCCATCAATAATTTAAAAACTCAGTTTCATCTTGTGTTTTTACTTATTCATTGGGAATTTCATATGTTTACAATGTATGTTGATCATATTCATTCTCGACTTCCTCCAACTTCTCCCGGACTCACACCTTCCATACACAACCTCTCCCAACTTCATGTTACACAAGTTAATAAAAGTAGCTGACTGCCAGAAAGAAACCACATATGAAGTGAAACCCAAAAGGAAAAGCTCAAAAAGCTCACAATTTATAAAAACGGGTGAAGAGTTCATTGTGGAAGTTTTGCTTTCCTATGCATAAACACTCGTGAAGAAGGCTGGTACTAAAGGTGCTTGTCCTGAAGCTGGCCACCGGAATTCATCCCCTGACCCACAAGGTAGAAGGAGAGAATCAAGGAGAAGGGCTGGGAAGATCATCCTCTGGTCCCTCGTGTGTGCTGTGACAGTGTGTGCTCTGGCCTGTGTACGCCACCCCCACTAATATGTAAATAAATAAGTGTAATAAAAAAAACCCACCAAGCCAAATTAGTTCTGCCCATATAGGCATGTATATGAAGACAACTGCTGGAGTATCGTCAGCCCGTGAAGGACTATAGCCTCTAGAAAGACTAAATGGTGTTTTATTGATCTATCCTTTGATAATTTCATACATCTATAAAATGTACTTTGATAATGGAAAAATCAGTCTTTTTTGAGAAATAATTTATATAATGTAAATTCTACCCTCTTTTTTTTATGTGTGTATGTGTGTATAGATATATGTGTGTGCAAGTGTGTGTGTGTGTGTGTGTGTGTGTGTGTGTGTGTGTGTGTGTGTGTGCATGTGCATGCAGAGGCCAGAGGCCAGCCTTGAGTGTCATTCCTCAGGCATGCCCACTTTCTTTCTTCTAAGACAGGGTTCCCTCATTGACCTAGATGATAGCCGGTAGGCTAGGCTGGCTGGCCAGTAAGCCCTAGGGATCGGCTTGCCTCCACTTCTCCAGCCCTGGGATGACAGCCATGTACCACCTTACCTTGCTCACTTTTTTTCTTTTTTCTTTTTTTTTTATAGAAAATGTGGGTTCTATGAGTTGAGCTCAGGTCCTCATGCTCGAAAGGCCAGCACTGGACTGAACCAGCCCCTGGCCAGCTCAATTTTAAATTCTCCAAGTTCATAACCCATTAAGCCTTGATGATAGTTGTCAGCTAAGAACCCATTACAACAATCAAGTTGTTGAGCATCTCTCTTATCCCACAAAATTTCATGGTGGCCATCATTTGCTGGGTCCTTTCCTCCACCCTTAGAACTTAATAACTACCCTTAGGTCTCTGTCCCTGTGGTTTTGCCTTTCCCAGAATACTGATGGCATAATTCGGTGTATAGACAGAGTTTTTCTGCCCACCCACCCCTCAACTCCAGAATAAATGCACAGAGACTTAATATTAATTATACATGCTCAGCTGATAACCCATGCTTGTTACTAACTAGCTCTTACAACTTAACCCATTTCTATTAATCTATTTGCTGCTCTGAGGCTTTTGGCTTTTACCTCTATCCCATTTTGTGTTTCCAACTTGTTCTGCATCTGGCTGGTGACTCTTCTGACACCTGTGACTCCGCCCTTCTTCCTCCCAGCATCCTCTTAGTGTGGGTCTCCCACCTAACTTCCTCCTGCCTAGCTCTAGGCCAGTGAGCTCTTTATTAGCCAAAGAGAGTAATACGTATTCATAGTGTACAAAAGGATTGTTCCATAACATCAATGCATAGCCTTTCCTTGTCTTCCTTTTTTAACCCACAATAATGCTATTGAAGACTCATCCATGTTCTTATGTATAGCCCCAGAATATTCTTTGTTTTAATGGCTATATACAACTTTTATGCATGTGTGTGGCACACATTCTTATCCATGTAAAGGTTGACAAACATTTGGTTGAATGTTTTTTTTTTTCTATTCTTACATGTTATAAATTGTCACAAACATACCTTTGTGTGGGTAACTGGATGGTTTTCTCTCTCTTATGTAAAAATGTTCAGTATAGGGTTTTCCCACTTCCATCCCTAAATGTGGTAACTTGAGTACGCAGGCTTCTTCTGTCTGTGACTATGCTATGCAAGATCTTAGCTCTACTTATGTCTAGCCATTGGAAGAGAAAGGGGCATGCTTTGAAAATGCTGTCTCAAAGAGGATCCCCATCATTTCTGTTCAAGTTCTGCTGCAAAAAACTAGACACACAGACATTTTAGGATGCAAGGGGTGGAAGGGAATTAGTTCTGAAATAATTCTGTATTGTGCTTAAGAGTCATGAATTTGTATCTGTGCACATGTTTATATATGACGTGTACATGTATGTGCATGTACATATGCTTGTGGAGGCCTGAGAACAAACCCAATTACCATTCCTCAGGTGCCATCAACCTTGATTTTTTTGTGATAAAATCTCTCACTGGCTTGGGACTCACTAAGCAGGCTAGGCTGGCTGGCTGTCCAGTGAGCCCCAGGGACTCTCTGTCTCATCTCCACTTCCCCATACCTCTGATTATAAACACATTCCACTATGCCTGGTCTTTGAAATGTAAATTCTGGGCATGGAATTTGTGTTTTCATGTTTGCAAGGGAATCATTTTGTTAAGTGACCCATCCTCAGCCCAGATTCACAGATTTCTGTTAGAACAATATGTGATGGTGACACAACTTCTTTCTTTAATATCTATTGAAAGTCTATCAAATATCAAATGCTGAAAACTAAAGGTGAAGTGGTAGTCTCTTACTCAACAGCCCCTCTCTCTTCCACGTCCCTTACTTCTCTCCAAACTAGCCAGTCTTTACCATCTCAGCTTATGTATGGTTAGAAAGAGTGAAGGGAAATCCAATGTCTCTCTATCCAGAAAAAAATGAAAATGGAATGAAAAAATTAAGAAAGATGGGAAAGCGAGTGAGTATGAGGTTATTCAGTAACACATGACTCCAAGTGAGTCAGAGAAATCTGCCCAAAGTGGGAAAGACTTCATCTTGGCTGCGAAGGGTTTTAGAAGTTCAGGCAGGTAAATGAGGTAGAGGGAAAAGGAGATAAAAGAGGAAAAAGGAGGAACAGAAAAAGTGACATGCCCAGGGCATCCCATGCTTGAGGCTGGGTAAAAAACAAAAAACAAAAAACTTGCTTGCTTTGCTTTGTTAAGATGCTCACAGCTGATCTCAAGACCTCAGTCCACAACTCACTTAGGACTCTTTGTAAGGAGCTCTATTCAACTTCACTCTTTCAATGGCTGCTGTTATTGATGGTGATTACATGATTTAACATGTGAGACTGCACACCCCATGGTGGTAAAGTTTTTCATAAATTGAATAAATAGTGCCACCACCTATTGTGTGTTTTCTAAATATTAATAGACTCAAAATAAATTAAGACAGCAAGACAAAGTTACTTTTCTTCCTTTTATAGAAAGATTTGGAGACTGCAAGGAAAGCCATTGCTATTTAATCATGGAAATTTGTTGATGTGGTCAGTCTATTATGACACTGTATGGACTCAGAATCTGTGAGGGCAAACTCAAGTGCTTGGGTAGGGTGAAATTTTGTCCAGGAACTAGATTATTAGAAAATCTCTCAGAACAGCTCTAGAAGCAGCCATCTGGAAGCTATTATGGTGACTGTGACCTGTTTCTATTGTGGCCGTAGATTCTGTCACCAAGAGAAATGCAAGGACATAAAGAGGACCTTGGCGTTCCGACACCATTGTCATACCTTCCCTGGAAGCCTGGGAATAATGCCAGCTTCACTGTATGCTCTCCAAATCTAGTAGAGTGGTTCACTCTTCCTAGAGTCTCAAACTTCTCTCTTGCAGCAACCATCAATCATCGCTAGAGCCTTGGGGAAGGGTGGAGCCTAGGAGCACCTTCCTTTCCCCAGGACAGAACATTAAAGGATCCAGTTCTGTGCAGGTCTCTTCAGAAATTCCAGCTGCAGAGTTCATGAGGGCAATGATCACATCACACCCAAAAGACAGTGCTCCCCAGCTAGTTATCATCTTGATTTTCCTGCTTCTCAAACTTTTTTTTTGACTCCCATTCTGTCAATTGAAGAAAATTTTAATGCAAAAATGCCATAGGAAGAGAGGATACCACAGACAACCTTCTTGCCCCAATGGAGAAGACTCTCATACTCTTACTTGATTATATTCTTATTAAGAAAGCTGTATCCAATGCCATAGCCTTCCCTACATTTCCATGGAGACACAATGGACTTCCCATGCATTCGTTCAACTCAGCTTCTCTCATATTTGCTATATCTCCACCCTGTTTCCAGTCAGTCCTCTGTGAGGTCTAGATATGGTACGGGGGATTCTACTTGGGAGTGGAGAAGAGGCTTCATGTTTTAGCCTACTTAATAAATTGCTTGCTAAGTCCCTCTGTCTTCTTAGCGTTATTCCACTTGGTTGTTTTCTCTCCTTTATTTGGGGGATCTGAGACATCCTTTGTTTGGAGTCAAGAAACGTGGATCCAGTGCTGAACTCACTCACAGAGAGCCCTCAGCAAAACAAGAAGAGAACAGTGAGCAGAAGGCACTGCCAGTAGCTCCCCAAGCCTTGATCTTGGCAGAGAAGCAGGCAAGTCATGGAGTGAGGTGGGGGGGTCATGGAGCGAGGTGAGCAGGGCATGAAGTGGGGTGGGCAGATATGGAGCAAGGTGGAGAGGTCATGGAGCAGGGTGGAGAGGTCATGGAGAGAGGTGGGGAGGTCATGGAGAGAGGTGAGGAGGTCATGGAGCAAGACATCTCTTTGAGCTTGAACCCCGAGTGGCTTCCACAGTATTCAAAAAACAAATAAAAGCATGTTCTTAACCTGTTTCTGAAGAACATGTTTTTTTTTTTTTTTTATTTCCAGATTTTTATTCTGGACAAGGACTGAAGGTCATCATATGATAGAATTTATTGAAGATTATAATAATAATACAAAATAGTTATTTAGAATAAAACTTTCTAAATTGTGCATTAATCAAGACAATACAAAAGTAATACAAATATGACTTAGTTTGGATATGATGACATAATTCATTGTAATGCTTCTTAGGTTTAAAATCCTTTTTATATCCTTAATCTTATTTTAACCCCAAATGATGTCACAAATGCAGAGGTCAGATATTTTTACAAAAATGTTGTGCTTTGAAATGACTTAAACTATAGAAATTGTGGCCCGTTGATTTTCCATGTTTATCATGGAATGTTACTAGGGATATGCATTGTGCATATTTTCTTTGATAACCCGCACCCTACCTAGTTGCATAAAAACCATGGTGATAGACAATTTAAAGGTCTGGTTTTGAGTGTCCACTCTGCTGTTTATTCTGTATAGGCATGATGTCAAATTCTCAAGCTATTACCCACTCAGAAGTGCAGCCTATGTGTGATCATACAATGTTTGCAGTGATCCAAATGTTGGTAAATACTGGCCTGTCTTCCTTTCTTTCTTGTTTTTTACAAGTAGATTTCAGATCCACATAGTTCAACTCAGTTTAGTAAGTAATTGTTGGATGATGATGGCTGCCTTGGTTGTAGGATTCATTTTGAAATGAAAACGCAGGACGCTATGCGAAAAGGGTAAGAATTAAGACAGTTGGTCCAGGGAGGAAACTCAGTAGAGTGCTTGCTGTGGGAACATGCAGTCTAAGTTTTGTTCTCTGCAGCCACATAAAAAACAGTGCCAGACACCAGACATAGGAGTGCACCTGTACTCTAAGCACTGGGGAGTGGAGGGAGTGGAGGCAAGGGAATCCTTGGGACTCACTGTCAGCCAATCTAGCTAAATTAGAGAGTCTAGGTTCAATGAAAGACGCTGTCTGAAGAAGGAAGATGGAGAGCAATCAGGGAAGATACTTGGCATTGACCTCAGACCTCTACACATTCATTCATTCATTCATTCATTCATTCATTCATTCATTCATAAATACATACAGAGAGAGAGAGAGAGAGAGAGAGAGAGAGAGAGAGAGAGAGAGAGAGAGAGAGATATGCACACATATACATACAAATAATTTTCTTGATGGAAAGAGCAGAGCCATCAGAGTTAAGCCAAGTTCAGGGTCCTTCTAGGCAAGGGTATTGGAGCACCTTTCCTGTCCTCTAAACAGGCCTGGGTCTTTGCTCATGTGACCACCAGTACCCCACTCAATGTGTATCTTCTTTCTTTCTGCAAGGGAACTTCGGGCTGTAGTGCACAGAAGTTTCTCTGTTGGACTTTCCTATCGTGTTAGCTTTGTAGTCTCTTGAGTATCTTCAAAAGTGATGTCACGCGCACGTGTGTGTGTGTGTGTGTGTGTGTGTGTGTGTGTGTGTGTGTGTGTTTGTGTCTAGGCCTGAGGCCAACCTTGGTGGTCATTCCTCAGACAGGTTCCACCTTGCTTTGTTTTTCTTTGTAACTGGGTCTCACTACATATTGGTGGCTGACCTGGAACTCACTATGTAGAAGACATTGGTCTTGAGCTCAAAGAGATCCCCTTGTGTCAGCCTCCTGAGTGCTAGGATTAAAGGTGTGGACCCTGATGCCTGACTTCACCTTGATTTTCATGACAGGGTCTTTCACTGACCTGGACTTTGAGGCTGACTGGCTAGTCAGACTCAAGGATCCTTCTGTCTCCATGTGTGCATGTCACCAAACCCAGAATTTTATTTTTTAGAACACAAATCCCCAATACTTACAAAACAAGCACTTTACTGACTCGAAAACCCTTTTCCCTCTGCAGATGTGCCACACTTGTGAAACTCCCTCGAATGGACAGCCTGGGTAATTAGTGAGGAAGCTTTTGGCTCAAAACAAGGTGTGAGATTATAGAAGTCAGTTTGATTTTCTTGCGAAACTTTTGACCTAATGCTGGATATACACCCAGTGAAAGCATTCTGGAGATATTGGCACCCACAGACATTCTCAGAGCAGGCAGGCAATACTGAGAGCTGTGCTGATTTGCTCTCAGCTGGTTGGAAACAGGAGTTAAAAAGCATCAGTTTTAGAAGCTTGAGGTCACGCTTCCTATGATGGTGTATTGCTGCTCTGATCCTACATCTTCTTTTTAAAGGGCATTTGCCCTTCAGCACTATGTGCTTTCATAACCAAACTTCACTACAAAGACTGGTAATATTGAAAACAAGTTTTGGTTCAGGAACAAGTATGAAAACAGGGTTCTTGTACAGTGACAGAGTGACAGACTTGGGTAGCATCTCTTGAAGTCCTCTGGGCCAGGCCTTCAAGATTGTCTGCCTAATGAGATGTCGAGGGTCACGTGAGACTGCATCTGTTAATGTAATGTGCTCTGTAAGTGATGAACCAGAGAAATACGAGGTTGTGTGCAACCTGCTCACATTTTACAGAGGAGAAAACTCATCTCTGTGGGCCAGGTCATCTGTCTTCCAATTCCCTTTGTTCGCCAAGGTCAAGCTTTATTGGTCGAGTCCCACTCAACAACCCCGGCTAGGCACTTAGTTATAACCCAGCTGCTATCATCCCACCACGCTGGTAGCAGGGCCCTGTTTATTTCCTGGGTGATGAATTGGAGCTGCCGAATCCCTTGGCTTCCCCACTTTCTTCCCTTGAGTTAGAGGCTGGATGACTTACATTTATAGATTGGGCCAGCTATGAACTCGGCATGTGCTGGGAAAATGAAATGAAGAATGGGTTCAGTTACTCTTAAGGTTTATTTTGCCAGCCAGGCAATGGAGAAGAGTTTCTCTAAATAGGTAGGTTCCTCCAGCAGCTGTCAGTTTTAATCATGGTGTGACATGACATAAGGTCTGTCTATAAATGCCTGGGGTTTGAGTCACATACCAGAAAAGAATCCCAGAATAACAACTACCATCTCTCCATTTACAAGCGTTCTCCCTCTTTCTCCCTCTCCCTTCCCCCCTCTCTCACCATATAACTCTTCCTCTTTGCTTTCTGGACGGTCACATATGTGTATGTGCATGTGTGACTACGGTGCATATCATTTAGTGGAACATGCTTCATCTCATTTGTTTTATCATCAGCTGTACATGTATCCATTGTTGTTAAAAGCTCCGGACTGGAACCCCTGAGGTGGAAAGGCACTGAAAGTGGACACAGCCTGAAACAGTTTGATTGACATACTACATACGTAATGTATATACTTATGAATCTATCAAGCTCCATCTCTATCTCTATACCTATTTAAATCTTCATTTCTCTATATCTCTGTCTGTATGTCTCCCAATTCTCTTTATTTCTTAAGGTTGTTCTTTATTGGTTGCCTCCCTCTTAGTGATTCCACTGAGCCCTTACTTATCACTCAGATACTGTCTTCTCATCTGGCCTGCAACATTTCTTACCATCCATTTGCATGCTTCCCCACAAAACAACCTGTAAACTCATTAAATCAATCTTCTGTCGCTCAAGTCAATGTTTCAGATCATTTCAAATAGGTTTCAGTCTAGTACCTTGCTTCTTAAAATTCTCCATCTTGTTGTAAAAGATCCAAATAACACCAGCTTGGAAATCTTGGCTTTGAGGATTTTATTCTTAATAGAAAACAACTGGCAGAATGACCTCTTCCCCAAATAACCTGGTTTCTCAGGCAATCTCTGGAGTTTTATTCTTCTTTGATTTCCCTTATCCCTTTTGCTCTTATCTGCCTGGATAATCAAATCCCTGAGAGTGTAAAGGCCTTCTCTTTTGAAGCCACTGCCATTTGGAACAGGACAGCCTCCTTATCTCTCCTTTCTGAGCTGCTTCGTGCCAAGACTTAGTTGAAGTCCATCTTTCTTCCTCTGTTATATGTAGACAGATTTTTTTTCCCTTTGGCCACCAGCTCACAAATGACAACACAGACACTTATTATTAGTTATGAAAGCTTGGCCTTTAGCTTAGGCTTGTCTCAACTAGCTCTTAATTTAACTTAAATTAACCCATTCATATTAATCTGTATTTTATCACCTTTCTTCCATCTTGCACCTCCTGTTTCCTCTTCATGTCTTCTGGCATCTCTCTCACGTGAATAGATTATCTTCTCCTCCTTTGTCTCTCTGCCTGGAAGTCCCACCTATAACCTTCTGCCTAGCTATTGACCACTCAGCTCTTTATTAAACCAATCACAGCAATATATCTTCACACAGTGTAAAAATATCCCACAACAGTTATGACCTGGCACTGGGTCGTTTGTATATTAGAAGGTATGATGCTTATATACATTTTGTTTGAACTTGAAAATTTTGGTCAGCATTGATGACTCACTGATAGGATTTTATACCACCCAATCAATCAAGAACTGAGCATAGTGGTGCATACCTGGAATCTCTGGATGATGATTTAGTTCGTGACACAGTTGGTCTTGATGTTTTCATGTTCTCCTTCAAGAATGAAGATTTCAGTTCTTCCCATATCCTAGCCTTAATTAGCTGGTCTAGGTAGAAAGCAGGATCACTACTTAGCTAAAAGAAGAGCTCAGACCAGAAGCAGAAATAAGAACGAGGGGGCTGTCCTGGCTTTCTCTTGCTCCATGCCACACAAAGGGTCCAACTGAAAACAGCCAAAGTTATTATCACACAGTCTCTGCATGTGGGATTCTGAACATGGATTAACTTGATCCTCTGCTCAGGGTCTCAACAGACTGGTAGTATTTGCTGGTGCTGCTCAATCCTATCTTAGCCTAGTTCTTCCAGATTCACTGCTTGTTGGGAAAATGCAATTCCTTATAGCTGTATGCTGCCAACACCTTCAAAGGCTAACTGGCTATCTGACTTTAGAGATGACCCTGCTCCATTCAAGTGAATGAATCCCACACAGGGTAATCATACTTGGATTAACTCAAGGTTAAAGACTAATTATTCCTGAAAAACTCTTGGGTCATAGGATGCAACATTGTCACACAGAGATGGTCCAGCCTAGTCACAGATCCTTTTCAAATATAAGAGATGGAGCTTACAGAAGATATTCTGGAAGCCGATAGTAACCTTGGATCCTATTTTAGAAGTCTTACAACCAAATTCATAAAAATAGCATGCTCCTGGGAGTCAGACATCCCTGGTTTAACTCCCAACCTCTTTTTTTTTTTTTTAATGTTTCAAGTAACATTGGTATCTGGTGTCTTCTCTTTCTGATGGGGCTGAAGATGATGATGTCCATTGTGTAGTCTGATCTCAAATTGGAAGCAATGTAAGTAAGCACTTTTCCTGGTGCTGGCTATATGCTGAGGAGCTCTGCCTTGGGGCATGACATGGCCATTGACCTCATGAACTAACAGAAGATTCTGAGAACCCTCTCGAAAGACCCATAGAAGACTCCTAGCAATAGTGGAGATGGTGCCTGAACTGCCCTTCCCCTGTAATCAGATTGGTGAATACCATAACTGTCATCATAGAGCTGTAGCGCAGTAACTGATGGAAGCAGATGCAGAGATCCACAGCCAAGCACCAGGCCAAGCTCTGGGAGTCCATTTGAAGAGAGGGGGGGGGGGAGGGATTACATGAGCAAGAGGAGGGGGGTCAAGATCACGACAGGGGAAATCTACAGAGACAACTGAGCCAAGTTCGTAGGAACTCACGGACTTTAGACCGACAGCTGTAGAGCCTGCAGGGGACCAGACTAGACCCTCTGCATGTGGGAGACAGTTGTGTAGCTTGGTCTGTTTGAGGGCCCCCTGGCAGTGTGACCAGAATCTATCATTGGTGCATGGGCTGGCTTTCTGGAGCCAATTATCTATGGTGGGACGCCTTGCTCAGCCTTGATGCAGGGACAGAGGGGCTTGGTCCTGCCTCAACTGTATGTACCAGGCTTTGTTGACTCCCCATAGGAGGTCTTACCCTTTTGGAGAAGTGGATGATGGGGGCTGGGTTGGGGGGAAGAAGATGGGCAGCCGGAGAAGGGTTGAGAGGAGGAACTGTGGTTGGTATGTAAAATGAATAAAAAATTTTAAAAAAGACCAGGGCCCTTAATATCCTAGAATCTAGAGAGAGGGGGATCATGGGGCCCTATCCCTTCCCTAAAAAATATAGATAATTTATGGTTGTTGGTGAAAAAACATTTTCTTTTTTTTCATTTAATTTTTTTTTCATTTTTCTTTATTAAGAAATTTTCTACTCACTCCACATACCACCCACAGATCCCCCCTCCTCCTACCCCTCAGCCCTCTCTCCCAAGCTACCCCACATCCCCACATCTCCCAAATCAAAGTCTCCCATGGGGAGTTAGAAACAAACATTTTCTTAAGTAGTGTAGTCACCAACAAATTACCTATGACCTTCAAGTAGTCTCTTACCTATGACCTGTGGGTAGCCCCTTTTATTGGCCAGTTTTTTTTTTTAGTTTGTTTTTGTTTTTGTCAACTTAATATAAGCTAGAGTCACCTGCGAAGAGGGAAACAAAATTAAGGAAATGTCTTTATCAGATCGGCCTGTAGGCAACTCTGTGCTGGCATTTTTTTTATTATTATTATTGTTTATCCACATGAGAGGGCCCAGCTCACTGTGAATGGTGACAGCCCTTGGCAGGTTGCTGGGTTGTGGAACAGTGGCCTTGGTGAAAGCAGACACAAACTTGGCCCTGCATGAGTTTTTGAAACCTCAAAGCCCACCCTCAGTGACGCACCCTTCAACAACACCACAGAACCTAATCTTTCCTAAAATGTTTAGTCCCACCAACTAGGGACTAAACACTCAGTATTTGAGCTTATGGGGGACATTCTAATTCAAACCACCACAGGGCATATGATAATCTACTTTGTAGTCTATTGTAGTTGTCTTTTTTTTTTTTCAAAATTGTAAATCTTCAGTGAGTGCTGCATATAAGTCATTTTACATGTGCAAATTGGCTGCTTCTTGCTACACTTCACAGGGGAAATCCCATGCTCCAACATGGTGTCTGAGTGTTCAGTCACAGATACTGGGAGGGGGTATAAAGACTAATGTATTGTTGTGTGAGTCAGTAAGCCGGTTTCCTATTGGTATGTGAAGTTAATCTCAGTTGTCAGTTTGATTGGATCTGGAGTCCACTAGAGACGTGGTTTGGGGCAGGGCTGTAAAGGGTATTACCAGTATTAACCAAGGGGGAAGACCCTCCCTCAGGGGGCAGCACCACTATACTACCATGGTACAAAGACGGCTGAGTGGAAATAAGGGCTTTGCTCCTTGCTAGTGAGTGCATCACCCCCTTTCTATCTATTCTGCTGCCATACTACCCTGACTTCAGAACCCACATTACCCCCAACCCCATGGTGCATTGAGAGACTCATCGAAGCTGAGAAGTGGGAGCTGAGACCTTTAGTAATTATATATAGTGACTGTGTCTGGGTGGCAGTATGTGCACATGAGTGCAGGTGGAAACAGAAGAAAACAGAGAACATCAGATTCCCTAGAGCTGGAGTTCCAGGCAGTTATGAGCTGCCTGACTTGGGTTCTGGAAACCAAATTCAGGTTCTTGAAGAGCATCAAGAGCTCATAATGCTGCCCAGTCCCAGTAGCACACCTGTTTAATTGCTATTAGATCTGTATCAGTTATCCATGAGCACCCCTCCCAACACTTACTTTTTGAAGTTCTGTGTTAACATTGACAGCGTTGCAGTGAGATTCCTAATTACAATCTTCGCCAAGCAGCTCCAGTGGCCAAAATAAAAATATGGTTTTGGTTCTTCAATCTTCTTCCAAAATGAAATGGGCTATCTTGGAAATGAAAAGGAAGTTATTTGAAACTAGCTTTTGAATTGGCTTTTGCTGAGAATGGACTATGGACATGGTGGCTCAAATTCTGAGCAGACAACGGTCATAAGAACTGTATATAAAGAAAGCAGATGGGATTAAGAAACAGAGAAAAAGCCAGGTGGTGGTGGCACACACCTTTAATCCCAGCACTTGGGAGGCAGAGGCAGGCAGATCTCTGTGAGTTCGAGGCCAGCCTGGTCTACAGAGTGAGTTCCAGAACAGGCTCCAAAGCTACACAGAGAAACCCCGTCTTGAGAAACCAAAAACAAACAAACAAACAAACAAACAAACAAACAAAAAACAACAACAACAACAAAAAAAAACAAAAAACAAAAAACAAAAAAACTGGGTGTTTTAAAGGAGAAATACTGTCAGGACAAGCACCACAGGGGACATGAGGTCCGTATTAGGGGCCAGACTCATCATGTCAGTGCTAGACAATAACTAAGCCAAGCCTGGGGCCTCTCTGAAGCCTGGCAGGAAGTGAGAAAAGACCTTCAGCTCCTAGTAAGAAAAACCAGACTGGCACATCTGTGAATTTCCTGCCCTTCTTAAATTAATGTAGATGCACATACCTGGGGGTGGCTCTGTAATGTTAGGTGGGATTATGAAATGCTCTAATGTCAAGGGATTTTAGGATTTTTGAAAACATTGAAAGAATAAAATTGCATATGGTGGTGCATGCATGTAATCTCAGCACTCTAGAAGGGCAGGCAGGCAACAGAAGCCTAAAACTATGCAGCAAGTTTGAGGCCAGCCTAGACTACAGGAGACCTGCACTTAAAACATTAAATTAATATTCTGACAATATTTAACTTATGGAGTTGATACTTGTAAATAATTTTTATTATTGAGGATTTTATATATCTGCACAATGAAATACAATCGTATCTTCTCCCATTTTCCACTTTAACTCTCCTAATAACCCTTCTAACGCAACCCTTCCAATTTATTTATTTATTTATTTATTTATTTACTTACTTACTTACTTACTTATTATGTATAGCTCACCAAATCCAATTAGTGCTGTTGCCCTTATGTGTACTGGTGTGGGGTCACCAGCAGCCACATTCTCAAAAAAAAAAAAAAAAAAAAAAAAAAAAAAAAAAAAAGATTATCCCCTCCCCAAGAAGTTATCACTTGCTGGTAGCTCCTCCTTAAGGGCTTGGGCCAGGAGAGCACCTCCCCAACCTGTGCGTACTGCTTAAATGGCTTGGTCCTGTTACAGGCCTTGGCCATGTAAACCAGATGCTGTGAGGTCATGAGTCCAGAAGACAGCAATTATGAAATAGATTTTTTTTGAGCCTTACAGTTTGAATTTTGCAATTTAATTCCAATAGTTCTGCCAATTAACTTCTTAGATCCAAGGTCTTAGTCTCTTTTCCTCAGAATAATTTGGAGAGAGGACAACCGCTGCTGTTGCTATGTGGCTGTGGGCAGATTTGAGGAGAGGACCGCCTCTGCTGTTGCTATGTGGCTGCAGGCAGCTTTAATGAATGCTCGTTCCCATTTCTGTAATAGAGAGAACTGACATGAAGGTTCTATGAGACTTCATGCCAAGCGCGGCGCAGTGTAGACTTGGTCAAGGTCATCCTTGTTTTTCAGCATCTAAAGCCTTCTCATGACCTTGCTTTTCAGGGTGGAGATGGGTGGGATTTCACTTCCAGGCTTCTCAGGCTTTCCAGGGTGGAGATTGCTGGGGTTTCACGGCCAGAGAGATTGGGCTTTTTACTCTGTAGGGTGGGGCGGGGTCCAGCAGTCAGGGCAGTTAGAGTGTTCTGTGAGTGGAGCCTGGCAGTGAGAGGTTCTGGAGGGAGGGGCCTGACCACTCATGTGGCTCGAGGGCCTTCCAATACCCTCATGTCAAGGCTGGTCAAGGTGATCCATTAGGAGGAAAAGTGTCCCCAAAGCAGGCAAAAGAGTCAGAGACAACACCCACTCCCACTGTTAGGAGTCCCACGAGATCATCAAGCTACACAACCATAACATATACGCAAAGGACCTAGCTCAGACCCACAGGCTCCTTGATTGTCACTGCAGTCTCTGGGAGCCCCTAGGAGCCCTGTTAGTCCATCTGTGGACTGTGTTGCTTGTGGTGTTCTCAACCCCTCTGGCTCCAACAATCCTTCCTCTTCCTCTTCCTCGTCCTCAGGGTTCACCCAGCTCTGCCTAATGTTTGACTGTGGGTCTCTGCATCTGCTCCTATCAGTTTCTGGGTGAAGCCTCTCTGATGACCCATTAGGCTCCAGCCTATGATTATAGCATAATATCATTAAGAATCATTTAATTGACTTGTTTTTTTGGCAGTCAAGCCATACATTGAGACTCTTATTTGAGTTTTCAGGAGAACAGACATGTGGTTGTAAGTAAATTTAACACTGTTGGCATTGCTCTATCAAATCTGCTCTCAAACCATGATCACCTCTCTACCTGGACTGAGAGTTAAATCTCAACTTGTCCCCTGGATTCCCACCTCAGTACAACACAGTTCTTCAGTATTTGGATGGAAGCCAGCCAGCAAGTAATGTTCTTGCTTAGGGCAGACCAGCTGGATGATGACTCTAGGTATCCACAGAATGACACCTGGCTAGCGCTCATCACTTAACTCAGCCTTACTGGCTTAGAAGTGACTTTTGTCTCCATGCTAGGAGGAAGAAGAATAACAGTGGCCCAACTAATGGGAAATGATGGATAAACTCTATATGGAAAGTCTAGTGCTGAAAGGGGAACTTAATGAAAAGGGATACTCCTGAATATCAAGGATGAAGAGGGAATTCTAAAAGTATCCCAGTGTTAAAACAATGACAACAATTTACTCACCACCAATAAAAACAGACATCTAAAAAGAAAAAAAGAGATATCCCAGAGGCTCCCAGACTTCTTTGAAATGTTAGGTGCCAGAGTAAAATGAAGCAATGATTACAGCAATGTGATGGAAAAGGTGACACCCCCAATTCTATCCTTAGCCAAACATGTCAATCATCAGAAAACAAGAAAAAGGGATGCATGGCTCAGGAATACAATTCTTGTGCATGCTTTTAAAAAGTGAAAGCTACTTTACAAGGAAAACAAACAAACAAACAAACAAACAAACAAACTACATAAGGGATCCAGTTAAAGCCAATTAAAAGAAACAGTAAAAATAAATATAGAGGAGAAATGATTGAAAACCGAAGCATGATTCTATAAGTTAGAAAATAGAGTAGAATTTGTATTTAATTTCCAGAGTTTATTTTGTGATAAGTACTAAAGACAAAATATCAAGTAATTTAATTAGATTAAAAGGCATATAAATTAGAACTGACAAACATATGCAAATTAAATCAATTATATAAAAATAGTTCATAAATTTCTGGGCAAATTAACTTGCAAGTCTAATTGCAGCATATATGCATACATATATATACACACAAATATAGATATATGCATATATAAATATGCACAGAGAATATATGCATATTTTGGCAAATTACCAAAGTTGATTAATAATGAGTTAGACAGTATGAATACGCTGATAACTTTAAAATAAATCAAAAGATTGTCTGAAGAATTAGATCCAAGGAAAGTATCAGTAGGATGTGTTTGATAGTCCTTCCAGGGATAAAGGATGCTTTTCAACGTTGCAGAGAATAGTAAAGGAAGCTGTTTGAAATATTTATTTTTGTATGGGTAATATAAGCCTGTTAGCCACAACTTGAAAATGTTGGAAGAGAATTTTTCAAAAGTGACTGGAATTTTGTTCACAGATAAAGCAAAAAGCTTAGTTAATGTATTAGAAACTCAAATTCAGCAAAATATTCAATTAATATTTCACTGTGACTAAATAGGGCTTCATTCCACCCCAGGTACCCAAGACAGCTGCAAGGCTACATCTTTTCCCTTCTGGGTTTCAGGCTTCAGTCTAGTCTTTCTCGCTATCCTTCATTCCTCCCTTTTCAAGTAGGGATGGTTATTCTGTTTCATCATATATGTGAAGCATAAGAGACATGATTAAAAGTTTTTCTTGAGTCTTAGAAGAAACTGGAGGATGCAACCATGCTCATTTTTCCTAAGATCTCAGGACCCATTAAACTTTCTCCCAGTTAACCCATTCTTTGGAACATTTGGGAAGTGGTTCCAATGGGAATTGTCCCTCATAGGCTCACAGATCTCAGCACTTTTTCCCCAGTTGGTGGTGCTCTTTGTAGGGATTATGGAGCCTTGCTTGAGGAAGCACATCACTGAGGACAGGCATTTGAGAGGTCATAGCTTTGCCTCATTTCCTGTGTGAGGAGGAAAATGTGATCATTCAGCTTCCTGCCCCTGTCACCATGTCATTCCTTCCCTGCCATGGTGGACTCTGTCCCTCTGGAGCCACAAGCCAAAATAAACCCTCTCTTCTTTATTGTTTTTCTTTTTCTTTTTCTTTTTTTGATCAGGGTATTCTGTCATAGCAACAGAAATTAAACTAGAGCAACTGCAATGGGTAATTGATTTTCCATTTTGTTCTGCAGTGAATGACTATTGTTATGTTTAGTAAAACAATCACTGAGACTTTTTTGTACGCCATTCCTAAACTTAAATTCAAGTGATTGTGTTGTATTTTCCATATTTCACTCATATATCATTATATCACATATAAACAGCAAAATTACTGTATACTTTCTATCATTCATGCCTTTTATTTCACTTGTTTTAATTTCTGTCACTGCTTCTGTCTCTTGTTAGTCATGTGACCAGCTAAGTAGCCCAAGCTTACATCTTCTAAAACTGAGAGAATAACATCTTGGGAGCATTTATGAGGATCACATGAGAACATGTCTCCAAAATGTTCAATGAAGCACTGGCATACAGATAATTGCTGAGAAAATTCTAGAACTCAACAAGCAGATGGTAAATCACTCATCTCAGGAGAAGTTAAGCTACACCCCAAATCAGTATGTGTAGAGTCTGAACAAGTATGTGTTTTGTGGTTTTGTTTATAAGAGAAAAATCATCAATAGCCACATGCCAAAATAGATGACAGATGGAATACATTAGTATACACTTAAATCATGTGATCTTTAAAATACATTATGTAGTCATTCATTCATTGCTATGTAAAGCTTGACAGTACATCTAACTAAAGGACAAATAAAAGAGAATTTACAATTCCACTTTGGCAAAAATTCTATGAATATAATTATATGAATTTAACTAAAAAGATAAAATTGCAAAGCTTTATACTAAAATATTAGTGATGATTCTTGATGGTGGTCCAAACTTCAAGGCCATTACATTTCTGTTTTGAAACAGGGCCTGTCTATGTTGCTGTGACTGTCCTGGATCTCAGCGTGCAGACCAGTCTGGCCTCAAACTCAGAGCTATGCCTGGTGGGGTTAATGGCATGCATGTCCACACCCAGCTATTAATTAAAAAAAAATAGTGGTGTATAGGTGTTTTGTCTGCATGTATGTCTGTGGGTACATGTGTATCTTGTGACTAAGGAAGCCAGAAGAGGGTGTCAGATTCCCTGGAAATGGAGTTACATTATGGATGGGTGTGAGCTGCCCTGTGGTACTGGGAACCGAACTCAGGCCTTCTTAGAAGAGCATTCAGGGCTCCTAACCCCCAAGTCATTTCTCCAGCCCTGAGGCTACTAATTGTTGTTGTTGTTTTATCATTTGCCTTTTCCAATAATTCTATGATAAATGGTAACTCATTGCATTAGTGGAAATGTCAAAGTAATTGCTTGGAGACCCCTCTTGCACACTGCAGCTGTTTGTCAGCCCACACTGTTCTCTCTCATGACAGATTTCGTTTTAGGTGACAGAGCTTCATCAGTCAGCACTTACACCTCAAGCTTTCTCTTTGTCTTTTAAAAAATCTGTTTTCAAATTTCACTTTACTTACTATTATTTTGTCTATGATGTATATGTGCATAAATGCCACCGCATGCATGTAGAGTCAGAAAACAATTTTAAGGGTCATTTATCTCCTTTTACCTATGCCTAGCAAGGTAAAAACCCACTAAGCTATGTGGCAGACCCTCTCTCTTTATGAAAGCAATGTTGTTTGGCAAAATGAACCCATCCACATGTAAGGAACAGTTTTCTTTGCATATATCAACATGTACACTGAAAAATTGCTTTCATATGGGAGCCAGGCTGTCTTGGGTGAGGTTTGTCTATCTCAGTTCTTATCAGCCAGTCAGCACCATTTATACTGGTGGAGGATCCAGACACTCAATGTGATATAACAGTAAGTGTTGATTATCAACTTGGCAGGCTCTAGAGCCAGCTAGGAAACCTCTGGGCATGTCTGTAAGGGATTATGTAGGTTAGGTTCACCAAGGAAAGACCCCCCTCCATATGTGCAGCACTCTTCCCTGGGCTGGAGTCATAGACTTTATAAGTAGGAGTATGTGTGTAGATGTAACTGTCTTGTTAAATAAGAAACACAGAGGCAAATACAGAGTTAAAAGCCAAGAGGTCAGAGCAGTAGCTAAGAGCTGAGATTAAAAACCTTACCCTTCACTGCTGCTGCTGTCCTACCTGTCTGCAAGAGACATACTTCCTGTGTGTCTGTCTTTTTATAGTGTTTCTATTCTGCCTTCTCATTGGTTGTAAACCCAACCACATGACCTCCTCGTCACTGCCCATCTATACAGACCTCCAGGTCTTTTATGGTTGGTATTGAGATTAAAGGCGTGTGTCTCCATGCTGGCTGTATCCTTGAACACACAGAGATTGGCCTGTCATGTGATCAGGATTAAGGGTGCGTGCTACCACTGCCAGACTTCTGCTATGGCTTGCTATTAGCTCTGACCTCCAGGCAACTTTGCTCATTAACATACGAATAAAATCACATTTCAGTACAAATAAAATATCACCACAGTAAGTGAGCTGAGCGTGGTGCCAGTTGCCTCACCATCTTTCTGGAGAAGGCGCTGGATGTGCTTGCTAGCTTAAGCATCTTAAGCATCTCAGTGTGGGCGTGGCTGAGTGTTTGTCACCAGTTCTTGCACGTAAGTGCTCTGGTCACCCTTTCTGTCTGGAGGAAGAGTATGAGAGGGAGGTGGAAAGAAGCAGGGTATGAGGTCTGGATGTGTTTACTCCCATGGAATGAGAAGAACAGGATCATGGACAATCCTTCGCGAGGGTGAGACTTCAAAGGCATTCCCTCACTCCTAAACATTGCACTGTGGGGTATCGTAGGAGCCCCTGTGAGCAAAAATTTCCCCTGGATGATGTTGAAATGTGCATTAATTAAAATTGTCTCTGAGACTACTGTATGCCCAAGGATGTACATTCATGCCTGCTTCTATTTCCCATTACAAATTACGTCTAGCCATATTTTGTGATATAGCCCACCAGAGATACTACAATAAAATTAAATGACAACATTAAGATACACTCAATAATAAAATGTCAAGAACACAGAGATGCCCCAAATTGGATACAAGCACCCTCTCATTATCTAATTCCTAGGGAGAAATTGTCCAAAAATTAAATTGCTTTGCAGGTTCAAGTGCAAAGAAATTAACATCAGAGATCAAATGTATTTGCCCTTGTGAATTAAAAGTCAAGTAGAATTAAAGTTCTCCTTTATGACTTACTTTGTTCATACTTAGCCAAGGGTGGTACATTGGGTAGAATGGAGGTTCTCTTAGCTGCCATCTCAGAAATGGCTAGGATCATTTCAGGGTCTCAGATGGCAGGTGATCCCCACTTTCATGACTCCAGAGTTACCTGGGCGCTCCTGGTTACAAGAATTGATGCCAGCACCTCTACTACTGAGATTCCTGATCCTGACAACAAGTATGCATGCCAAGCTTTGCTTCAGAACACAGTGCTCAGTGATTTCTAGTCCATGGCTGCTTTGCTGTGGGTGCTGAGGATGTTGCTGGTCGGGGAGGGGAGCCCAGATTTCCCTACACTGCCTCAGTGCTGCAACCTGTCTCCGGCTCTGTTTTACTCTCCATGAGCTGTTTGCTGAGTGGGATGGTTAATGTTGACTGTCAGCTTGACAAGATGCGCATCACTCAGGAGAGAATTCTTCAGGCAGGAGGTAAGAGATTATTTAGATTAGGTTAGCCTCCAGGCATGGCTGTGAGAGATTATCTGGACTAGGTTAACTCAAGATGGGAAGGTCCACCCTTTAGAGTTGATTTAGTTGACTTTTTTAAATTAATAATTTTAAAAACAATTTTTAAAATTCAAAAACAATTCATGTATTGTAAACTAAATCCTAGAATTGCCCCATGGATGAAAGAAGTCCAGGTTAGGGTTTTATCAGGAAGCTGCTCAGTTTGTGTTGGCTTTCTGGAGTCTTATTCTCATGAATTAACTCAATTGAAAGAAAATCTCTAAGTAGGAAGGAGATTTGGGCAATATTCTTTTGCTATGCTATGGGAAATAGGATCTATTTGCTTATACTGCACCCTACCCCAGAGAATTGATCTAAAGCATGTTTGCTTGCTTATCTGATAGAGAACAGCATGGGTGGACGATTTAACCACTATACTTTGTTTTAGGTGAAAGACCCCCACCAAAGGCCCAGACACAGTTTCCCCCAAATCCCAGAAGAGCTGAGGAAAGAGATATCTAAAAATAAACAACTGAGTCAGTCCCCCTTCCTGGAGAGGGTAAAGTCAGGTGTTTTCAAAAGAACAAAGTTAGGATGTCTAGTGGTGACTGATTAACCACGAGATGCCCCTCTCCAGAGATAACATGACCAGTCCCCGGAGATGGGTTGTAAAACTCCTGACAGGGCAAACAGATAAGCTAAAATAAGACAAAGTCCAGGCCCGGGAAAAACTGGACCAATCAAGGATGGACCCAAATTAACCCCCTCCCTTCTAAGAAATTTTATGGGTTTTCCCTATAAAAACTAACTTTCCCAAGAAAGAGTAACTTCTCCCTGCCTCACTGCCCTGCAGCCAGTGAGTGCTTGAGATGAGTTCCCTATCGTGAGTTGTAGCAGAAATAAACCTTGCTTTTGCATTCTGGTACACTCGTCCTTGGTGGTCTCTCTGGGGGTCACGATCTGGGAACAACATTAGGGTTTCCTTCCACTTCACTTTTTCTTTTTTTCATTTAAAAATGTTCCTTTCTGTTGTGACCTACACAGTTTTGGACTTTACTTATCTGGCGTGACAAACAAATGAAAAGACAGACACACAGACATATGTACCGAAAAGCTGGGATCGGGTGGGTCATGCACTCTGAAGATGCAACAGTAACCAGGAACTCATCCTGTTTCCCAGGCTGCTGAGTTAGGAGGGATATTGGTTGTATATATCTGAAGGAAGAGGATACGGGTTCTGTAATCTTGGCAGGGAGTTTCTGTAAGGGGGCAGTCTCAGGCTGCAGTCTTCCTGGAGAAGGAAGGTGCAGCTGATGGTCTCTGCACACACAGTTTTAGCTAAAGGCCGATCATTCATCACACTTGTACTTGGACCAAGGGAAGGATTTGCCCTTCCTCTGAGTCTGATTCAGCAAAGGCCTTACCATTTCCATGGGTCTGAGACATTGGGGTCCTTGACACAACAATGCTCATGCCAGTAATTCACACTCAGGACTATTGGCTCCCACCACTTCACCACTTTCCTAGCACAAGTACCTAGCACAATTAGAAACTCACTGATGGCAGTTTGGGAAGAACATAATTGATTTGAATGCATGTATCTGACTACAGGTGCACGACATACAAGTGGTGGTCAGAGGCCAGCCTTAGTTGGCAACTCTTGCCTTTCACCATATTTAGGGTAGTCTCTTTGTTGTTTTTCTGTTGCATACATATCACAGGCTAGCCAGTCCACAATGTTCAGAGATTCTTCTGTCTCCACCTCCCATCTCCCCGCTGAAATGTTGGGATGACAGATACTCATGCTATGTGCCCAGCTTTGACAGGGGTTTTGGAGATCGGAACATGGTCTTCATGGCTGAGCAGCAATTGCTGTTATCCATGGAGTCATCTCTGAAGCCCTTGCTTGCATTTAAAAGCAATAGATATTGTTTACCTCATGAAGTCTAAATGAACTATATTAGGAGAGATTCTTCTCCATCATCAACTTTTACTTGTAGTCATGGACTTTGTAGAAAAATATGGACCAGTGTAATTTAGGAAAAGCCCGAGAAACTGCACACAGAGCTCATGAAGCCTGTTAGGGGCTAAATAGCCATATCTAACTGTGAGTGAATAGCCAGCGTCTGTAGAGACTTATCTTTTGGACCAGGGTTCTGTATCCCTCTGTTAATACTCAGACTATAGATGATGACTTGTTGAGATCTAGCACCTCATCCTATTTTCCTGAGGCCAGCTTTCTTCTGTGTTTCTGGTAAGACTTTGCTGAGCCTTCTGGATTGAAGTCATCTTGCCCCCCAGGCGGCTCTTATCAGTGGACCAAGACACATTAAGCCACAGATAACAAGTAGGATAGGAAGGCCAAGGCCACTGGCCCATATCCTCAGCAAAGGTAACATGAGAAAAAGCCAAGAGCTTGGTGGTGTGTTGGTAAATACTAACTAGCTCTCCAGGGGAATAAGAGTCTGATTCATAGTGTTTTCTGTGCTCTCTGTGGCTAGTTTTATTTCATGTTTTTGTGTGTCCTACTTCATAAATCTTTGTTTCACTCAAGGTAAAAGTACTTCTGTATTTTGTTTTAGGTTTTTCTCTGTTAATTTGGATGTTTGGTATGTGATAATTTGTTGAAAAGATGATTTTTTTTCCATTGGTATGCTTTACACTAAATCAATTTTCCAGGGCTGGAGACAGAACTCTGTTGGTTTAGTGCTTAGCTAGCATGCAGAAAGCCCTGGGCTTGATTTCCAGCATGTTGTAAAGGTGTGGTGGTGCATGTCTGCAACCCCAGAGCTGGGGAGGTGGAGGCAGGTGTGTTAGCATTTCAAGGACTTCCTCCACTACATCTTCAGTTTGAGGCTAGTGTGGGATACATGAGACCTGATGTAACAGAAGCAGCAATCCACATCAGCACCAGCGGGAGCAGAGCAGCACCAGTAGCAACAAAATCAATCGTCATATTTATGGGAGGCTGTTTTGGGGTGTGCTGTTTGTTGTGTTGGTCTGTATGCCTATCCTCGGGACAACGCTATACTCTTGTGATTAATTTTGGTCTGCAATAAATATTGAAATCAAGTGGCACAGTTCTTCTCTTTCAAAATAGTTTAGACTCATCTAGATCTTTCAGTTTTCTCACATAACTTTAAAGTCAACCTGCCTTTACTCCGTTCTTGTTCATTTTTCAAGGAGACCTGTTCAATGTCCCAGAAGCTGGAAGCTGAATCTCATTTTCTCCTGAAATACAGGGCAAAGCCAGATGCTGTGATTGATTGCCTGGAAGGAAGCAATGGGAATAGCGAGCTTGTCGCCTCTCCCCTACCTCCCTCTCCTTCCTAGGTAGTACCTCTTCCCTCTTCTGCTCTTGGGTTCTGTTTGTGGGCAGTCTCCCAAGACAGAAGCAAAGAGAGGGGAATTGAGGAAGTCTAAACGCAACTTCTAGAACTGTGCAGAGTTTCACAAGGTACTGGACCAGGAAGGCCACCCTCTACTCTCAGAGCAGTGATGTACACATCTTACTGCAAAGAAACAGGGAGAGGGGCGGGGCCTCAGGTGAGCAGACTCCTCTGCTGTCCCCATACTCACTACTCACTTGTCACTTGGGGGGACATGGAGACAGCAAGGACAATATTGATTATTTTTCTCCATTTCTGTGACATAAACCGTAGCAATAGTAACTTAAGGAAGTGGGGTTCATTCTGGGTCATAGTCTGAGGATACAGCACATCATGGTGTAGAAGGCCTGGTCACGGTGGTAGGAGCTTGAAGAAGCTCGTCACATTGTGTCCACAGTTAGAGAAGTCTCCGTCCACCGGATGGTGCTGCTCACATTGGGGTGGGTTTTCCTGCTTCATCTCATTTAATGTAGACAAATCCCTCAAAGGTATGACCAGAGGCTTGCCTCTCACATGATTCTAGATCCTGCCAAATTGACAAATAACATCAATCATCACAGTGATGGGGGAGCAGAGAAAGCATGTGTGCATGGTGCAAGTGTGTGCACATATACAACGTGCGCACACAATTAATCAATAAAATGTAATACAGTTTTCTTTGAAAGCTATGATGTCTGGGCTGGGAAGATGGCTTAATGGATAAAAACACTTGCTGCACACCCTGAAGACCTGAGTTCAGATCCCTGGACCCACCTAAGAAGCCAGATGCTATATAGTACATACCCGTGGCCCCAGAGATCACATGGCAAGATGGAAGACAGACACAGGAGAATCATCTGCAGTTTAAGGCCAACTGGAACATGCAGCACCTCAGGAACAAGTGAGACTTGGCCTCAAACAAAGTGGAAGGTGAGAACTGACTCCCTAAAGTTTTCCTTTGACCTCCATATGCACACTGTGGCACTTACATGCCTTCAAAACATGTACATTCTGTCTCTGTTGGTCCATCCATCTGTCTGTCTGTCTGTCTGTCTCTCTTTCACATACACAGTAATGAAAAATAATGAAAACCCTAACTCTTCTAACAGATGATGCACAGTCCAGATTTCTGAGGATGGCCCCCTGCCATGGGAGGTGCCAAGCACTAAGGAGGTTGTACGTCCTGTCCTGCATCCCTGCTCACCACCTAGGTTGCAGCAATACACCTCCATCTCCTCAGTTAGTCTGATTAAACACAGATTTGTTTGCTTCCTGTTCACCTTGGTGAAAAGTCAGTGATCTGAACTTCCCTGGGAAGATTGTACTAAGCAGTCTGGTTGTGGGTGGTGCTGTAAATATCACGAGGCAAGGGTTGGGGATATGCCTCAGCTTGTAGAGCCCTTACCGCGCATGCATGAAGCCTTGGGTTCCATTCCCTGCACCGTATAAACTGAGCATAGTGGCCCACCTATAGTCTTAGAACGTGGGAGGTAGAGATAGCAGGGTCAGAGTTCAAGGTCATCCTTGACTATACAGAAAGTCTCAGGTCAGCCACTGTCTTAGAAAAAATAGAAAACAAAACAAAAAAAATGATGTGGTACTCACCAGAGACCCAGCCAGTGTTCTGGGGTGTGCAGGATAGACTTTCCACGGGACTTCAGCCCTACAGTAGACATGGAAACATGAATATCAAATGCTGAAGATTCCAGCAGATGCTAGGCCCTTAGGGATATGGTGCTTAAGAAGTTAAGGATGTTTAGAAGTCTCCAGGCCTGTCAGAATAACGAATGCCACTCATAAACCTTTTAATTAGTTAACCTGGAGAAAAATCTCTGCCCCTGTAGAGTGGACATTTTCATATTATCCTGAATGCAAACATCATCTTATCATAGGCTGCAGTTTAAATGTTACTCTATATCTTTTCTTGGGTTGAGGCGCTGTTATTGACTATGCAAAAAGCAGCCAAAAAAAAAAAAAAAAAGGACTTAATAAAAAGTGACAGCAGGCAGCTCTCCCTGCTGGCAGAGATTAAGTGCTGAGCGCTTGGCGTTTCAATTACCTAAAACTAATGGAATAAATATTTTACAATATTATTGCCTTTTGGGGGGTAGAACACTCAAAAGAAAAAAATACATACACAAGATGGGATTCTGTTCTTTTCTTAATGAAATAATTGAAAATGGATTTAGTATCTGGTTGTGATCATGAAAAAAAAAAATAGACTAGCCTGGTACGGGTGCAGGGGACCAGGACATAATTTCTTGTGTGCATGGCCTTCTCTGCTGTCATTTGCCTCCAGCATAATTCTAAAATAATGCCCTCTAACTGTATCCATAAAACCGTTTTAGCTGAGCTCAGATAATTCTACCATGGCATAAATTTATTAGGGTAATTTTTTTTTTTTTTTTTTAAAACAGGAGGCTAGTCAAGAATTCCATTCTTAGAGAACACTGTGTGATGAGGTTGAGGTATGGCCAGGCTAACGTGTGTGTGTGTGTGTGTGTGTGTGTGTGTGTGTGTGTGTGTGTGTGTGTGTGCGCGCGCGCTCGCGCGCGCGCGCGCTTGCTTGTCCAGGTGGTATGTGCAGGCTAGAGGTTGACCTTGGGTATTTTCCTTAATTGCTTGCCACCTTAAATTTTTAAATTTTTTGTTTATTTAATAACAGTTTCAAAATGTAAAGAATGTGTTTTAATTATATCTTCCCCCAAGTCCTTACTCCCCTTCCCCAGAGGCACCCTCAAGATGCCACCTCCCCTCTTTATGTCTTCTCTTTCTTTTTAAATGGAACGGAGTGAATCCAGTTAACAAAGCCTGTTGGGATATTGGCTGATCTTGTTTTTCTTAACTTGGTCTCCACTTTATTTTTTGAGATAGGTTCTCACTGAACATGGGGCTTATTGTTTGGGCTAGGCTGGCTGGCCAGGGAGCTCCAGGAATCTGCCTATCTTTTTCTTCCCAGAGCTAGGGCTACAGGTGTGTGGCACCAAGTACAGCCTTTCTCAATGAGGGGTCTGGGCGTTGGGACTGAGGTCAAGGCACGCGCTTTACTCAAAGGGTCATCTCTATAGCTCCACATTGCTTGTGTGTGTGTGTGTGTGTGTGTGTGTGTGTGTGTGTGTGTGTGTGTGTGTGTGTATGTGTGTGTGTGTGAGTCTGGCTTTCTAATTGGCTCCCAGTGAACCTGGATGGTGCCTTTTCTTATCTCTCTCTCTTTTTTTTTTAAGAGGATGATAATCCTTTATTATCTATCATAGGAGCTTCCATGTGAAGAACAGGGGCCAAGGATAAGTCACCAGGAGCCAACTCCAGTGTTCAATATTCTGCAGTATGGAAACATTCTATCTTTCTTTTGCTTGTGTTGTGCTTTCATTAAAGTAGATAAAAGTAATATCAAACTCAGATCTGGAAATGGTTAGCATACTATACAATGCCACTTTATATCTAAGAGGTTTCATTAGTTTTCGATTATTTATTGTTTGTATATATATATATATACATATACATATACATATATATATATATATATGAATTTTCATACTGGGCTGAATTAAAAAATATAGCCATTATCTTTGAAAAGATCTTTCATGCTATGTAGCATTCTCAAAAGATATCCCAACAGAGTTGCAGATTTATGTGTTTTTTTTTCCTTTTTCTGTATCAGTGCTAATAGAACATAATTTGTTATAGATATGCCTACATCTTTTTGTAGGGAGAAAGAATTCAAAAATAAAAGACTTGCTGTTTCACTATTTTTTCCTAAAAACCAAGAGTCTGTGCATACTGCCAATTTGTATGCATGGTATAAGACCGTCTTTGAAACTAATTACCCAAAATGGTTGGTTTCACTCTTAGGAAAAACATATTTGACTGCAAGGATTTGTTGGCCAGTTAACCATTGAACAAATACATTGTTGCTAAAATCCATTAAGGTTTGCAAAATAATACATAGCTGTTACAATACTGCAAAATAATACACAACAGTGTTATCAAAATTTTCATTAGATTTAGTTTGTGTGTATGTGCACATGTGTGTAATTTGTGTGTATGTGCACATGTGAAGGTCAGAGGACAACTTGCCGGAGTGACTTCTCTCTCCTCACCCTGTGGGTCAGGGTGGCTGGGGAATCCCCTCAAATCACCAGGCTTGGTGTGGAGCACTTGTACCTGCTGGGCTGCCTCACTGGTCCCCATGCAACTTTTAAGCTACTGACAATTGCCGTAAATCCTTGATTTAGAAAGCACTTCACCTGACCTTTACAGAGCAATGCCCAGAGTCTAGGCTTTATGACCTGGAAATCCTGTCCACCACCATGTGTCCAGTTTGCTCCCTCAGTCTGTTTGCTTCTGAAGAACTCTAATTCTTTTCTGCTTTTTATTTTAATAGTTTGATTGATTATTTGGGGATTTTGCATCACGAACCCCATGCATCCTCACTTTCCAGTCCTCCCAGGTCCACCCTCCTACCATTGGAAGCCACCCCACCCCCCAAAAAAAAGATGAAGGAAAAAAAGGGAAAACACACAAAAAACAAGTCCAATTTGTGTTTCCCATGTACTCACTGGAGCATGGGCAAACTTCCAGTGGTCAGCCTCTTGAAGAAAACTGAGTCCTTCCCCATCGACACCCCTGCCAGAAGCCATCAAATGTGAAGAGCTACACATCAGCATCCTTATCACAATTTTCAGGAGTTCTCTTCTACAACTTGGTGCTGCCTCTGGGGGCCATGTGATGTTTTGAAAAAAAAAAATGACTTCTAAAAGGAGTATCACTACTAGGAGGTGTGGCTTTTTGGGTGTAGGTGTGGACTTGGCCTTGTTGGAGGAAGTGTGTCACTGTGGGGGTGGGCTTTGAGGTCTCCTGTGCTGAAGCTATGCCCAGTATGGGAAACAGTTCACTTCCTGTTGCCCATGGATCAAGGTTGAGAACACTCAGCTCCTCCAGCACCAGGTCTGCTTACATGTCGGCATGTCCCGCGATGATGATAATGGACTAAACCTCTGAAACTGTAGGCTAGCCCCAGTTAAACATTTTCCTTTTTTTTTTTATTTTTTTTTTTTTTCACTCTCTGTTTCTTTTTTTTTTTTTTTTCTACATCACAGGCAATTTATTTTGTTCTATTCATTCACAGTTAATACAGAAAATACTTGGAAACATTTCCATATAATGTTTGACACAGAAATCATCAAATAGAAGTATACAATGTTGACAGGAGGCAATACATTTATAATTTATAACCCCAAATGTATTTATAAATTAGAAATGGAAAGATCTACAAATGAAATTATGAAGGTTCACCAAAGTCATTTAATCTGTCAGTTTCTCATTCATTTTTATGTCTTAATAATATTCTATTGTATGAATAAGCCACATTTTATTTCTCTCCAGTATTTGATAGCTATTTGAGTTGTTTTAACATTTTTACTATTAGCAACACACTGCTGTAAACCTTCATGTACATGTTTCATAGGTGCACATTTTCAGTAGTTTGAGGTTATATTCCTAAGGGTAGAATTGTTGAGTAACAGAGTAACAATGTTTTGCATTTTGACCAACCACCAGACTGTTTTGCCAAAGTGGCACACCATTTTACAATCTCACTAAATCCTTGTTTTTAAGGCTCTGATTTTTGTACAAAAGCATTCAGTCATTCTGTCAGACCAAACCAGGAAAAGTAAGCTATAGTTCAGAGCTGTTCTATTCCATTTACTATGCAAAGCCAATGTTGGCGTTTGCAACTCTCAGCCCTTTTGAGTATTCTTGCAGTGTTCACCTTTTCCTCCACCACTTTTTTTTTCTTCTTTTTTTCTGGTTTATTTCTATCTATTACAAATGTATAAAAAAAATCCTCCATCAACGCTGCTAATAGCAGCAGAACCTTGAGAAATATACCTTTGGTTTGCCTCAGAAAAGGAACATATATTGTACTGTAAAGTTTATAAAATTGGTGCAAAACATTGTAATAATGTTACAATACCAGTTTTAAGAGTTCAGTGACTAATGGGGAGCCGATGGGATACATGCAGAACTGTGAAAACGATCTCACTTAGCCAGCTGTACACGTAGACTGTAAATCTACATTCAGATCATTTCTGAACTAAGACTATCATCTCAGTTTATCTGTTGAGGTCAACCAGGAAACCCTAGAATATACCTTGATTTTTGCAAAAAAACAAAATAGGGGGAGGGGTTTCTTCAGCATTTCAGTCCACGAGTAACAGTATCCTAACAGGCAAAGTGTTCTCTCACTGTCAACATAGAATGAACTGCTGCTGGAGGTCAACTTGGGCTTTAATTTGCATTAGCACTTACATGCATAGTAGTCCAAGTTGTTGACCTCATGACTTTGAAAAGTAACTCTAAAAAAGTAAAATGGCCCTTCTTGGAAGACTAAAGAAAGACATCCAGCCACAGTTGTAAAAAGTCTCGTCAAAACAATATACCCTTTTATGAATTACGCCTCAATTAAAAAAAAAAAGAAAAGAAAGTAGCCCCAAATAAGAAGCAGCTCTGAAAAAGAAAATATAACTTAAGATATTTGAAAAAAACAAGGTGAATACAGGTTCAAAAGTAATTAAGATATATTTTCTTAAGGCTATCTAGAATTAGGCTTTAAAGAATTCTACCATTTCAAGTTTACCACTAGTTACTAGATACCTATTTACAAACAAGATGTTCACCTTTTTTGTTCCTTTAACAAGAGAAAAATCTACCTTCAGACTATGAGGGTGGTGATGGGGAGGGACTAGAAAACAAGATTCAAACAATCCCATGCAAATATCACATTTTTCAATTGGAGGAACTCCAAACTGCACTAGAAGTTCCAATCACTAAGACACTTTCCATTGAAATGATTTAAGTACAACTACATGGCACCAAGGTTTAGACCTAATATAGGCCTGACAACCAAGTCCTTGTTTTCTGGAAGAAAGGCCTCAAAAGTCCCACTCAATTCCATATAACAATACTTCAAAGATCAATTAGATTTTCCTTTCCTTAATATTTTTGTTTTTGACTTCTAACCCTAAAGACTAGATTAAAACTTAGCTCATTTCCCAGAAGGCATTGCTTCCCTTTGCTCTATGAAAGAGTCCACCAAGACCTCTTCCTCAAAACCATCTAGCCCCCAGCCTCCAGCCTTTGCTTATGATGCATCTTTCTCAACATCCTGAAAAGGTAATGTAGGTAAAATATGCTCATAAACATTAAAACTAGTTGTTAGAAAGACGTAACTAGCTTTATAATTTAAGTTTTAAAGCATAAATACTTGCAGCTTAATCTGCACTGACAATGATTGTCGAAGCCTAGAATTCAACATTTACAAGTTCTCATTCACACACACAAAACACACTATTATCACACAACTTATGTCTTGAGAGAATCTTCTGCTTTTTAAATCTTTGGCCTCCCAGTCAATCCCAAGTTCAACCAACTTTTCCGAGTTCTGGTAGTTACCTGGACCACTGAGGCATTGCCACAAGACTTCTTCTCTTTTGAAACATCCTTTTTCTCTAGATATTAGGATAGCTACACCAGCTTGTTTCTTCTGTGGTGTATGTTGGTGTGGGATTATCTATTTCTTGATTTTTCATGGATGTGTTTAGCTTCTTTGGGTTGAATTTTCCCTTCTAGTGCTTTCTGTAGGGCTGGGTTTGTAGACAGGTATTGATTAAATCTGGTTTTATCCTGGAATATTTTGTTTACTCCGCCTATGGTGATTAAGAGTTTTGCTGGGTATAATAGTCTGGGTTGGCATCCGTGGTCTCTTAGTGTCTGCATGAGATTTGTCCATGATCTTCTAGCTTTCATAGTCTCTATTGAGTAGTCTGGTGTTATTCTGATGGGTTTACCTTTATATGTTACTTGGTCTTTTTCCTTTGCGGCTCTTAATATTTTTTCTTTGTTCTCTGTGTTTAGTGTTTTGATTATTATGTGGCGAGGGGACTTTTTTTTTGGATCCAGCCTATTCGGTGTTCTGTAAGCTTCTTGTATCTTCATAGGTATTTCTTTCTTTAGGTTAGGAAAGTTTTCTTCTATGATTTTGTTGAATATATTTTCTGTGCCTTTGAGTTGGTATTCTTCTCCTTCTTCTATCCCTATTATTCTTAGGTTTGGTCTTTTCATGGTGTCCCAAATTTCCTGGACGTTTTGTGTTAGGACTTTTTTGTCTTTAGTGTTTTCTTTGACTGACGAATCTATTTTCTCTATCATGTCTTCAGTGTCAGAGATTCTCTGTTCCATCTCTTGCAATCGGTTGGTTATGCTCGTTTCTGTAGTTCCTGTTCGTTTTGTCAGGATTTCTATTTCCAGCATTCCCTCAGCATGTGTTTTCTTTATTGTCTCAAATTCATTTTTCAGATCTTGGAATGTTTCTTTCATCTGTTTAATTGCTTTTTCTTGGCTTGATTTGATTTCTTCCCATTTTTTGTTCGTTTTTTCTTCCATTTCTTTAAGGGAGTTTTTAATTTCCTCTCTAATGGAGTTTTTCATTTCCTCTTTAAGGGAAGTTTTTATTTCCTCTTTAAGAGAGTTTTTCATTTCCTCTTTAAGGAAAGTTTTTATTTCCTCTTTAAGGTAGTTTTTCATTTCCTCTTTAAGGAAAGTTTTTATTTCCTCATTGAGGGAATGTTTTATTTCTTCTTTAAGGGCCTCTATCATCTTCTTAAAGTCATTTTTAGGGTTGATCTCTTCTGTTTCTTCTGTCATGGTATGTTTAGGTCTTGCAGGTGTAGAATCACTAGGTTCTGATGTTGCCATATAGGTCTTTATGTTGTTGCCTGTATTTTTGCACTGGCGTCTACTCATCTTTTCCTCCGTGCGGTGCAGGTGGTGTCTGTGTCTGAGAGTACCTCTCTTGTTCTAATTTTTAGTCTTGGTTTAGTAGGGGTTCTTGGTTAAATTGGTGCTATTGGGCTGTGTCTTCAGGGACAGCTGATTTCAGTCGGTGAATTATATACTTATGATTCTCGTGATCTGGTTTGGTGACTGGGTAGCGCCTTTTTCTTTGTTCCTGTGAAACCCAACAACTTGGAGGTGTTGGTGAGACTACCCTGCTCAGCTGAAACCCATCTGGGAGAGGATTCAGATGCATACAGTTTGAAGTCTGAAGAAACAAGATCAGCTGAGGAGTTGACAAATGAACAAAACGTGACCTGGGAACATTTTCCTTTATAAGAGTTGCTATGGTCATGGTGTTTCTTCACAGCAATAGAAACCCTAACTAAGATAGACCATGGCTGGAGCAGTGGTCCTATTCGCAGCTGGGGTCTGTGTTGATGTCTGTGGCCCATGTTACCACCAAAGGCTAAGTGGATATTCATGGCCTGTGTGGGCTGTGCTGCCCTCAGAGGCCATGTTGATGTCCTTGGCCTGTGTTGCTGCTGAGGGCTGTGATAGTGTCCATGGACTGTGCAGTGGCAGAGAGCTGTGTTGATGTCTATGGTCTATACTGCCACTAGAGACCATGCTGAGGTCCATGGCATGTACTGTGCCATGGTATTGACATCCACATGATGCCATGGACATCATGTGGATGTCCATGGTTCCTGCTATCACCAGAGGCCATGTGTCAGTCCCTGATCCATGCTCCAGCTGGAATCTAGTAGCACTAGGAAGGAAGCTACTTTTGCCATGGTATTGAGGAACTCTACTTCTGTGATGAAATCCATGATTTCACCTTAATCACTGGAGAAATGATCTTGGCAGTGGTTCTTTTGGAATCATTTCTCAGGATAGCAATCAAAATGCTCAGTGGAAGATGGGCAGTGAGTCCTCTTATTCTGCTGCCCAGTCTCTGTTGGTTTCCCCTTAGTTTAGAAATTAAATGCATCTCTTTCTAAGTCAACTCCTGTTAGAGCAAAGGAGAGAGCCAGTCAAAGTACAGAAGACTAGCGATTGTCTGCAGGCATTCGTTGGTTCTATTTATGTTTAAGTTAATATTTGTATTTGAATTATCTGATATTGTGTGCCCAGTTCCCATAAAAAAGTTAAATGTGATTCATTCAGTCAATACTGTAAAAATTTAAACACCATAGCTGGTTACTTTTGTTCATGAGATTGTGTCCACACGGGTCTCACTTTTCACAATAAAAAAAAAAAAAGAAAGACATACAGTGTATATTTTGATTTTAGAGTTACAACAATAAAACAATTATGTAACAATTATTTTAAAATGCATCTCTTTCCATCTTGTAAGGCCTTTCTTACTTTCTCACTATCTCATTCCTCCCCATTCTAGCCATTTTGAGCCAGTATGGCTGTCCTGGACCATTCTAGCCCACTTCTTTTTCCCTACAATGCGCCAGCTTTTCTGTGTTTTTACTTCAAGGCTCACCTGCTCTCAGGATCCTTCCTTGCCATACACTTTTTAAACCTATGATCCTTTATCGAACTTTCTAATATCTGATGTACTTAATTGATTGACTTTTGTTTTTGTAACCTTTGTTATTTACCTTTAACATATAATATATTCTGGTTCCATTTGTTTGCATACTTTTTCCTATACTCTTCCCATCCCCAACAACACCTCCCTCCTCCCACCAAGTTCCTACCCCATTTCACATCTTTTTGTATTTGCTTGCTTTGTGACCCACTGGGTTTGCCCAAGGTTACCCTCATGAGCATGGATGTGCAGCTGCCCACTGGACCACAAACAACTCAACAGTGGCTATATCAGTGAAACAGTGACTTCCTCTTCCCTGGTAGCCTCAAGTGCCATTAGTTCCCCTGAACAGTTCCCCTTGAGCCCCTCCTCCATCTATGACTGCTTATGACCTTAAGTGCAAACCTATGTGACAGCTGCTATGGGTTCATTGGCACCATAGCCATATTATTCCCATAAGACTATGTGTCAACACCTTCCTCCCATGTTCTAGCTCCTGCATTTTTCCATTCTCTCTTCTCTGATGTTCACTGTCATGTGACCTCTCCACATTGTGTGCTCCCAGAAAGTAAGCCCTTTGACTTGACTTATTCACTATGACATGCACAGTTCCTAGAAGCTGCCTGGTACCTTGTTGATTCTCACTATTTATTTATTTACTGAATGAGTGAATGAATAAATGACCAGCAGTTTGTCTCAAAATTCAAAGATAGTTCTCATTATTTGAATATAATACAATCAAGTCTTATTCATAAAATTCTAGCAAAGTGTTTTCTTTTGCTTGCTCATTTGAATTCAGAAGTGCGAAGCATTTGTATCCAATTCAGAGGGATTAATTACAAAATGAATGAGGAAGCATGTGAAGATTTCTTGTGATTATCAGGATGAATAGCATTTGCTTACTATTAGTGATATGAACTGATATAACACTTACTTTATGTGTAGGGGCACCACTGTGGGTTTTATCTCAGGGCCCTTTGCTAGGTTCATGGTGGACTATCCGTTATTACTAATGTACTCAGAAGTTCAACATATGGATACGTTTTAATTCCTGAATCCATTCAAAGTACAGATGTGCTCATTGTAGTAATTTGAATAAGAAAGAACCCATAGGATCATTTTTTGTCTACTTGGTCCCTAGTTGGTGGAACTGTTTGGGGAAGGATTAGAAGGTGTGGCCTTGTTGGAGGAGGTGTGTCGGTGGGGGCAAGCTTTAGGGTATCAAAAGGCCCATGTCATTTCCAATTCTCTCTCTCTCATTCTCTGCTCATGTTTGTGGATCATAATATAAAGTCTCAGCTACTGCTCTAGTGCCATGGCTGCCTGCCTGCGGCCATGCTTCCTGTCATGATGGTCATGGACTCTACTCCTCTGGAACCATGATCCTCCAATTAAATGCTTTCTTTTATAGTTTGCCTTGGTAATGATCTTTTGTCAAAGCAACAGAAAAGTAATGAAGACACCTAAGTTTAATATTTCCCTATCATTATTTGGTATCTAGTCCCTTATCCTAGTTATCTTTATCAGACACCTAAGTTTAATATTTCCCTATCATTATTTGGTATCTAGTCCCTTATCCTAGTTATCTTTATCAATTTGACATAGCCTAGAGGCATGTGAGAAGAGAAATCTTGATTGAAGAATTCCCTAGATCACCTTGGCTTATGGCAAAGTTTATGGGGATTGTCTTGATTGTTAATTGCTATGGGAGACCCAGTCTACTGTGGACTGGACCAGCCCCGGACAGGTGGCCATGGCCTGTATATATGTAAGAAGGGTAGCAAATCAAGAGTGAGTCAGCAAACAGAGTTCCTCCATGTTTTCTGCTTTGGCTTCCTGCCTTGAGTCCCTACCTTGACTACCCTCAGTGGTGAATTGTAAGCTGAAATTATGAGCCAGATAAACCTTTCCATCCCCAAGTTGCTTTTGATTAGAGGATTTTACCACAGAACAGACAGGAAACTACAACAGAAGGCACTGAAATGTCCGTTTTTTTTTTCTTTTAGTTTTTCAAGTCTTAAGCCCATTTTCCAGGGCGACCTACTTTTTCCTCAAGACTTAAGTAACCTTCACTTGTTTCCCAAAATGCCTCTCACGTGTGTTTTTACTCCTGGGACAGCTGGTACCTCTTCCAATGGCTTATGCTTCTCATTCAATACAAAGAATGTGGGCTAGAATTGACTTCTAAAAATAGAACGTCTAGGGCTCCAAAATTTCTGAGAAATCTGTAATAGCTACCAGAAACACAGACTCTGAAAAATGTAAGAGAACAGTCATCTCATGTAACAAGTTTAGGAAAGGTCTCTTTAGATGAAGTATTTGAGAAACAATAGATGGTCACTCCCCCCCCGCCCCCCGCCCCATGGGTGTAGAGTTATATTTGGTCAAATGTTCTTCCAATAGTATATTGAAATTTTTTCTTTTTCATTTCTTCTTCTTCTTCTTCTTCTTCTTCTTCTTCTTCTTCTTCTTCTTCTTCTTCTTCTTCTTCTTCTTCTCCTTCTCCTTCTCCTCCTCCTCCTTCTTATTATTATTATCAAGAGATTTTCTATTCATTTTACATACCAACCACAGATTCCCCTATCCTCCCTCCTCCCGCCCCCCAGCCTTCCCCCCAACTCACCCCCATTCCCACCTCTTCCAAGGCAAGGTCTCCCATGGGGAGTCAACAAAGCCTGGTACATTCAGTTGAGGCAGGTCCAAGCTCCTCCTCCTGCACCAAGGCTGCACAAAGTGTCTCAGCATAGGCACTAGGCTCCAAAAAGCCTGCTCATGCACTAGGGACAGGTCCTGATCCCACTGCCTGGGGGTCCCCTAAACAGTTCAAGCTAAACAACTGTCTCACCTATCCAGAGGGCCTAGTCTAATACCATGGGGGCTCCTCAGGTATTGGTCCAGAGTTCATGTATTTCCACTGGTTTGGCTAGTTGTCTCTGTACGTTTTCCCATCGTGGTTACGATGTCCCTTGCTCATAGAATCCCTCCTCTCGCTCATCAATTAGACTCCTGGAGCTCCTCCTAGCACCTGGCTGTGGATCTTTGCATCTGTTTCCATCAGTCACTGAATGAGGGCTCTATGATGACAGTTAGGATATTCAGCCATCCAACCACCAGAGTAGGCAAGTTCAGGCACCCTCTTGACTATTGCCAGTAGTCTAAGGTGGGGTCATCCTGGTGGATTCCTGGGAACGTTTCTAGCACTCTGTTTCTCCCTATTCCTATGATGTCTTCATTTATCATGGTATCTCTTTCCTTGTTCTCCCACTCTGTCCTTGTTCCAGCTCAAACCTCCCATTCCCCTATGTTCTCATCCACATTCCTTGCCCTCTATTACCCTCCCACCCCCACTTTGCTTATGTAGATCTCATCTATTTCTCCTTCGATGGATGATCCATGCGTCCTTCCTGAGGTCCTCCCTGCTAGCTAGTCTCCCTGGGGCTGTGGGTTGCAGTCTGGTTGTTAGTTGATTTACATCTAATATCCACTTATGAGTGAGTACATACCATGTTTGTCTTTCTGAGTCTGGGTTACCTCACTCAGGATATTTTCTAGATCCATCTATTTGCCTGCAAATTTTATGATGTCATTGTTTTTCTTTGCTGAGTAGTACTCCATTGTGTATATGTACCACATTTTCTTTGTCCATTTTTCAGTTGAGGGGCATCTAGGCTATTTCCAGGTTCTGGCTATTATGAATAATGATAGTTGAGCATGTGTCCTGTGGTGTGATTGAGCATTCCTTGGGTATATGTCCACGAGTAGTATAGCTGGGTCTTGAGGAAGATTGATTCTCAATTTTCTGAGAAACCACCTAGATGGCTACTCTTAAATAAATTTCTATTACAAGTCTATGGAAAAATCTAAACATAATGCCAAAATTGAAGAATTTTCATGACATTTCTCTCGCTTTACCCCAATTACCTGATAGTGAAAGAATTGCTTGGACTAACTGTACGGATTGATTTCCAAACATCTTCCTTAAGATTTTCCTGGGGCCGGGCGGTGGTGGCGCACGCCTGTAATCCCAGCACTTGGGAGGCAGAGGCAGGCGGATCTCTGTGAGTTCGAGGCCAGCCTGGGCTACAGAGTGAGTTCCAGGAAAGGCGCAAAGCTACACAGAGAAACCCTGTCTCGAAAAACCAAAAAAAAAAAAAAAAAAAGATTTTCCTGGGTAAGCAAGTCTCACACTCTGATTTTGTCAATGCTGTAGAGCTGTGATTTTGCTTGGATATTCTCTCAACAACACCTACCAACTATTTCCCACTCTCCTGGGTTCCCTCACACCTCCAAGTCTCTTAAGGGTTGTTAAACTTTCTTGGATATTTCCAAATAACTGATGCTTATTTGGCATATACCATGGAGTTTTGTAACTTGCTTGGGATAGATGTGAACAGAACAAAAATGACATGCCAAAGACTTATTCCACTAGCTAGTAATGCAGTGAGTTTGTTGTGGTCCCTCACAGGAACATAGACCACTCATGGGCATGTTTATCACCACAAACACCAGCTTAGCATGGGTGCTGACTCATGGATACTGCATCTCTGGAGCTCCCTGCAAGATTGAAAGGCCACTTAGCTGTTTGGAGTCTCTTCCTTCTAGTAACTGTACATTGCTTGTATAAATGGCGCGGGGGGGGGGGGGGGGGTTCTTATGAATCTGTAAGCTCTTTTTACTTCCCCAGTCTTCAGAGCCTCCTACCTTCTTCCAGGTGGAACCAAACACAGAGAAATGGATGCTATCCTGTGACAGTAACAGTAGGGTACAAATTAGCCTCTCATCCTGTTTTAGTTATATGATAGAGGCACCAAGGAGAAAATGGAAAACCTTTTTGACACAGCAATGTTTCAATTAGGATGAAATTGCTCTAAAACACATGTGAACTGAGAAAAGAGTGAACCAGGAGATAAAATCAAACAAAATCTAGAAAATCATAAGTATGTAACGTGCTCAGGAGAGAAATGATGGATTGTTGAATTATTATTGAATATGTGGCATTATGGTGTCTAGACGTTGACAAACTGTGGTGGTGTTAATATAATTCTAGATGGATCAATAGTTAAATGCAAAAATAAGCCTGTGTGAGTATTGCATGCAATGCCGTGGTTATTTGGGGCTGAGAAAGGTCCTTTATAATAGGTAGTATTGACATGAAAATGAAGTTCTCATCTCAAAGGGAATAAGAGTTTATTATGGAGCCAAATATGAGTAGCCATGGCCCAGAAACACAGATTTAGGTTACACCAATAACCATGTTCCACTGTGGAAATGGTCACAGGAGTTAATGATAAACCAAAGCGTTTACCAAACACAGTGGTGGGGGCTGTGGTGAGGGGGCTCACAGCCAACTGCAGAAAACTCTGTTGTGGGTTTCAGATGCTATTGACATTCTTAGCTTTAGGTGGGGAAAGCTGTTGGTCTGCTCAGAATACATTTTACGGTTGGGATAGCCACAGGATGTTAGGTCAGACACAGGTGCCGGCCATGGATGGCTTTCAAAGCAGCTAAAAACAGCCCGAGATAACTTGGCTCTGCTCTGCCACAATTTAGCTCTCCAAAATCTCCAAGTTCAGTCATTTGGCTTTGTAGAATCTTTAACCCAGGTGCAGCACCCCCCTCTCTCTCTTCCCTCCCTTCCTTTCTCTGCCCCCTTTCTGAGGACTTTAATTCACTGGAGAGGCCGTACACAAAAAAGAAAGATAGTTGTGCTGGCTTAAAGTGTTAACCGTTCATGTGAAGAAAGATGCCATGAATCGAGTTTAGAGAAAGGAACAGTGGGATACATATTTGTGGTACAGTCAGGATGAATATTTCTAAAATGTTTTTTTTTTTTTCAAAATGACAAAGCATTGAGAAAAGATTGACTTCTCCAGAGAAAAAACATGTGCAAAGCCTATAAGTAGGAAATTCTCAATAGGACAAATACAAATGGTCAATGTACATTAGAATGTACTCACAATTCTAGATATTTATGAAACAACAAGTTGGAGGCTGGAGAAACGGCTCAGCACTTAAGAGTTCGTACTGTTCTTGTAAAGGGACTGAGTTCAGTTTCTAGAATCTATATTGGGGCTCACAACTGCCTGTAACTCCAGCTCCATGGGATTCAATAACCTCTTCTGTCCTCTGCAAGCACTTACATTCAACATGTAACCCTCCCAACACATAGACATAAATAAAATAAAGGCTTTAAAAATAGTCCTTTTCTTCATTTACCAGACTCTTATGTAAAATATGACCAGAACATTTGTAAATAAAACACAGGGAATTGTTCACTCTCATTCTTTGTCAGTTGGGTACAAATTAGTACACCCCTTACTATGGGCTTTCTGAGAGATGACACCTAGAACAAAATTTAAATTTCTTTTTAATCCAGCAATTCCAACTCCCAGGAAATTGTCTTAAGTGAATAATGATGCACAAGTGGAAACACACACTAGATAGTAATGATTATATCACAGTATATCGATTAGTAATAAGGACACGAGTTTGCATTGAACGACACAGGATGACAACACAGATTTATTTGAGTGAAACTTTGGCTTCCCAGTGGTATGGGGGATATAATGTATTTTAAAAGGTGTATCAGTCACATGTATAGGTGGATTTTTTTTGTCAGGATCATCAGCTACCCAATAATGACACAGAGACTTATTATTAATTACGAAAGCTCAGCCAATAGCTCAGGCTTGTTTTTAACTAGCTCTTATAACTTAAATTAATCCATTTATATTCATCTACATGTTGCCACGTGACTTGTGGTTTTTACCTCTCCCCCTGAATGTCGATTCCCTCTCTGCCTCTGGCTAGTGACCCCATCTTTCTTCTTCCCAGCATCCTCTCTGGCCTCAAATCTTGCCTAGTTGTTAGCTGTTCAGCTTTTTATTAAACCAATCAGAGTGACATATCTTCACAGTGTGCAAAAAGTTTATTCCACAATATATGTGCTTGTCTATTGTCTACTTTTAGATTCTCCAATAGGAAAGCCCACATCTCTAGGCTGCCTCTAACCTTTACTAGGGCTTCCTCCTTTCATGATCCATGGCCTCTTCTTCTTACATGAGCTAATAGTCCATGACAGTCTTGGTCCATTGCCAAGCTATTTTCATTTTTAAAAAATTTCTCTTAAAACACTTTAAGTCATATAGTAATTGTATAAAATAATGTGATTCACTGTGACATTTTCATAATGAACACAACATACTTTGATCATAATTATCATCCATTACTATTTTATCCCCTTCTACCTGCCACATATCTTTCCTCTTCCCCATCAGCCCCCTTCTACTTCTGTGTTTTTCCCCTCTGATTCTTCATATTACAGAAAACATTCAGTGTTTGTCTGAGTCTGGCTTATTTCATTTAACATTATGTTCCCTAGTTACATCAACTTCTCTGTAAATGACATGAATTCATTCTTTTTTGTTTGTTTGTTTTTTTTTTTTCTTTTTGAGACAGGGTTTCTCTGTGTAGCTTTGGAGCCTGTCCTGAAACTCACTCCGTAGACCAGGTTGGCCTCAAACTCACAGAGATCCACCTGCCTCTGCCTCCCAAGTGCTGGAATTAAAGGTGTGCGCCACCACCACCTGGCTGATTTGGCTATTCTTTAAAGATAAATGTTACTCCTTGTGCACATATACCACACTTTTGCATCTATCTACCCATTGGCAATTCCATTGTCTTATTCCATATTTCAGCTGTTGTGACTAGAACCATGATAAATATTGGCATGCATATATTTCCATTATGTTTGATTCTATTTGTTATACATTCAGGAATTAATTCTATTATACCTTTTTAAAGAACCTGTATGCTGATTTTCACGGTGACCACACTAATTGGCATTCCCACCAAAAGAAATGTTCTTTTGTTTCTCTATCATGTCTGACATTGCTATTATTTGTTTTCTTGATGCCCGTCTTTCTGGCTGAGGTGAGATAGAATCTCAATGTAATTTTGATTTGCATTTCACAGATAGCTAATGATATCAAATATTTCATGTGTTTATTTGTCAAGATGCTTTTTTTGTGATTGTAGGGTCAGTTCTGAGAATATTTGGCTCAGAGCTGGGGCCAAGTCACAGGTGTATTTCCTTGAGGATGGATACAACCCCGAATACTAATCAAAACAGGCTCTGTTGAGGTAGGTGATCAGGTTCCTAGCCAGGCTGGAGCCAGAAGCATCTCACAGTTCCCAACAAGCCTGGTGACCAGTTATGATCTTCTTGTTCTGATCACTGATCTCTAACTGGAGAGCAAAAGTCCTTGGGAAATCACTGGTGGTGGTCCACTGTGCTCTTCAGTGAGTCTCACTCACACAGTGAGTGAGAATATTCCCATCGAACCCACCTCTGAACACTCCCTCACTCTGGCCACACTCTCGATACTTTACCTCTTTACTCCCCAGTAGCTTTCCAAGTGGGTGTACCAAATGGATTCCAATCTTCACCCAAGGAGTGAATGCTTGGCAATCCCCCCACCATGGTTTTTAATGTCTATGGAGTTTACTTCATAAGGACGTTTCTGATCAAACTGGATCTTTAATATCAATGAAAAGGGTTAAGATATGAAAGCTCACCTGCAAGTTTCCAATTTTTTCATCTGTAGCATTATCTTCATGCATGTCAGTCATATTGATCCAGTAGAATGTCTGACAAAGAAAAACTTAAGATGAAAGCTCTTCTTAACACTTACCACCTCCACTGAGGGACCAAGAGAACTGGAGACAGCGTGAAAGAGAATGAAGTCATCTAGGGAACCATTTTCACCAAAAGTTCAGTTGTTTTTATTTCAGGTTGATAAGATTTGTTTATAACTTCCCTTTTATATTTTAATTTCAAAACGAATGTGCAAGATTTTAAAAATAAGAATGGAAACCTTTAATTTTGAAATTTATTAGTTTCATAATTCTGTGCATGCAAATTCTTATAAGAGCTTAGGTGTTTACGACTCTTCCTGGGGAAACATGCACAAATGTCCACTCATCCCAGATCTGGTACTGATGGCAGACTGCTGGGATGATTCCTCCCAAGACTGGCTTAGTGAGTTAATTGGGGTTACTTACAGGCATGTGTGTGCTGACTATTTTTTTTTTTTGTCAACCATGTATAAGCTAGAGTCATATAGGAAGAGGGAGTTTCAATTGAGAAAATGTTTCTCAGGCAAGTCTATGGTTCAGTTTATTAGCTAATGATTGTTCTGGAGAGGCCCATCCCATAGTGATCTATTACATCCCTGGGTAGGTGGGTCTACACTGTATAAGGAAGTAAACTGAGAGAGCTACAAGGAGCAAGTGCATGAGCAGGACTCCTCCATGGCCTCTGCTTCAGTTCTAGTGAGAGTCCTTAGACACATTTCAGCTCTTCCACAGATTCCTCACAGGTTAGACATATAGTGATCGGCCTTGGTTGCTTTTCTCATAGCTATGACAAAACACATGGCAAAAGAAATTTCTTTGTACTCACATTAGGGGTCATAGTCCAGGTTCTAGTAAGTGTCCACTTATGAATTCTGTTGTGAGGTATCCACCAGAGACAATTACTTAGATATGGTCCAAGCCATTAGAAAGTCTCTATTAGTTGGCCAGCCTGCAACTACACTGGATGTTAACAACCCCAGTGAAGTCCTGAACCTAGTTGTGACTCAATCTTGGACTTTCCAAATCCAGAAGACTAGGAAATAATACATTTTGCAGCTTATGTCACTCAGTCTAAGGTACTCTGTTGTGGTAGCCAGAACAAACTTAGGAAATGGCTGAATCTAGATACTGATTTTTGTTCCTTTCTGCTTCCCTTTGTTCCTCTTTAATTTTGAACTTACTTAGTCTTTTGAGACAGGGTGTTGTGTATGTCAAGTTGGGCTCAAACTTACTACATATCCAAGGATAACCTTGAACTCCCAATTTTCTTGTCTTACCTTCCAAATGCTGGGATTACAGGTACATACCAACACATCCAACTTCTTTTAGAGTATTTATTGATTTAAAATATTTAATTATTCAGGAATGATTAGAATACAATGTGAAAACCCCTTTCAGAGGCTTCCCCATGTTCTTTAGTTGTTTGTTTTATTTTAACTTATGTGTCTATGTGTGTGTATGTCTTTGTATGTGCACATCCATGCTGGTGCCTATAGTGGCCAGGCATGCTGGATCTTTTAGAGCTAGAGTTACAGGCTATTGTGAGCCACCTGTCCTGGGTTCTTGAAACTGAACTCAAGTCCTCTGGAAAAATAGGTAAGGGCTCTGATCCTGTGCTGGTTTTGAAGAAAATGGCCTCCATAGGCTCATAGGGAGTGGCACTATTAGGAGGTGTGGCCTTGTTGGAGTAGGTGTGGTGTTGTTGCAAGAAGTGTGTCACTGAGGTCCCAGATGCTGAAGGCAGGCCCAGTGTGGCAGTCTCTTCCTGCTTCCTGCCAGTCTGGAGGTAGAACTCTCATCATCACGTCTGCCTGCACACCACCATGCTTCTCACCATGGAGATAGTGGACTAGACCTCTGAAACTGTAAGCCAGCCCCAATTAAATGTTTTCCTTTATAAGAGTTGCTATGGTCATGGTTTCTCTTCACAGCAATAGAAACTCTAACTAAAATAGACCTAATGAATGGTCTCTCCAGCCGATAGCTAACATTTGGATACATGTCACTGACCATTTTTCTATACATGCCATATACATATCAGTTTTATATCCTTGTAGAGTTTTTAAATTTTTTAAAAAAGATTTATTTATTTATTTATTTTTAATTTTTAAATTTTATGTATATGAGTGCTCTGTCTTCATGTACACCAGAAGAAGGAATCTGATCTCATTACAGAGGGTTATGAGCCACCATGTGGTTGCTGGGAATTGAACTCAGGACCTCTGGAAGAGCAGTCAAGTGCTCTTAACTGCTGAGCCACCTCTTCAGCCCTAAGTTTTTAAATTTTGACGTAGATTATATGTATATAAAACTGCAGTTATTTTTAGTGTAGTAAGTCATGGGTATATTTGTAGATAAGTACATTATATAAGTAATTCATTCTTTTATGTCTATCCAAGTTAAGGAACACTAATATATTTTATTATTTCCCTATTGATGGACATTCATCTATTTCTGTTTCCATTTTCATATATTCATTTATCTATTTTTTTTGAGTGTATGCATGTGCCTACAAGTATGTCACAGCACACACATGGAGGTCAGACAACAACCCACAGGGGTCAATTTTCTTCTTCCAGCGTGTGGGTTCTGGAGATTGAATTCTGGTCATTAGGCTTGGCAACAAACACCTTAGCCTGTGAGACCATCTCAGTGACCCTTCTTTTTATAAAACAAATGTTACGTTTATGCTCATATGCTGGATTGAGTTATGAATCTTGTCACATTGGCTTGACCAAGTCTTTTGTAGGATACAATGGGCTGAATTTCCAAGATGATAGCCTGTGTCTATATTCTTACAGGTCCCAGAGAGGAGCTTGGATCAGTGCCAGCTGGTGTACACAGAAGAAATGACATATTAATGTTGTTCCCCTACTTGCTGGACCATGGCAGGTGCAAACTTTTCAGGTATCCTCTCATGAAACAGGCCATGTGACAATGAACTGGAAATGTTTTGGGTTAAATTTGGGCCAAATCTGTAACTTTCCTTGGTGTAATGCTTTCCTCCACATCTGTCTCATTTCATCACCTCCCCTTATTTCAACACCTTTAGGTATGTCTCTGACATACAGATTTTGGGCTTAGAATTATTAGGTCAAGGGGATGTGACCTCCTATCATCTTACTTTGGGTCAGATATAGTCTTTTGCAAATACACATTTTTTTCTTTCATTTTTATTAATCTCTAACATTTCCAACATCAGAAGAACAATACTGGGCTGGGGATATGGTTCAGTGGATAAAGTGCTTGGCCTGCTAGTATGAGGATGTGGTTTACATCTCTAGAACCCACATAGAAGCTAATGGCATGTCATGTAAACCCAGTGATGGGAGGCAGAGACGGGACCCCTAGAGCAAGCTGATAAGCCAGACTAGCCAAATAAGCAAGCTCCAGGTTCATCAAGATCCTTTGCTACATGCATGATGAAGAGCTTTTGAGGAAGACACCAGTGTCAACTTCCTGGTCTCCATGCATGCACAGATATGTGTGCTCACATGCACATACACATGCACACACACACACACACACACACACACACACACACACACACACACATATATATATATATATATGCAAAAATAATATTGCCATTATGTATATTGTTTATGTCTACTCTCTCCCCTGAAAATGTAAAATCTGAGATACTGTGAAATCTGAAAGTTCTGAGCACTAATAGGACACAGGTGGACAACAGGACGTGGGCAGAGAAGTCCATATTCTGAAACTGTGTTTCATGTACAAAATGATTTTTTAAAAATTGTATGAAAGTCTTTTTATATTTGTGACTCAAGTACTCACAAAATATACAGGAATCTCATAGTTAGTCTAGGGATATCTAGGATATCCCTGAACTGTAGCATTATATACATGCAAATACAGTAAAATATGATCACCAAATCGGAAACTGTGCTTCTTCTGAGCACCTTGAATGAGGGAGATTCAATCTGTTTCAGATTGCCTCTTATAAGTATTCAGTGTCAGTACAGAAGTTCTCAATGTGTATTCTCAGGTATAATATTACACAAAATTGTGTTAAGGAATGACTTCCTGGGCTTTCATTTTGTAGCTCAATAAAACCTGAATTAGTTCTTTATTCTTCTCTCAATTATAACACAAAACTGTTATTGGTATCTACAGATGCCATCTCTCAGACAGCTGAAGAACCTCAAAAGAGCATCATTAGAATCCCTGTACTGAATTTGTGTTGCCTGAAACATTTTTACGGAGCACAAACTTCCATAACTTCATCATGGAGGAGCTGGAGGGGCGACTTGGCAGTAAGAACACTTGCTGTTCAACCATGAGGACTTCAGAGTTTGGTTTACAGAATGCATATCAGAAAATTCATAAATGCCTGTACTCCCGGTTCCAGGGGCTCTTATGCCTCTGGCCTCTCTGGGCACCTGCACACATGTTCTCCAATACACACAGACACAGACACAGACACACACACAGACACAGACACACACACATACACAGACACACAGACACACACAGACACAGACACACATACACACACACACACACAGATGCACACATGTAAACAGAATAACATTATTACAGAGAGATAGCTCCTTTTTGTTCACCTTTTGGTATGCTGTGCAGAGAACAGAAGGAATTAAAAGTGGTCTTATCTTTTATTCAGCATCTCGGGATAGAGGTGAAGACAGGGCCGAGACAATAGAAGAAGCTAGAACTGAAAATAAATAGTGCTCTGAAAACCCAGGGAACCGAGTCTGACTTTAGACTTGTCCGTGCTCTCTATGGGGCACTCGGTACCACTAGCCTCATCCAAATCCACATTTGTATGTTCTGTCTGTTTTCTGTCAACAGTGGTCCTGTATCTCTCTCTGCTTCATCTCCTACATGGCGAGAATGGGTTGAGAAGTCCCTAGATGACTAGGTTCCCATATGGACATATGTTATGCAGAATGCTCCAGTGTCTGAGGGAATGTTAGGAGTTGGAGATATTGCCTCTCATGGACTAGCATCTGGAGTGTGAACTCTGGGTCAAACTCATCCTCTCACAGACTCATCTGGAGTATGAGACTGAATCATGCCCATCCTCTCATGGCCTGCTGTCCCACAGACGCATGTGGAATGTGTTTCTGATCTTTTCTCACTGTTGGGACCAGATACCTGGCAATAAGCAACTTAAGGGAGAAAGGTCTATTTTGACTGACAGTTGGGTACAGTTCATCATGGTAGGGAAGAGATGGCAGCAGAAGAGAAGGCATAGTGGCACAGGAGCAGGAGGCCAGGTGGTCACAGTGTATCCATCCTCAGGAAGTAGAGAGTAAAAAGAAGTGTAGTGATATCACAAAATCTTAATGCCTACTTCCAGCACTCCACTTCCTTCAGTGAGGCTCCACCTCCTAAAGGTTCCACAACCTCCCCAAACAGCACCACCAGCTGGGACCAAGTGTACAAACACACGAGCCTGTGGCGACATTTCACATTCAACCCACAATGTCATCCATGAAGAGACAGGTCCTTAAAGGAATGTTCTGTTGCACTATTAAGCAAGACTCTTTTTATACTTTCTTTTCTATTCACTTTGGCTATTCTTCCCAGTCGGCCTCACAGTTAAGACCCAAAGGCTGAGCAGTAAGAAGAAAAAAAGAGCCTGAATGTCTCTGGAGAGTCTCCAAGGCAGATGCTTGCAGCAACAGAACCATTTTTAGCTTAGGAGAGTATATGTGTGAGTGGGGGCTGGGGATTAAATAATTCATGCATGTGGTTATAGGAAATGAAGGAATATGAAGGTCTTTCAGTGGGAAATTACATTTTTCTTTGAGTTATTAACACCTCAAATTTACCATCCATGAACTATTATGAAATAATTGACTACAATATATAACTTGGATATATTTTCAATATTGTGTTTTAGGCAATGCAACAAATTATAAATGGTCACGAATCATTTGAGGTTTATTTAGAGGGTATTTGAGAATGGCGCTGACATCCTGCTTTTGCTGGGAAAATAGATTACGTCGTGCACTGATTAACTCCTGAAGTCAGTATGCTCAGCTAACCACAAGAGTGGAGTCTCAGAGCAGATGTGAGAGGAGGCAAAACAGTGAAGCAGAAATGCTCCAACCAGGCTGATAGCTGCCAATAAGCTTGAAACACCTGTGTTGGCTTAAGGCGAAGTCCGCATGGATTTACAAAGCAGAAACCTTACTGGAATTTTAACTAGATGGAAGACACTAATGAAAACCGGCCAGTCTTGCCCCATGCCTTAATTTCTTTTCCAGCTCTTCTGAAACAGTATCAGGACAAAAGCAACCTAGGGGAGAAAGGGCCGATTCTGGCTCATAGTTCAAAGACAGCCCATCACGTGGGGAAATCAAGGCAGCAGGAGCCTGAAGCAGCTGGTCGTGCCACATCCGCAGTTGGGAAACAGGGCTGAATGCGTGGAAGTGCTCACCCAGCTTTCTCCCTTTTAGCAGTCCACAATCCCACCTGCAGTGAAGATGAGTTTTCTAGCCCAGTGAGGGGCTCATCGGGTAAAGGACACTTGCGCAGCAGCAGTTGCCCGAATTCAATCCCCAAAGCCCACATAAAGATGGAAGGAAGACAATTACTCCATGAAGTTGTCCTTTGATCTCTACATGTGCACATGGCTCATAAATAACACTACCACCACAACAACAAAATACCACACATAAAAATATGTGTTCTCACTTCCAATAATAAAAAAATAACTCCTCACACGCCTTCCCAGAGGCCCGTCTGTTTATGTTTCTAGACTCTGACAGTTGACAGTTGACACTACCACCATAGCCTATAGTTAGGAAAAGTGGTACTGCCTGTAGCGGTCACCTCCTGACTGACTCATAATGCTTTCTAGTGCTGAACTGAGGAAGAGAAGCAGGATTTGTCTAATTGTTGTCGTCCTGGAAACAGTGTTGAATCTAGAGAGTTGTCACATCCCAAACACAGCTTTCTCCCGGTGACCTCCCATGCCAGGTCACACAGGTAAAGAAATACAATGCACCATGCTACAATCACACTTAACGTCTGAAATAAACTGAAACCTTGGAGTAAAATTTTTTTAAAAAACTATTTTTTTCAAAATAATTCATGCCTCTAGAAAAAAAAACTTGTAGAAGTTCTTTTAATGGGAAATAGTATTTTTCTGTGAAGTATTAACACCAATGAACTATGATGAAATAATTTTTTACAGTATGCAGCATTTTCAACACTGTATTTTAGGAAGCAAAACAAGTTAAAGATGATTGTTCATCATTTGAAGGTCTATATCTGTGGAAAGAGTCTAGGCACATATTGTCTCTTCTTGTGTCTGGGTAAGGGCTGTGACTGTCCTGAATGTGATAGAAGAAACTTTTGCTCAGGATTTAAGAGAATATGTAGTGTGTGTGTGTGTGTGTGTGTGTGTGTGTGTGTGTGTGTGTACATACTCACATATGGGCATGTGCGTGTAGAAGCTTGAGGTTGACACAGAACATCTCCCTCAGTCACTCCCTACTTTATTTTTTGAGGGAGCATCTCTAAACTGGAGCTCACCCCTTCAGCTGGGCTGGCTGGCCAATGAGCTCCAGGGATCTGCTCTGCTCTCTCAGAACTGGTGTTAGAGACATGCATTACAACATTTAACATTTTACATGGGTGCTGGGCATCCAAACTCAGGTCCTCATATTTATATGGCAAGCACCTTTATAACTTGAATAGCCTGAGGCATCTCCCAGGCCTGTGAATTGTTAAAGATTACTGCTTGTCTTTTAAAATTAAATATAAAATATACGCCAGGAGATATACAAAATCTCACTCCAAGTGAAAATGCGCCAAGTGTAGCCACAGGTTGTTTTCCGTGTCTGTTGCCCTAAAGGCAATTAAGGCCAATCAATGATGTCAAAAGGGACATCACACTACTCTCCCTGTGACAGTGTTTCCTACCCAGCCTGTTTAGCAAAGATAATCTCTAGGTCTTCTTCAGATGAAGCTTTGGCAGAGTTTCCTCCAGGCAGAATGAGGTGATACAAGGACGGTTGGTAGGAAGCATTCAATACCCAAATAATTTCTTTGGGAAAGAAAGACATGGTATGTGAAAGCAAGCCTCATGCCATGCTTCCTAAATTAGCTCCCATCATCATCTGGAAGAAAAAGTGGTTTTAGCGTCTTCTAGGTTCAGACAACATCTACTTCAAATGGGAGGCATTATTTGTATTTTTTTTTCCTATATAGATACATTTCAGAGCAGCGAAAATAATTGGTTTGGGAAAGTTATTATCTTTTTTTAAAAGAAGCATGGCTAACAAATGAGAAGAAATGATAGAAAGAGAAAACTCCATTCAAAAAAGGTCATGGATCTAGACAATATCCATCAATATTGCTGAACTCATTAGATAGAAATGCAAGATATGAAGGCTTGTAGAGCTAGGCCAGGCTGACACAGCCAGAATCTACTAACTTTTCATCACTGAAAAAGGGATAAAAGGGACACTGTTTTCCTTTCCATATGAGGCAGTAGAGAGTGTATAAGATCACTGAAATAGTGTTAAAAAGTAATCCTGCATCTGGCCCGGGGAGGTGTTTCAGTTAGTAAAGTGGTTGCTGTTTAAGCATTAGGACCTGGGTTTAATAGCCCACAGCCAGGACCCTAAGAAAGACACGAGGATCGCCCAATGACAGAGAAATGGATGAGATCTACATGAACAACCTGGACGTGAGTGGGGGTAATGAAGGGCAGGGTCGAGGGAAAGAGAGTTTAGGGGAGCTGGAGATCCCAGCTGGATCAAGAACAGAGAGGGAGAACAAGGAATAAGAGACCATGATAAATGAAGACCACATGGGAAGAGGAAGAAGCAAAGTGCTAGAGATGTTCCAAGAAATCCACAAAGATACCCCCACAATAGACTACTGGCAATGCTTGAGAGAAAGCCCGAACTGACCTACTCTGGTGATAGGATGGCCAAACACCCTAACAGTCGTGCTAGAAATCTCATCCAGTGACTGAGGGAAGTGGATGCAGAGATCCATGGCCAGGCCCAGGTGGAGCTCCAGGAATCCAACTGGTGAGAAAGAGGAGGGATTTTATGAGCAAGAGATGCTGAGACCATGATTGGAAAAAGCACAGGGACAAATAGCCAAACTAATGGAAACACATGAACTATGAACCAATAGCTGAGGAGCCCCCAACTGGATCAGGCCCTCTGGATAAGCGAGACAGTTGATTAGCTTGAACTGTTTGGGAGGCATCCAGGCAGTGGGACAGGGACCTGTCCTTAGTGCATGAGCTGGCTGTTTGGAACCTGGGGCTTATGCAGGGACACTTGGCTCAGCCTGGGAGGAGGGGACTGGACCTGCCTGGACTGAATCTACCAGGTTGAGCTGAATCCCCAGGGGAGTCTTTGCCCTGGAGGAGATGGGAATGGGGGGTGGGCTGGGAGGAAGGTGGGTGGGATGGGAGGGGGAGGAGAGGGGAATCCGTGGTTGATATGTAAAATTAAATTAAATTATAAAATAAAAAAATAGCCCACAGCCACATTAAAGCTGTGCAGCATCACAGCCCGTGATGCAGGGGGATGGGGCTAGGTCTGGCCCTAACTTGGTGTGCCAGCCTATGTTGATTACCCAAGGGAGGCCTTACCTCCTATAAAAAGGGGTGGGGATGGCATGGGGGGAGGTGGGGAGACCTGGGAGAAGGGGAGGGAGGGGGAACAGGGCTTGGTATGTAAAAGGAAAAAAATTTAAAAAAAAAGCTGAGCAGCAGAGGGCACCTGTAATCTCCACCCTGGGGAGGTAGAGTGGAGGGCAATATGTCACAGTCAGACAGTCTAGCTAAGTGATGAGTTCCAGGTTCAGTTAGAGACCCTGTACCAAAAACGAAGGTGGAGCCGGGCAGTGGTGGTCCACACCTTTAATCTCAGCACTGGGAAGGCAGAGGCAGGCGAATCTCTGAGTTCAAGGCCAGCCTCAGAGCCAGTCCTGGGACAGCTAGGGCTACACAGACAAAACCTGTCTCAAAAACCCAAAAAACCAAAAAAAACTAAGATGGAGAGTGAAAAACACCAAACATTGATCTTTGTATCTTTGTCTTTCATGTATTCTTCACACAAAGACACACACACACACACACACACACACACACACACACACACACACACAAAATTTTCTTACAAAGAAAATATATATATATATATATATATATATATATATATATATATATATATATATATATCCAATAAGACTTCTAAGTCTGTCAGTTTGCAAATATCACAGGTAGAAGGTTATGTTAAGTGACATTGCCTTTGAACATTTTTCTTCTTTCTTTGTTACTTTAAGACATCTATTACATGTATTTTTGATCTTCTGATTTGCATATATCACTCTCTGTAATAATTATGGGTTCTTTTCCAGTTTCATTTTCCCTGAATCAGTTCTCTAAAGCCTTCCTCTGGTGTCCTCTGCTGCTTGAACTGAGTTGGTTCTACCTTTCACTGCTTATGATTTCTTCATCCTTTCCTTATAGTTTTCCTTGGTGCCATTATCTCTTCTATTTTCTTTGCTTAGATCTGCCGACTTATCATGACAAGCTTCCTGCTGCTCTTGCTGCCATGCATTCCCTGCCAATGGACTGTTCTGCTGTGAGCCAAAACAAACCTTTGCTTCTTTATTACGTGCTTGTCAAGCATTTTGTCATGGCAACCACAAAGATAACTGACAGCGTTTATATGAGCCATTTGGGGGCTAGCTCTTGCTTAGAGTTTATATGACAAGGTTCTAGGAAGGGCAATCCTAGAGTGTTGCTCACATACACCTGCTCACCTGCTTAGCCAGGGTGTACTTGCTATGTGGTCCCAAGGCTGTTATTGCCCCTGAGAGAGTGAATCTGTGCCAAATACATGTGTTCTTGATTTACTACTCATCATGTAGTGAAATTCCAAGTCAGAATTTCATCACATGCACTTGGTCTGTTGACCTTCACAGTGTGGCTGAAAGACACCTAGAGCATCCTTTCTTCATTCTTGATGGAGGGCCTGCCTGGCAGCTGTATCTTGCTTTATTGCTTAGGGTCACAAAATACAACCTTACTGTATATGGTTGGGAAAAGATCAAGACTCAAAACTGGCAGTAGAATTTTGGCTAAATATGTAATGATTTGCATACCATCATCATAAGGCTTAAAAAAAACCCTATGTCGCCGGGCGTTGGTGGCACACGCCTTTAATCCCAGCACTTGGGAGGCAGAGCCAGGCGGATCTCTGTGAGTTCGAGGCCAGCCTGGGCTACCAAGTGAGTTCCAGGAAAGGCGCAAAGCTACACAGAGAAACCCTGTCTCGAAAAACCAAAAAAAAAAAAAACCCTATGTCTAATGATTATAAGTGGAAGACTGTCTGTATTTCATTAACTGATTCTTGTAGAGTGTGTGTATGGGGGCACAAAAAGCATCTTTTGAACATGGCCTCTTTGTTTCTGGATTTGTAACAGTTTGGCGGTCTTTCTATGACTTCTCTCAGCTATTCATAGTAACAGTCTTCTGCTCTTTATGATCTGCTTGGAGGACTGGTGACTTGAGGCAATAACTCTACAAAACATCATTAACTTACATTAATTCTGCATAGTAATGGGTTTCATTATGGCATTTTCATACAAGTACACAGGGCATTTTAATCACATTCTCCTATTGTCCTGTTTGCCTCCTGTCCTAACTGATCCCTTCCTCTTCCCAACTAGTCTCTCTTCTACTTCCCTGTGTTGTTTGTTTGTTTTGATGACCCAATGAATTTAATTAGTGTTGATTACATATGCATGATGGAGAAGTCACAGCCCACTCTGAAGATTTACAGGCAGTTATTGGTTGCTAAAGGGGATGTTTTCTTCAGTGGTGTAGCCACTGGTACATTGCCGATGTTCCTATGAGTAAGTGACTATTTTTTTTCTGCTATGGCTAGAATACTGGGACTTTGCTGGGTCAAAATTTTTTCATCTACTTAAACAGCTATCAAACTGAAAATTTGGCAGGGTTTAGTAGGATCTGAAAGGATTGGATTCTATGAAAGAGTGGGAATGATATAAGAGATGTAATCTGAGTCATTGAACAGTGATGTTAGATTATGTGAGACCTCCATCTCTCAGGTTTAGTTGGCCAGCGATAGTCTGACGCCACACAAATGTCCCTAAACTGAACACTCAAGACAAGACCAAGGAGATCCCTGGAATATTGTTGAAGAGGGAAACACAGTGAAGGAAAACACTTTGTCTATTTCCACTTTTTGAGATAGAAGGGTGTGAGAATGTTTGGGTGTCACATACTGGAATTGGAGAAACAGATTTACCCGCAAATCCAATTTCTTTCCATACCTACCTGGGAAATTCCAGGTTTCAAAAATAAATAACACAACCACTTGCTGAATCTCCCCTTCATTTCCTGTGCTTTGTAATTAGGGCAAACTGTGAATAATGAGGAGTCCCCCAAGGTCAGATCAATCATAAAAACAGAAGAAATTTAATCCCTAAGTACCTGCAAAAACCAGAACACCAGGCCACAGCCATTTCTCCATAGGCTTAGAAAATTCGTGTTTTCCTTTGATCTAAATTTTAAGTCTAACCATTTCTGAGAGCAAAATAATAGGAAAAAAAAAAAACCAAACGCAAGCCCTTGCCCTTTGTAATGCTTTTGTTTTCTGTCCTTCGATACTTCACATCTTTGTTTTGTCAGCCCACTGAGCAGACGACACAAGAGGATCATTTCCCCTCAGTCAGTGGGATCTGAGGAACAGAGATGTTATGCGACCTGCTCAATATCACACAGTAAATTTTCACAGAAGCTACATAAAAGCAGCTGAATTTACTGACTCCTCGGCCACTTTTCTTGCCTGCTTACTTTGTGGTCTTGTTTGGGGCCTTGCAGAGAGCAGAGTCTCAGTATATGACAGCTTCCCACTTAGTGTACTGGTTGGTTTATGTCAACTTGACACAAGCTAGAGTCTTCTGAGAGGAGCAAAACTCAATTGAGAAAACGCCTCAGTAAGATACTGATGTAGGCAAGCCTGTCAGGAATTTTCTTATTTGGTGACTGATGGAAAAGGGCCTAGCTCCCTGTAGACAGTGCCATCCCTGGGCTGGTGGTCTTGGGCGGTATAAGAAAGCAGGCTGAGCAAGCCACAAGGAATGAGCCAGTAAGCAGCACCCCTTCATGGTTTCTGCATCAGTTCCTGCCTCCTGGCTACTGCATTGGGTTCCTGCCCTGACTTCCTTCAGTGATGGACTGTGTGGTGGAAATGTAAGCTAAGTAAACTCTTTCCTTCCCAGATCACTTTTGGTTACGGTGTTTATCACAGCAGTAGAAATCCTAACTGAGACACTTAGTTTTACCATTCCCTGTCAGGCTCTACACTCAGTGTCACAGGCTTGGTAGAATTCCCCTTCATGTCCCCTGCAGCAAGTAAGTAAAAATTAGATTCACCCAAGTACTGCATTTGGGGAAATACATGCTCCCAGGTCTGCACGATTTTGCAAGTGGAAGTGGCAATGTCAGCTTCCTTGTTATTTTTTACCAATGTTTGGCTTTTTAATTTCTTCCTTTCTATTCTGTTAATTTTCTAGCTGAATATATTCCAAGGAGATATGGCTATGCCACAAATATTAGGGAAAGCATTGACATTTATCATTCTAAGTAAGCAAGAAGACTCCCGATGCCATTATGGATTGATTGAACCTGCTTACATTTTTTTTCATAGCTTTCCACTTATGCCTCTCTTCATTCAGGGCACACATTTGTTTTAGTTTCTTTTTTCTTAATTATTTTATGTTGGCTTTGAGGCTCAAGAGTTGTAACATTATCACATGATTAATTTTGTTCCTCTATTATGCTGTAGTTTTCATGAAATTAACTGAGCTGTTTCTTCCCTAGTAAATGCCCACTGATGAATATTTTATTCTCCTCAATTGCTATGTGGTTGACCTTGCTTGATATTTTATGGTAGCTTTTCAAGTAACAAGAGCCTTTGCCTATGGAGCACTCTGCCTTCACAGGGAATGCAGAAGTCAGTCAAGAGAGCTTTCCTTCTAAGAGCATAAAGGAGCTCACTGTTGGTGACTCAAAGATGGGCAGGAGACTTCCCTAACCTCCTATCAGCTGGACATTAGACATGTCAATAGTATCAGTGTAAAGAAGGAAAGGGGAGGTGACTTGATGGATAAAACACTAGCTATATAAGTTTCTGGACCACATAAAGTCAGGCACGTCTGTAACCCCAGTGTTCCTAAGGTGAGATGGGAGGCAGAGACAAGAGATTCCCCAGAAGCCCATGGGCCAGTCAGCCTTGAGTATGCAGTGATGAGCAACAAAGATAAAGACTGGTTCAATAAAGTGAACCGTGAAGACTGACACCCAAGGTTTTCCTCTAACTACCAACATGTACTATGGCATGATTGTAGCCACATTTATACCTACAAACATGCACATATACAATGTACATACATGTATATTATACACACACACACACACACACACACACATATATATAAACAAAAATACTAAAGAGAGAGAAGGGACATACTGCTAATATCCTAGAAGTATAAACAGGCCAAGGGTGTTCTTGGTTCCTCTGTGAGGAGAAGGAACTCCATTCACTTCTGTTTGCTCTCCTTAGAGCTCAGAGATGGCTCTTGGATGTTCAGGATAGAATCTCCCCTCACAGCTCTCAGGGCTGGGTGGTTACCTGCTCTCATGTTGAAAGAATGACAGGTGCAGACGCCAAGTAAGTAGGGGAGTTGGATAACTGCTCATGGCCACACTATCTTGGTGTTTTGTAAACCTTACCTTCTGAACTGTCACAGACAGCTGGTAATGAAGTCTGATCACCAGGCTACAAGCAAGACCTCTGGTGTTTAGAGATGTAAGTAACTTATGGGAGGAGTCTAGTGTGAAACATTCAATATTTGCTGAGTCATCAACATGACTGTCTATAACTGATGCAAAGAGTGGGTAAAGCAAGCAAGTCTTATCTCCATTTTATAGACACACAGAATCCCTGTATGTATGAGAAGCTTAGCAGATTGTGAACAGAACTCTATGCCATGAGGTTGTTTGTTTTCATAGATGAAAAGACAGAGTTAGAGTATGCCCCTGCTTTTCCAGTATGCCCAAACACATTACAATTTGTGCACAAATTTCTGGGTATGTGGCCCTGTCAACTCTACCTTACACCTGTTTGCTAGAGCCTACGAGAGCCTCCAACAATTGACTGAAGTATGTCACATGTTGTAGTGGTAAAATAACCTTATATGTGGCTACCAAGAACTGTAGGTAACCATCAAAGTCAGAAATCAATTTTGCCTTTTGGAACATTGTTGTTGGTTGTTTTTACTCTTTTGGGGGGACTACTATCCAGTTCCCCCCAGAAATCACACATGGAGGCTTATTATTAATTATAAATGCCTGGCCTTAGCTTGGCTTGTTTCTTGCCAGCTTTTCTTAACTTTAAATTATCCCATCTACCTTTTGCCTCTGGGCTTTTTCCTTCTCTTATTTCTGTATATCTTACTTTCATTCTTACTCGCTGTATGTCTGGGTGGCTGGACCCTATCATCCTCTTCTCCTTGTTCTTTTGCTCTTTCCTCTTTTCCTCCCAGATTTCTCCTCCTATTTATTCTCTCTGCCTGCTAATCCTGCCTATCCTTTCTCCTAACTTGCTATTGGCCATTCAGCTCTTTATTACATCATCAGGTGTTTTAGATAGGCAAAGTAACACAGCTTCACAGAGTTAAACTAATGCAACATAAAAGAAAGCAACACATCTTTGCATCATTAAATAAATGTTCCACAGCATAAACAAATGGAACACATCTTAAAATAATATTCTACAGAACATGGAGGGTAAAATGAGATAAGGTTTAAAGAGCTTTTATTACACACTCATCCTTAAACGAGACATCTCTACTACTCCCTTAAAGACTCATGGGACATCATGGAAGAGGGAGCAGAAAGAAGGTAGGAGCTAGAGGATAGTGTGGAGTGTTGGGGAACACTGTCCCCCAGGCACAAGGATGTTATACTCTTGAACTTTTTAAAGACATGATTACCTGAATAAAAACTTGACAAGATTGAGCCTGTAAACATTCCATTATGGTTGGAGGAGGAACTCATAAGGCTCCTCCCCTCCCAGAGAATCTATGATGGGCATGGGAAAAACATTTTCTTCAGTGGTATAGCTACTGTCAGGTTGATCATATTGTTATGATAAATAACTGCCCACCTAAGTTCCTGTAAGTGACTCCAATGAAACTCGTTGACGCAAAAAGAAAATCAAGGCTATAGAGATGGCTCAGTGGATAAGAGTGCTTGCTACTTGCTATGCAGGCAAGAGGATACAAGTTCAAAGTCCTGTTACTCATGTAAAAGCCATGCTTGGATGTGCATGCCTGTAACACCAGCTTTGGGGATGGGTGTAAGGGGAATGTGATGGTTGGTTTTTGTCAACTTGACAAGCATTTTGGAAATCTTGTTGAGAAAATGCCTCCATGATATTGCTCTGTAGCCAATGTTGTAGGGCACTTTATTGATTCATGATGGACATACACAGGGTCATACACAGTATGGTAGGTGCCATTCCTGGTGAGGTGGTCCTGGATAGTAGAAGAAAGCTGGATGAGCAAGCCACAGGGAGCAACCCAGTAAGCAATGTTTCTCCACAGCTTCTGCTTCAGTTTCTGCCTCTAGGTTCTGGCTTTGAGTTTCTTCCCTGACTTCCCTCACTGCTAGAATATGACCTGAGAGTTACAATCTGAAATAAATCCTTTCCTCCCCAAGTTTATTTTGGTCAAGGCGTTTTGTCCCAGCAATAGAAACCCTAACTAATATAGGAGGAGACAGATTCAGAGAACTAATTGGCCAGTCAGTCTATGTGAAATGAAAGTTTTGGGTTCAGTGAGAAAACGTGTGTCCAAAAGTCAGTTGGGGGCATTAGAGGAAGGCATTCAATGTCATCCTCATCACATACTACACACAGATATACTAACTAAATAGTTGAAAAAAATATCAACCTAACTTTGGTATAACCCAAAAGGTCCAAGTTTTAAGAGAAGTTGGAATGTTGTAAGGCTGGCTCTCTGCTCCTACATATACTGTTATCTGCTTTTCAAGTCCAGTTTCTATCAGACCTTTCAGTTTCCTAGTTGTGCTGAGAGTACACCCCACATCCACTCTGAAATGGCTTTGTTTCTGTATTCAAAGTCCTTCTATTGCAATGGTCTGGAGGGCAAGCTGCTGAAGAAGCTTTCTTCCCTGAAAATTAAGTGCTCCTTGGAAGGGCATGAGGTTGTGCTGGCTGAGTGAAAGCAGCCAGGTAGCTCCGGCATCCATATCAAAGCCCTGGGTGCCCATGGTGACATTAATAATAAATGGTGAGTTCATGCCGGCTTTCAATTCAGCAACATTGCCTTTCCTGTGGTTAGGTCCATCCCAGTGTGTTTGGCTCTGCTCCAGGGTTTTAGGCATCTCTTGCCGAATAAATGCAAGAGAAATCAGCTTGCAATGCTTTGAGTTGCTCACCACATACCATTGTTCTGTTTGGCTTTTGAGACAGGATATCATGCAGGCCAAACTAGCCTTAAGCTCTCAGTGTAGCTAAGGATGATCTTGAGCTGCTAATCTTTCTGCCTCCTTTGCCTGAGAGCTAGGGTTCCAAGTGTGCCTCACCATGCCCAGTAGGTTCAGTGCCGGCATGCTAGGCAAGCATTTTTCCAGCTAAGCCACATTCCCAGCTCACCCAAATGCCACTGTTTAATATAAGAAACTAGTATTTCCATAGTGAATCTTGGTTATGAGAAACCTAAGGATTGTCTTCTATGTAACTGCTAGAGCCATCTTGAGTCCTCTCCTCTGGTACCCATAGACCTGTTAGAAAGTCCTAGGTGACAGAAATCATCAGGGCTACCCCAGGTGGCACCAGTGGAGTTGGATAGGCTCCACCCCTTCACCAAAATTACAGGCAGTTCATACAAGAGCTCCTGTAGCTTTTCTCTGCTCTCCCTGTGGTGGTTTGAATGAGATTGGCCCCAGTAGGCATACATGTTTGAATACTTGGCTCCCAGTTGGCATTCTGTTGGGAATGATCAGGAGGTATGGCCTTGTTGGAGGAGGTCTATCACTAGGAGTGGGCTTCCAGGTTTCAGAAGCTGACCTCAGGTCCAGTGTCTCTCTGTCTGCTGCCTGCAGATCAGGATGTAGCTCCTAACTACTGCTCTAGCACAGTGCCTGCCTGTGTGTGGCCATGCTCCCTGCCATGATGACAACAGACTAAGCCTCTGAAACTGTAAGCAAGCCCCCCCAATTAAGTGCTTTCTTTTATAAGTGTTGCCTTGGTCATGGCATCTCTTCACAATACAGCAGTGACTAAGACAGGCCCAGGTTCAGTCAGCCTTCATTAGCTCCCATCCAGTCACACGGGGATCTCCTGGCTGCCTTCCACCCTCTCTCCCCTGTTGTAGGTTGGGAAGCCAAGGTCGGCATCGCAGGCAAATGCTAATGGAAACAATTTACTCTCTGGCTGAAACCAGACAGTGATTTTCTTTCCACTTTGCCCAAAATCCTATCATGGCTCACAGGCCACTGTAGTGTGCCTGGTCTTGGGTCCAGCACTGTCTTGCTTCTTTCCTGTGACACAAGAGCACTGAACTTCTATCATCTCCACAGATGTGAGCAGTTTGAAAAGCTTGTCTTCTTGGTTATAGCCTTGATGCCATCTAAGCCTTAACTCTTTCTTCCTCTTTGTTTTCCCTCTACTAGTTCTCTGGTCTCTGCTTAAGTCAGCTCGTCAGGAAGTCTTCCTTGATTCTGACATCACAACTGGCCTAGTTTGATTTTCTATTGCTGTGATAAACACCGTGACCAAAAGCACTCTGGGAAGGGAAGGTTTTATTTGTCTTACACTCAAGGTCACGATCTATCTGTCATAGTTAGGAATACTGTTGTGATGAAACATCATGACCAAAAGAAAGTTGGGGAGGAAAGGGTTTATTCGGCTTATATTACCATAGCATAGTCCATCACTTAAAGAAGTCAGGACAGGAACTCAAACAAGGCAGGAACCTCGAGGCAGGAGCTGATGCAGAGGCCATGGAGGGGTGCTGCTTCCTGGCTTGTTTCTCATTGCTTGCTCAGCCTGCTTTCTTATAGAATCCAGGGATAGTGATACCCAAAATGGGCTGGGACCTCTCCCATCAATCACTAATTAAGAAAATATCCTCAATTGAAGTTTCATTCTTTCAGATTCTAGCTTGTATCAAATTGACATAAAACTAGACAGCATGCCATCACCAAGGGAAGTTGGAGCAGGAACTCAAGCAGAAACCATGGAGGAACACTGCTTCCTGGCTCATGGTCACGGTCATCTATCTGCTCCCCCCACCCAAGACAGGGTTTCTCTGTGTAGCTCTGGTGCCTTTCCTAGAACTCACTCTGTAGCCCAGGCTGGGCTTGAACTCACAGAGATCCACCTGGCTCTGCCTCCCAAGTGGTGGAATTAAAGGAGTGCGCCACCACCGCCCGGCCCTCATCTGTCTTTTTTTATGTAACCCAGGACCACCTACCCAGGGAATGGTGCTACCCATAGTGGGCTAGGCTCTCCTATATCAATTAGCCACCGAGACATTGCTGGAAAGACATGCACACAGGCCAACCTGATTGAGGTCATTCTTCATTTGATACTTTCTTTTTGCCGGTGACCCTGTGTTGTGTCAAGCTGAAAATAAAACTGTCCATCTTGGCAACATGTACATATGTTATATCTTGTCTCATCTTTTGTAAGTCTTAAGACAGAATGTTTCTTTATGTCTGCCTTCCCACTGCTTTCTAATCTCAGTTAAGCAAAAACTAAGCATTTTTTTCTATCACTATATCCATAGAGCCTCACAGAGTACCTGACATGTATGAGGTGCTACAAATATTTTTTGAATGAATAAAAAATTGACTCTTATGCCATCAACCAAGTTCAACTACTTTTCTTTTTCTTTGTTTTAGAGACAGGCTGGCCTCAAATGATATACAGTTGAGAATGACCTTGAAGTTCTGATCTGATTGCCTCTTATCTCCTGAGTCCTGGGATTATATCCATGCACTACCATGCTCAGATTATGCAGTACTGAGGATCAAACCTGGGTTTTGTGTGTGCTAAGCAAGCACTCTACTTACAGTCTTAGCCTAACTGCTTTCATTTTTAAAACTGCTTGAGATCTCTGGTACCTGTCCATGAATCCATAGTGCATCCTTGTTGGGTCTCTGTGCTTAATATATCTTTAGTACTGGTTTTGGTGGAAGCCTGCTCCCTACTCTTGAGGATCTGTTTCAGGTGCAGATCCAAGCAGACCCTTGGAAGCTGAGCTGAAACACAGAGCTTTACTCTTGACTGTCACTCCCTGGTACTCTAAGTCTTTGCCCAAAGCCCACTTTGGTGGAAAACTTCACAGTCCTTAGTTGTAAAACATGGTAGCATTCAGGTAGGACCCCCTTCAGAACAAATCAGTCTCAACCCTTACCAACTTCTAGTCTTGACTTATATAACTATGACATTCATATGGGAACATTTACAAATTAATTTGAATTAAAATATTACAGGTTTTGCAATCTACAAGGAATCAAGTCTTTGAAAATTTTCAAAGCACAGAGCTTGATGTAAAATACTATACTTTGGGAATAAACTATAAGTAGAATTATGACGTCTACATTACTATATATTTATGTGAGATTCTTACCCCAAGTTTTGTTTGAATTAAAATATCTTTATTTTCATAGAGACTTTATTGCAGTCTTTATGGGTCATGAGATCTAGTCTCTTAACAAAGTTATGAGTGCCCACCACACTACTGTTGAGTACAGATAATGTGAAGAAGGTCCCTAGAGCTCCTTTATCTTGTGTATTAGTTACTTTTCTTATTGCTATGACTAAATACACTATGACAAAAGGCACAAGGAAGGAAGTGTCTGTTTTGGCTCCCGTTTAGAAGGCACAGTCCACTGTGACAGGAAGTCATGGTAGCAAGAACATGAGGTAGCTGGTCACATTTCATCTAGTCAGGATACAGAGAGAGGTGTGTGCAGTGCTAAGGCCAATTCTCTCTTACAGTCAGTCCAGGATCCCTACCTATAAATGATGTCTCCTACCTTTAGGGTGGGTTTCCCACCTCAATGAACCCGATCCGAAAACTCCCTTACAGACACAGCCAGAACTGTGTCTAGGGGATTCTAGATTCTGTCAAGTCTGTAAGATCAGCCATCGGATTTTGCTTGATTGAAACTTTCTGTTCTTTGTGAGGGACACTGTTTCACTCTAGGCCCTGCTACCTAACATTTCATTCTTGGGTGCTGACTATTTTCAATACTTCAGAAGCAGAAGGTCTGGTAGTATATGTCTTTATGCCACTGGCTTATTTCAATTAGTATAATGGCTCCTCTGGGCTGTCATATATAACAGGATTGATTTCTTTCTATAGGCTGCATAGTATTCCACTGTGTGTGTCCTGGTTTAGAGGTGCTTAGAACTCTGAGGGTTCATATGTTGGGAACTTTGTAACCATTTTGGTAGGGATAAAGGTATTCAGAAGAGATGGGTGTGCCCCTCTCTTGGACTATCATACTATTGAAATAATGGATCCCAAGAAATGGGAATTTCTCTAGGAATCTTTTGCTGTTAGAAGGAAAAGCCTAGGAGCTTGATGCTAGTCAGAGCAGAGAGTAAGAAGTGTAGAGTTTCTCTTTGGATGTCTAACCTACCAAAGTGTAAGCTAAATAAGTATTGCTTCTTTATAAGAGCCCTGAGCCTTGAGTGTTGTGTTATAGCAATGAAAGTTGTTTAATATTGCACATACATACTATATTCTACCCATTTGTCTGTCAACAGGTACTTAGGTTACTCCTTTCCCTTGCCTGTTTTGAATATTGTGACAATAAACCCTGGAATACTAACAGGTCTTTGAGGTCCTATCTTTCAGTTCTTTACTAGGTGTCCCAAAATAAATTTCATGAAAGCACCATTGTCTTACCCTTGTCTCCATGTAACTCTAACTCAATACTTACTTTCTAGAGGAGCCTGTGTTTATCCCTCAAGTACATTTTATTCAGTTCTTTAAAATTATTTTTTGACAATTGCATTTTTGTATATAATGCATTTTGATACACCATTTCCCCCTCTTGTCTCCTCCTGTTCCTCCTGGACCCCTTCTTCCTCCCAGCAGGTCCCCCTTCTATTCCATGTCTTTTTTATGACCCTCTGAGTTTAATTAGAGTTGTTGCATGTACACAGTCAGAGATCACTTATGGAAGCATGGGCAACTTCTCAGTGGCTGCACCACTGGAGAAAAGTGCCCCCCCTCAGGCAGCTATGAACTCCCCAGCCAGGGTGGCTGAACCACTTCGTTAGTTAATATTGTAGTATATTTAATATCCACATTGCAAGCTTTTACTTATTTATACTGGTTTTATGATGAAGAATTCTTTATTCATAATTGCCTTAATGCAACACGAGGTTACAGACAATACAGCATCTTCGAGAGTGTTACTTCAAAACCCTTTCCTTCTTTTAAGGCCAAACCACAACATAGGATCTTGCCTTCTCACTAACAGTGGTTGTGTCCCTCATCGAAAAAGCCCCCTGCCTCATCTGATGGCATTTTCCACCAGTGGGAATGAAAATTATCAGGGAAAGGTCCAACCTGCTTCTTTCTTTTGTCAGCTGATAAAATAAGCCTCACTGATCCCTCACTAGAGTTTAAACTATTGAACCAAAGACTTGTATTCTTCCAACAGAGACTGAAAAGCAAAGGGTGATCAGAAATTCCCTCAGGGCCAGAACTTGAAACCAGTTGAGCCACATAACCTGCCCTGTCATTCCAGTTTACTAACATGAGAATCTCCTCTGAGCTGTGCTGTGCCCTGCAAAGTGATACCTGATGCGATGCCTACATAGTAAAGGCCAGAGCCCCTGTTTATGTCTAGAATCAGCCAGCATCACTTTGAAAACAAACCAACTCAATCAATGTCAGCATCTTCTAAAAACAGAAGGCATTTAAATAAAAATGTCCCTCTCTTTTTAGTTAACATGGGAAAGAAGATGTGATTAGTCATGGAAAAAACCCATCAGCCAGAGGGTGGAAGGTTTTCACAGTTGGGATAGTTAATATTGATTGTCAACTTGACAGGGTATAGGATCTTGCCTTCTCACTAACAGTGGTTGTGTCCCTCATTGAAAAATCCCCCTGCCTCAGGCCCTCACCTGAGCTGTCAGACATCTCTTGTTATACTTTACTGTTGTCTGTACAAAATTCTACCCCAGCTGCACCTGGTCTTGTGATCGAAGTAAGTGTAGATTTTATATATAGTGTGGAAGATTAACTGGAGAGGAGACTCCAACTACGCAGGTATAGGAACTCGTCACAGATGCTGCATGAGAGTTTTGGGTCGTAAGCCGCTTGGAGTTCACCAAGCCATAGTCCTATGAATTACCCCTCATCTATGCTCTGCAAGGACTCATTGTTTTCCAAGATAGACTTTGGTGTAGTCGTATTTTAGTTTGTTGTAGCTGGGGGTGGGTGGGTGAGGTAGTACTTGTATCTCCCTGGGGAAACATTTCACACAACAGAAACCAGTCTAGGCAGGGCACAAAATAAATGTCATCCCTTTAGCTCTAGGTGGCTGGCAGGAGAGAAGAGAGATTCCTTCAACAAAGCTGAATTGTTACTTAGCAGACATCTTTATGCAGGATTTTACCGTATATTTCTTGATAAATTTACTTAGGTAAAGTAGCAGTTTCCATTGAGATCAAGAAGCCTCTGAACTAGGCAGAGAACTCTGAAGGAGATAGCATATCCCAATAGCTCAGGTAGAAGGAGAGAGTACCCAAAATCACAGTCCTGTTCTACCCTATTCTATAAATCTGGCAGCTCCAGACTTGTAACTGTTGCCATTCACCACTGCCTACCCGGATGGATTTCCTATAAGCAGGGTTCACTCATTGTGAAAAGGAGATAATTGAAACAATTTATCTCGGTATGGGAGGTTAGCTTCCGGGTGGTGCTCCATGGTCACCATGGCAAGTAATTTTCTGATGGAGATTTGAGCCACCTAAATCATTGAATAATATACTGGTGCCCTGTGCTGCTTATTAAGAACAGAGGATCTCTTTCCCTTCCCCTTTGAAAGTGAATGAATTAACTTATTTTTTTGTGTTGTTTGTTTGCTTGTCTCGATTGGATACTGGAGATGATAAAGCAACTTCTTGACAATGAATTCTCTACATTGTGATCATCTCCATTGCTCCTAAAGAGGACAGAGCAGGAAAGGGTGTACTTCTGTGGATCAGCTGCCTGCACTCTCTGGGTCAATATCTTTTTGACTGATGGAATATTGACTAGGGTGTACATCATGGAGAGATTTAATCAGAGCAGGTGGGAACTCCAGTCCCTTCTGTTGGTCCACAAATTTGCATGTGGCATCTCCAGCAGTGCTTAATTGTATTTCTACACTTTTTCTGGTCAGAAAGAAAAAGTCTTAAGTGGAGCCAGGTAGAGGTTTGGAGCAATCTGTCTGTGAATTTGTGCATGATGTGTGCAAATGTGTGTGGAGGCCAGAGGACAACTTTCAATGTTGTAATTCCTCAGATGCCATCTATCTTTTGAAAATTATGTTTTTGTTTATTCTTTGGCAATTTTCACACAATGTATTTTGATCATATTCATCCCCTTCCCACAAGGACTTCCAGGTTTTTTTTTTTGGGTCTTGAAGCTAGGAATTCTACCAGGGATAAGTGGATGCTGGTAGAAACAGGAAATTTATTAAATAAGAAAAGTACATCTGAGACTGGAAGTGTGCTAGAGCTAGGGAAATGTCAAGGGCTCAGTGGCCCCATGCTGGAAATCTTAGGACCTATGTAGGTCATGTAGGTACTGTGCACTTTTTCTGAGCATGCTCTGTTTTGAAACATACATAGCCAATGATGAACAAGTATATGTGTGTGTGGGGGGGGAGTGTGTTGATAGTTTTCATGCATCTAGAACTTTCCTCTGCATCCTTTTTCTTTCTTCATGATATGTTTACACACACACACGCACACGCACCACACATGCACACACACGCACGCACGCACGCACACACGCGCGCGCGCGCGCATACACACACACACACACACACACACACACACACACACACACACACACACACACATTTGAGACAGGGTTTCTGTTTAACAGTCCTGGCTGTTCTGGAACTCACTCTGTAGACCAAGCTGGCCTCAAATTCATAAATATCCGCCTGGCTCTGCCTCCTGAGTGCTGAGATTAAAGGTGTGCACTACCACCACCCAGCATGATATTCTTGATAGCCTTTAGTGAGAGAGATTGCTGGGAAAATAAGTGATTGAGCTCACTGAAAGCAAGTCTCACCTGATCAGCATTTGTGCTGACTCAGTTGTGTTCTCCCTCTCCCTTTCCATCCCATCCTCTCTTTCTCTCTGTGTGTATGGGCAGATGTTAACCTCAGGTGTGCTTCTTCAGGTTGCCATCTATCCAACTTATATTTTGAAAATACTTATTGTGGATGTATGTGCCTATGTGTGTATGAGTGAGTCTGTGTATGTGTGTACCTGTGCATATGCATGCATGCCTGCATGCATGTGGAAGGCCAGAAGAGGCCATTAGATTCCCTGGCAGTGGAGTACCAGGTAATTGTGGGTACTGGGGAATGAATTCTGTTTCTCTGAAAGAACAGCAAGCACTCTTAATTATGAGGCCCCTGCAGATCTGAGCAGACCCCCCCCCCCCCAGACATTAGCACACTGACGCCATGACGGAAATACCATTCGGACCTTAAAACTCAGCATGTAGGCAGCAACCCCTGCCAAAACAAGAACAAAGACCTAATCTATCAGAGTGTATAGTTTGGGAATTTCCCAGATGGGCACTGGCTGCTATTGTGGCTGCTGTATCCTTGGCTCTGCTCCACTCTGGGGATGGTGGGCCAGGAGCTTCTGGCCTCCACTCTTAGCTCCACGGCCACTGCAGTCCACACTTCCTGCCAATGACTGATACAGTACAATCCACCAGGCCTGAAGGTATGAGGGATTGTACGGGTGCAGTTTCGTTCAAGATGAAATCAGGTATGCCTGACCCACCATTGTTACCTTGGACAGGACAGTTTGGGTCAGGCCCCTCAGCAAGGGACCTCAGCACCAAGGACAGAGCTTCTGGTGCAAACGCAGGCACTTCACTGGGGGAAGGGCAAAGTCATCACTATGTGCGTGGTAGATAGTTGATAGGCATTTTGCCGTGGTCGATGTTCATGGTGCCCCCTATAGAGAGACAGGGCTCCTCACCTCAGCCAGAAACAAGATCATAAACAAAGGGAACTGAGTAGCAGACTTGGCCTCCAGGAAGGCAGCACTGGAACCAATGGGGCCTCTCTAGGTTTTGGTTATCCTGCCTGAACCTGAATTGTTCCAGCATCCAACATATACACAGGAAGAAACCAAATGGGCTAAAAGGAAAGACGCCAAACAGGAGGCAAATGGGTGGTGGCTCTTGCCAGACAAGAGACCCTTCCACCCTGCTGTTATTGGAAGCCAGATGGTCACCAAACTCTACCAGGCCACCCATCTGTGGGTGGCAACTAAAACTGCTGAGTTGCTCAGGCCCAGATATTCCATATTTAAAAAAAAAAATTCTTAGATTTGGGTTACCTCTCTCCTTAGGATCCCAAAATGGTGCAGCCATCTCAGCTAAAGTTTCCCTAAACCTGTCAAAGGTCCTAAATGTTAATTAAAAACAAGATTGTGTCTATAAGCTATAAAGCTCAGGACAGTACAAAAGGTAAATGGAAAGAAATGTAAACTAAATATGTCCTTGAGACCGATAAAAATTAGGCCAACCTCATACCTTTTGCTCTCCTAAGGGCCAGGCGTATCCCATATTGAGACAGTCATAAGGCAGAAACCACTAACCATCCCTTCCCAAATCCTTACAGGCTGTTCATCACATGGCACGAGAAGCTGCATCCTTGCCTGTGTTTGAGCCTGCCCACAAGTTCCAGCCTGGCAACCTTATATGGTTAGAAAGGATCCCTACCAGGAGCCTGGACCCATGATGAGGATCTTAGGGTATGATCATAGGGTATGGTCACCACACCTATAGCAATGAATGTCATCATTGTCACCAAGTGGACCCACCACATCTAGCTAAAGGAGACTACAAAGATAACAACAGACAGGTTGTCACCAGGACCTCCAGTCCAGTAAAGATAAAACTGATGGGGGACCTATAATTATGGTTGTCCTATTTTGTCTTTTTTGTATCCTCATGGGAAAGGTCCTAAACCTTGGTAAGCCAGAGCTTTGGGTATGGATCTACTAAGACCCAACCCACCTTCCAGGTAGATTTCTACAAAATACTGCATCCAAAGCTACTGGGGGATTGTTCACTTGCTCCTGGGAAGGAGCACACCCCTGGAGCTGTCTGTCCACTAGTGAAGAAAGGGGGCTCTGATCTATACAGTATTATGCCTGTTTGGCTGACAGTCCTCTGAGTTGCCAGAAGCCAGGCAAATATACTACTATTTGGTAGGGTTGTGAAAGCAAGTCCTCCTGGAGGCACATTGATCCCTTCATGGTCCTAGAAAGGAGCCAACCATCACCTACCTGTGGTCATAGGCAATGCAGTCCCATATACATAAAGGTTAGGGTCTGGCTGGAAGCTGAAAATCATTATTGGAAAAACAGTAGAAACTGGGAAGTCAGGTTATTTCTGAATGGTCCAGACCCAGGCAGTAGATTTACTATCCAAAAGAAAACTGAGCCTAGAGACAGCAGGCTCATCAGCCCAAACCGACACACCTTGGTACCCCAGGAATATGACCCCTCCAAGATGGTAAGCCTTCAAACTCCAATTTCCCCAGGAATTCCTTAAGGCACCTCAAAGATAAAGGTCCAGGAGGCAGTGGGAAGCCAGTCACTCAGAGTTTAGGATGCTAGAAAGAGTACGTCATTTCCTAAACTATTCTCAACTGAATATAGGTCACGACTGCTGGCTGTGCCTGGACCTGAAGCACCAATACTATATTTATGTTGGGATTGTAACTAGTCAGACAATAAACTCTATTTCCAATTCTGACAACTGTAAATGGCATCAACCTAAGCACACCAAGGGATGGGTGCCTGGTTAATATCACCAAGATATCCCCTTCCCAACTTACCTGATGCTGTGATCCTTTAATACAGTTCCTCATGTTATGGTGACTCCCAGCCATAAAATTATTTTGTTGCCACTTCATAACTGCAATTTTCCTACTATTATGGATTGTAATGTAAATATCTGATATGAAGGATATCTAATATATGACCCCTAAGGGGTCATGACCCACAGGCTGAGAACCACTGTTCTAGATAGTTCCCCCTGTGCAGACCCCTGTAGGTTAATTCCAAGAGTGTCAGTCAAATGTATTTTCAGGCCCCAGGCACTACCTGGCTCACCTGCACTAACAGCTTAACCAAGCGTGCATCTTCTGAATCGTTTATACTGGAGGAGAACCCACTCCTTTGCATCCTTGTGCATGTTAGACCACAGATGTTCACCTATAATGGAGAAGAGGGCAAGGCCCTCCAAATCTAGATTCTGGGCTTCCCTGTGTGCAGTGGGCTGTATCCATTCCCATTCCCCTGTTGGTGGGGGCAGGCATTGTGGGCTTCATGGCAGCTGGAACTTCAGCCCTAGTTATGGGTGATAAAATTAAGGAACTCAGTGGTCTGGAAGCCCAGTTAGAGTCCTTAGCGGGGTTACTCTTCAGAAGTGGATTGGATCTCCTCTTTATGGACAAGATGGTCGGTCTCTATAATGACACTGCAAGAAGTTTGTTGTTTCCATGCCAACCAGGCAGGGATAATTAAAAGGAATTTAGCTATGGTCAAAAATAACCTTCAAGAAAGAAAAAGACCTCAAGAATCTACGAACTGGTACAAATCTTTGTTCTCCTCATCTCCTTGGTTAACTACTCTATTTATGGCCATGGATGGACCATTAATCCTTTTGCTCCTAGCTCTCACTATAGGATCCTGCTTGCTCAACTGCCTACTAGGCTATATATTCATGCTAAGGAGATGATAGAACCCCCTGGCCCCAGGTGAGTCTATAATTTGACTCATGCCCATAGAACCAGTGGGGAATGTACAGGCCCCCAGACCTTAGCATAACTGATGCCATAAAATCCAGCACATAGACAGTAAGGGCTGCCAAAAGGAAAACAAAGACCTAATTCATCAAAGTCCATAGTCTACAGAAGTCCCTAAATGTACTAACCTTGCTTTTTGGCTTCTGTAGTTCTGCTTCTGGCTAACTGTTATTGCTGTCTGAGGTATATCAACCCAAGATATGGTTGTATGCTTAAATGCCCACCCTGAGAAAGACTGGGGACTATGCTGGGATCCCAAACACCCAGGGTGGTCACCAGATGGCTAATCCAAACTTCCTATTGGCCTGAACTCTTATCTGAGTAGTCTCCTCTGGATACCTCACAACACAACCAACTAGCCATCTTCAGCCCCTATCTTACTTTTTGAGACAGTGACTCTCAACTTTTATCTGGAACTTTCCCATTATGTCAGGAAACTGCCTGGTTGTATCTACCCGGTACTGGGATTACAAGTATGCATGCACTATTCACCATGCTCATTTTTAAAGCCAGCTTCTGGGAATTGAACTCAGGTCCTCATACTTGCATGGTAAACATGTTACTGACTCCTCAGCCCCCGTTGCCATATTTCAAACAGGAGTGGCTAAGTTGACTGGTTTGGAGCTGGCCTTATACTGTAATTTAGGGCTCTGCATGATTTTGCAGGTAGGTCCTGCGGAAGCTTCTTTAAGTCCTGTGCTTGCTGACGACCTTTTTACAGAGGCAAATTGCATATAAGGGGCCATGAATGTTACGTTTAACAATGCTTCAGGGGCATTGTCTGCAAAGGAACAGTTACTATCAAGTGATGGTGTTCCCATTATTAACTTCCAGGTGAGTTTCTGAGCGACAGTCCAGTTTCTTCCACAACAGATACTTCCTCAAGCTTTAGGCATTGATTCTCACTGGCCAAGCTATCCTCAGTCAATTATGGAGGTAAATGTGGGCAAAACAGGATGGGCAAAAACAAATAGTTAGACTAACCTACCCGGCTCAATCTCAAAATGGATTGATAAATAGCTCACTATTTTTTATTTGTGTGCGTGTATGTGCGATATACAAATATGGGAGAGGCTGGTACTATGTAGATGGCCTATACAGGGTTATTGTTCTCAAACTTGGGGATCGTAACTTGTGCCCCAAGTCATGTCTGATTACCTGTATTCAATAAGGCAATAAAAGGAGCTAAATAAAAGTGGAAATCAGAAAAAGGTGATTTGTTCAATGTGGCCACATTAGGAAGAGGGACAGGGATCAAGGGATTCTTCTAAGTCTGTCTGTGAGGTCCCGAACTGAAATAAAACTAAGTAGAAGCCAAGGAAAGGTGTGGTTGAGGTGTAGTCCCACCTAACACTTGACCCATCATTATCTGGACTTCAGTCTTGTCCTGTAAAGTGCTCTGACAGTCGTGAGAACCATGTGAAATCTCTTTCTGGGAGACATGTTCCCCTTAGGTGGATGTCCTTTCCTTCTCTCAGCCTGAGATTCCTGGGGGAATTCCCCATTTCTCTGGGGATCATTGTTTCAATAGTCTGATAGTCAAGTCAGGTTGAGTGTCTCTTTAGAATAACTTCATTTCTGCCAGAATAGGTAGATCTTGAGTTTCCTGGCCCACACTTTAGGGCTCTTTCCTTACCTCACTATCTCACTCCTGTTCTCAAGAGTGCTTTTTCTTTCTTAATAAACTGTCTCTATGATTTTATAATGTTGTATGTATATGTGTAATGATGTATACCTGGTGGTGTGCACTCGAAGTTCAGAGGACCACATTCAGGAGTTGGTTTTTGCCTTACAGCATGTAGATTTCCAGGGATGGAACTCAGGCCACTGAGCTTGACAGCATTTTTTTTTCCTATTTTATATGAGGAGTTGTTGCTGGGAAGTCTAGCCCTTGCATGCTTCCACTTAGGGCAGGTCCCCAAAGAGAACAGGATGGGATGTCCATTCTGTGGAGACAGGCTCTCCCACGAGATTTAAAAATATGGGGGTAGAAATACAATGGGAGTCCAGAAGAGCCATTCATCCTTTTAACTATTAGATAAAATGTGAATGTGAAATTAGTAATTAACTTAGATTGATACCTCATCTCTTTGGCAACATAGTATTAACAGCAGGGTTAAGACCGTTCATTATTTTTATGCCCTGTATGACTGGTTCTCGTTTGTATGATGGCTGTGAGAGAAGGAAATGCAGAGCCATCCATTAGCAAACACAGAGCTTTTGTGACTGTTTAAGCACCCGGCGGAGTCTGAGAACCACATTAACACCTGATTAGGAGCATTTCTGGTCACCACTAAAACCAAGGAGGACAGACTCTGTTCTGAAAGGACAGCTGATAATAGTAACAGAACAAGACATAACCTCCTCCCCTCTGATTCTCTACCAGGAATTTTCCATCAAAACTCCCAGCTGCTGCTCCTATTCCTATCTGGTCACCACTCAGAGATGATTGTAGCATGACTTCAGGTGACATCTTTGGGATTTTCATTAAAAGAAGAAAAATTGCATTTTTTTTAGCGATAGGTGTTTCACAAAAAAAGGATCCCAGTAATTTGGAGGAGGAAATTGGACTGTTTGCATCATAGTGAGATTTCAAGATTAAATTATTTTATATTGGAAGTGACCCAGATTAGACACCAGGAAATAAACAAATGGAGAGCTGAAATCAATAAAATAGAAACAAAGAGAACAATACAAAAAAATTAATGAAACGAAGAGTTGGTTCTTTGAGAAAATCAACAAGATAGACAAGCCCTTATCCAAACTAACCAAAAGGCAGAGAGAGAGCATCCAAATTAACAAAATCAGAAATGAAAAGGGAGACAATAACAACTAACACTGAGGAAATCCAGAAAATCATCAGGTCATACTTCAAAAACCTCTACTCCACAAAACTGGAAAATCTAAAAGAAATGGGTAATTTTCTGGATAGGACCACATATCTAAGTTAAATCAAGACCATATAAACTATTTAAATAGTCCAACAACCTTTAAGGAAATAGAATCAGTCATTAAAAGTCTCCCACCAAAAAAAGCCCAGGACCATATGGTTTCAGTGCATAATTCTACCAGATCTTCAAAGAAGACTTAATACCAATACTCTCTAAATTGTTCCACACAATAGAAACAGAAGGAACATTACCAAACTCCTTCTATGAGGCTACAATTACCCTGATTTCTAAACCAAACAAAGATGCAACAAAGAAAGAGAACTACAGACGAATCTCCCTCATGAACATTGATGCAAAAATACTCAATAAAATACTGGCAAACAGACTCCAAGCACACATCAAAACAATTATCCACCATGATCAAGTAGGCTTCATCCCAGGAATGCAAAGGGTGGTCCAACATACGAAAGTCCATCAATGTAAAACACCATATAAACAAACTCAAAGAAAAAAAACACATGATCATCTCACTAGATGCTGAAAAGGCATTTGACAAAATCCAACACCCCTTCATGATAAAGGTCTTGGAGAGATCAGGAATACAGGGAACATACCTAAACATAATAAAGGCAATTTATAGCAAGCCAACAACCAACATCAAATTAAATGCAGAGAAATTCAAAGCGATTCCACTAAAATCAGGAACAAGGCAAGGCTGTCTGCTCTCCCCATACTTATTCAATATAGTACTTGAAGTTCTAGCCAGAGGAATAAGACAACATGAGATCAAGGTGATACAAATTGGAAAGGAAGAAGTCAAGCTTTCGCTATTTGCAGACGACATGATAGTATACACGAGTGATCCCAAAAGAGTTGACCAAGGAACTCATACAGCTTGTAAACTCCTTCAGCAACGTAGCAGGACACAAGGTTAACTCAAATCAGTAGCCCTCCTATATACAATTGACAAACAGGCTGAGAAGGAAATCAGAGATACATCACCCTTTACAATAGCCTCAAATGATATAAAATACCTTGGGGTAACTCTCACTAAGCAAGTGAAGGACCTATATGACAAGAACTTTAAGTCCCTGAAAAAAGAAATTGAAGAAGATGTCAGAAAATAAAAGATATCCCATGCTCATGGATAGGCAGGATTAACATAGTAAAAATGGCAAGCTTACCAAAAGCAATTTACAGACTCAATGCAATCTCCATCAAAATACCAATTCTTCACAGACCTGGAAAGAACAATACTCAACTTCATATGGAAAAACAAAAAAAACCCAGGATAGCCAAAAGAATCCTGTACAATAAAACAATCTCTGGAGGCATCACAATCCTGACCTCAAGCTCTACTATAGAGCTACACTAATAAAAACAGCTTGGTACTGGCATAAAAACCAACTTGTGGACCAATAGAATTGAATTGAAGACCTTGACATTAATCCGCACACCTATGAACATATAATTTTTGAGAAAGAAGCCAAAACTGTACAATGGAAAAAGGAATGCATCTTCAACAAATGGTGCTAGAATAACTGGATATCAACATGTAGAAGGCTGCAAATAGATCCATATCTGTCACCGTGCACAAAACTTAAGTCCAAGTGGATCAAAGACCTCAACATATATCCAGTTACTCCGAACCTGATAGAAGAGAAAGTAGGAAGTAGTCTTGAATGCATTGGCACAGGAGATCACTTCCTAAATATAACACCAGTAGCACAGACACTGAGAGATACAATTAATCAATGAGACCTCTTGAAACTGAGAAGCTTTTGTAGAGCAAAGGACACAGTCAACAAGACAAAGTGACAGCCTACAGAATGGGAAAAGATCTTCACCAACCCAACATCTGGCAGAGGGCTAATATCCAGAATATATAAAGAACTCAAGAAATTAGACATCAAAATGTCCAACAGTCCAATTAAGAAATGGGCTATAGAGCTAAACAGAGAATTCTCAACAGAGGAAGCTCAAATGGCTGAAAGACATTTATGGAATTGCTCAACATTCCTAACCATCAGGGAAACACAAATCAAAATGACTCTGAGATACCACCTTACATCCATCAGAATGGCTAAGATTAAAAACACTGAAGACAGTTTATGCTGGTGAGGATGAGGAGCAAGGGGAACTCTCCTCCACTGTTGGTGGAAATGGAATTATATGGTATGGAGAGACTCAAAGTTAGACAGATGCCCTGGTAGGCAGACAGACAGACAGGGGCCATGATTAGACAGTAAAGGTGGTGAACTTCTGTGATGGTCCACTTCTTTCTCATCCTCCTGACTGGAGCCAAAAGCCTGGCAGCTTAAAACAAAGGCCTCATAGGCTTTTACTCCTTTCAGCAGGCCCCTGCTGATGGAGTGGCTCAATTCTAGGCAAGATCAGCACATGCTTGCACAGTTGTGGATCAGTGAGCCACCCTATCCTTTTAAACTTACCAACTCTAAATTAGGGGAGGAAAACCATTTAGAGACTTAAAAAAATCCAGCCTGGAGAAGAGACTGGATTGGTTTTGGCTTTCAGGGTCCCCCCTCTGCTTGGATGAGGGTCTTTTTCTCTGTGTGCCTGCTAAATGCACGTGATTCCTCACTCCCAATAAACACCTTTCTTCACCTGCAGATTCTGTCTGCTTCTGTGTACTGTGCTTGAGATTTCTCATAGCTACTAGTAGAATGCAAGCTTTTTTTCTGCCTTTGAATTCTTTAACTGGCAAAGAAAACAAACCCAACCCAATCTAGACTATATCAAGATAATCATTTTTGATCATCAAAAGGAGCTGGGTATTGGTGATTTCATATGCCCCAACTTGGTAGCATGAATGTTAGCTTTGGTCCATGTTTTTTGTTGAACTGGAAACTTTGTGGTATGAAATCTGTGTATTTTCACCCAGGTCATAATTATACTATGAGAGACAGTGGAAATTGAATCAGTTCTTGCCTATCTCATTGTGCTAAAGAGACCATACACCCACCTTGGTAAACAAGGGAGATTCAGGAGCCATCACCCATTCTACCTACAGCACTGTACTTACTACCAAAAACCTTTGTGATCATACACCACAAATTCATACAATTTGTTATATTACCCCACGTGCACTTAGGGTAATGGAAGCTCAGAGAATCAGAACAAAACAAAGCAGAATTTGAGCTCAAACCATCTTGACTCACACCTGAGCTTTGGGGTTGGAGCGATGTTTCAGTTGACAAAGCACTTACCTTGCAAGTGTGGGGACATGAGTTTGATCCCCACAACATATGCAGAAAGCCAGGCATGATGGTGAGATGGAAGGGAGAGACAGGCAGATCCCTGGGAGCTTTCTGACCAGCTAGTCTAGTCCACTTAGCAACGTTACAGGCCAATGAGAGACCCCATCTCAAATTTATGATACCTGAGGAATAACTAAGGTTGTCTCTGGTTTTATACACATATACACATCTGTGCAAGCACCAAATTATGCATTCTCATCTACCAACACCCCCCCCACACACACATTGATCAAAGTTGCATATCCACATGTACCATCCTCCAACACTTCATTCCTTCAGAGCTTTCTGAATCAGCTTCCTTTTACAAAGCACACATTTGGTCCAAATTACTTGAATTACACTTGGCCATGTAATCAAGTCAGACTGATAGAATAATTGCTGTGGAACAATCTTTGTACACTATAACTATGTATTACTCTCACTGGTTAATAAAGAGCTGACTGGCCTATAGAGGGCAGGAAGAGATTTGGTGGGAGAGACAGACTAGGAGGATACTGGGAGGAAGAAATATAGAGTCATAGGAGTCACAAGGAAATGTGGAGATGAACTTGCCGTGTTGATAAAAGGTGCCACCATGTGGCAGAGGGTAGATGAGAAATATGTGTTCATTTATGTGATAAGAACTAGTTAGTAACAAGCCTGAGCTATTGGCTGGGCATTTATAATTAATAATAAGTCTCTGTGTGGCTATTTGGGAGTGATGGCTGGGACACAGAGAAACTCCATCTACTGATGTGATTACTCTGTTCTTGTATCTAGGTAAAATTTTCTGGTACTGTTGGCCCTCAAACTTCAATACATTTCAATATCCATGGATGAATAAGATATAAGCAAAATGTCCTGAATCCCTTCCTCAGACACTTGGACTACAAGCCTTGGATGGATTCACAAGGTTAATGTTTCAACAAACACCTTGGGTGAAGCAACACAAGTTTACAGAGTGTCTAGGTCCCTTCAGATGCTCCATTTTACAGGTAAAATAAGAAGAAAGGAAAGTCAGTCCAGAGATGTCGAATTTCTTAGCTTGGCTTTCAGCTAGACTCATTGATGCTGGCACTACAATTTGAGTCTCTGGATTTCCAATGGAGCAAAGAATCCCTAAATTTAGCCACAGATGCCAGAAATATGTGTGTGCAGTAAGCATTCTTATAGATTAAATACGATTTATGTATGCAATATTTATCAATATGCAAATGAATGCTCTTAAAGGACAAATTTATTTAAAAGTACTATAGAAGTCAGAATAGTGGTTGTTTTGCCAATGTGTGTGTGTGTGTGTGTGTGTGTGTGTGTGTGTGTGTGTATGCGCATGTGTTGTTTTAGAGACAGGGTATCTCTATGTAGCTCTGCCCATTCTAGAACTCACTATGTAGACCAGGTTGGCCTCATACACAGAGAGATCTACCTGTTTCTGCCTCCCAAGTAATGAGATTAAACATGTGCACAACCACACCTGGCTGTGTGTGCACATCTGTGTGTACAGGTGTGGGCATTTGTACATGTCTGTGGACTTCATAGGTAAATGGCAGGTTTCCTCCTCAATTCTTTCTACACCTTATTTTTGGAGACATGGTCTCTCACTCAGCCTGGAATTCACCACGCCAGCTAGACTGGCTGACTGGTAAGCCTCAGGGATCCTCACTTCTCTACCTCAACAGTGCTGGGGTTACAGGTGTGCACTGGAACACTTGACTTTTTACATGAGTGTTGGGGATCTGAACTCAAGTCCTCATCCTCACACAGCAAGTACTTTGCTGCTTGCCCAGCTCTGTGCTGCACCCTCTTTAAATTTTCTTTTCTTTTCTTTTTCCTTTGAAACAAGGTTTTGTGGTCCCTGTGTGTCCAGCTCCCAGTGGATGACTGCTGTACACCATTGCATCCAGTTTATATGGTGCTGAGAATTGAAACCAAGGCTTTGTACATACTAAAAAGGCACTTTCCCAGCGGAGCTACAATTTCAGCTGCAAGAGTAGTATTTTAATTATGTATTTTCTCCCCCACCAGTCTTCAGAATTTCTTTTTAACATAAATAAGAATTCTCCTACTTGGCCAATAGGAACCATGGTCCAAGGCTCTTTCACTAACTCTCAAGGCTACTTTATCCTTTGTATTGATTGGCAGTAGATCTGTCATTAGGGCACCATATGGGGATTGCCTCCCTCAGTGAGGGACACAGAAGTAAGTCAAGGCCTAAAGGTAATCCAGCCGAAGACTCAATCCTTGTCTAATGATATCATCAAGCAGAGTATTCCCAAGTCCCTACTTGCCTAGTCTGGATTAGATATCCAACCTTCAGCTATTTAAAGTAAGCACATAGGGTTTGGAGAGATGGCTCATAAAGTGCTTGCATGAGGACCTGAGTTCAAATTCCTTGTGTAAAAAGAAGGGCTCAACATGTATTTGTAGTCCCAGTTCTGGGGATACAGAGACAGGAGGATCCCTGGAGTTTGCTGGCCAGCCAGTCTCACTTAATTACTGAAATTCAGGTTAAGTGAGAGGCTCTGTCCTCTAAAAACAAAGTGCAGACAATATACGAAGACCCCTGATAGCTATCTCTGGCTTCCATGTGCACCCCCACATATTCATGCACATACACCATCATGTATATCCCCGACAAATAATGAAGAGACATATGAACTATATCTCATCAAAAATAGACGTAAAATGGGGCTTAATATAGGCTTCTTTAAAATGCTATAATTTGCTCAATCAAGCACATTTTGGTGTGCTTTTATAGTAGTCTCTATTATATGGTGAATAGGCAGACCAAATAAAATTCTCTGGAGCAAATATAGGGGGATATTAGAACTTAATGAACCCTACCATATACGTTAAAATCATGTAACTTGCTAGTGTGAGCTTTGTAACACAAATTGCTAAATGGTCTTATTAACTCAAAACCCAGAGTCAGATATTGGGGTGAAAGCTGAAAGATCAGAGGGATAGAAGAAGCCAGTCACAAGTTCTCACTGCTAGGAAATCCTCAGCCAAAAAGAGAGCTACTTCCTGTTTACTTATGCCTATATACCCTTCTGTGCCCTGCCATTTTACTTCTTCTCTTTGCCTAGCTACACCATTTCTTTTCTGTCTGTACAGACCTCCAGACCTCTATGGTTAACTAGTGGTGGGATTAAAGGTATGTATCACCACGCCTGGCCCTATTCCCAGTGTGGCCTTGAACTCACAGAGATCCTGATGGCTCTCTGCCTCCCGAATGCTAGAATTAAAGGTGTGTGCTGCCATTGCCTGACTTCTATGTTTAATATAGTGGCTGGCTTTTTCCTCTGATTCCCAGGTGAGCTTTATTTGTTAGAGCACAAAGAAAATATCACCACAGAGCTTCTTGCACATGGCGCCATTGGTACCATGTACACACTGTACATGTGGCACAGCTGTGGCCACTCCACTGAGACTTGTCAACTTGGGGAGCTGATGCTCCGAGCCCCATGCATACAGTGCCACCTCTTCCAATGCAACTGTGCCTGGAGGATTTTGTATCTTAGCTCAGAAGTACTCTGGGCATCCTTGAGTTGTGGGTCTTGATGTCTTTCCATCAACCCTGCTCTGCTTTACACAGGTTATTTCAGGCAAGAGATGAGGAAAGGAGGGGGATAAGAAGAGGACTGAACAGTAATGAGGATAGCAATTTGGATATGCCATCTCTTTTTACTGCTGGCAGTCTCTCAGTCCAGTTATGGTCTTAACATTCTTGCTAGAGACAACTGAACCAAGCTAGTGGGCACTCATGAACTATAGACCAACAGCTGTGGAGCCTCCACGGGACTGGACTAGGCTCTCTGCATACGCGAAACAGTTGTGTAGCTTGATCTGCTTAAGGGCCCCCTGACAGTAGGGTCAGGATCCATCCCTGGTGCATGAGCTGGCTTTTTGGAGCCCACTGTCTGTGGTGGGACACCTTGCACAGTCTTGGTGCAGGGGGAAGGGGCTCGGACCTGCTCAACTGAATGTACCAGGCTCTGCGGACTCCTCATGGGAGGCCTTACTTTCTTGTAGGAGGGAATGAAGGGTGGTTTGAGGAGGTGGGAGGGGGAGGGGGAGGCTGGAAGGGCGGGAGGAGGGGAGAGGGGGATCTGTGATTGGTTTGTAAAATGAGTACAAAATTTCTTAGTTAAAAAAAGATTCTTGCTGGTGCTCTACCTTTGTTGTTGTTGTTTCCGTTTGTGCCTCGTCTTCCCCCTCGACAATTGCTTTCATGTCAGTATGTAGGGAATTTTGGTCAATTTCAGGCACCTCTTTTCTCATTCCTCACTCTCTCTCTCTGAAACTCTTCTTTTTCTCATTAGTCAGTATCCATGCTTTAACCCCCCCACCGTGTGTGTGTGTGTGTGTGTGTGTGTGTGTGTGTGTGTGTGTGTGTGTGTGTGTGTGTGAGACCCTTGGGGTTTATTTAGGGTTGCTTTCATGAGCTCGGGTGTAGGGATATTTACTGAAGTACGGGCGACCTATCAGTGGCTACAGTACTGAAGAAAGTGACCCCCTTCCTCCATTAGCCATTAACTATCAAGAGCTCCCCAGGGAGGGCGAGGGTCTTCTGAACCTCTCCCCCATACAGGGTGGAATTTTGACAGACTTAAACTTGTGTCGGTCTCCTAAAGATAACCACAGCTGAGTCCATGAGTGCAATGAGTATGTCTCACCCAGAAGACACAGGTTCACAGCCACCCACCCCACCATCCTCACCCTATTAACATCTTTTTCTGCCCCTCTTCCATGATGGCCCTGAGCTTCCGTGGAGGGCTGAACACTCGACAAGTACATATGCTCAGTACTTTTACTAGTCATGAGTCTGCATTAATTACCACCCACTGCAAAAAGGCTCAGATTAGCACCAATCTGTGGGGCAGGAGCCCAACGGAGAGACCGTTTGCAGCCAACTGTTGTTAGCGTGTGTGTGTGTGTGTGTGTGTGTGTGTGTAATTTTTTTCAGTTAATGTAACCACCGATAACTTGATCCAGTAAATAACTCCACACCCACTCTTGTGCAAAATCCTAATTAAACTCAGTGGGCCACACATACACAAAAGGCATGAAGAAAGAGAAATTGCTAGTAAAAAGGGAGAGCAGTCAATAATGTGAATAAAGAGTGAAAAGGAATAAAGTCCATTACATAAATAAAAATCCATCAAACTTGCCCCCACCCCAGACAGGGTTTCTCTGTGTAGTTTTGGTGCTTATCCTGGATCTCGCTCTGTAGACCAGGTTGGCCTTGAACTCACAGAGATCCACCTGGCTCTGCCTCCCGAGGGCTGGGATTAAAGGCATGCACCATTGCTGCCCGGCTGTTGTTGTTTTTCCAGACAGGGTTTCTCTGTAGCTCTGGCTGTTCTGGAACTTGCTCTGTAGACAAGGTTGGCCTTCTGCTCACAGAGATCTGACTGCTTCTGTCTCTATAGTGCCGAGGTTAAAGGGGTGTGCCACTGCCACCTGGCTCATCAAATAATTTTTTAAAAAGTTAAGAACCTAAGTAGTTAGAAAGGATTAAAAAATGTGTATATCTGTATATGCTGCATATCAGTATGTACCCAGAATTCAGAAGAGGTAGTCAGAATTTCTGGAGCTGGAGCCACAGGCTCTTACGCACTGTCTAATGTGGGAGCTCAGAAGTGAACTCTGATCATCTTAAGTGCTGAGCCATCTCTCTAGGACCTAGAGAACAGTTTGAAAATGTGTCCATCAACAACTTGGCAGTAGTGAGCTATTTGCTAGGTCCTATGTCCTTATTACTTTTTCTACAGTTGGTATTTCAATCCCTATATTTTCTTTATTCTCATATATATATATTTGCTTAATGTGTGTTTAGTTTTTGACATTTATTTATTTGTCTATTTGATGGGTGTATATTAGACTTCTAAGCTGTCATTCAATGTACAAATTCCTTTGACCATCTGAAAAATTGTATGCCCTTCCCCACTTGATACCCTTGGTGGGAGCAGTAACCTCAGCTGGCACCAGGTAGGTGTTTTCCTAACGTACTTCAGTTCAGGGCCCCTCTGAAGCATGCTCTAGCATCTTCAATTCCCTTTCCACCCAGACTTCAACACAATAGGAGGTGTTTAGAGATGTGTTAACAGCCAGAACAAAACAATTACAGGCACTCACACATCAACGTTGACAAGGTCTCATGTCTTCTTTGATTCCAATACATTAGCTTTCCTAGCAAATGTGCTCTTTCTTAGGAAATTAAGGATGAAATTCTTGTGGGAACTTAGAAATGATTCTGACTTCCAAGGGCAAATTGCTTGCAAGCCTGAACTAATCATCTATCATGATCCACATATCAAAACTCAAGTTCAGAAATAGCATGTTAATGCTTGTAAAATTCCTCCTCTGGTGCTTAAGATTTCTGCTGCTTGAATCAAGACCATAAACGAGGAATATTTTTTTTTTAGGCTGACCATCTTATTTTCCTCAACCTTGCTCATTAAGAAGCAAAGTTCCCTCTAATATTCTGTTTATTTTAGGGTATTTTCTAAGACTTTTGATGTTTTCTGGCTCTGCCTATATCTTCCTTATATGACTATCTACCTCAAAAGAATGCAAAGCAACTGGGTAAAGTACTTGCCTTACATACGTAAGGATCTGAGTTCCAATCTCTGGCACCCATGGTGGGCATTGTCATGGGGAGTGCTGGGGAGGCAGAGACAGGAAGATTCCTGGGTTTGGAGAGCCAGTTTTTCCAGATTGGTGAGCTTCTTAAAAAATAAGGTGGAGAAGCTAGGAAGGTTGCTTAGTGGTTAAGAGTGCACACTGTTCTTGTAGAGGACCCAGGTTCAGTTCCCAGCACCCACATTGGGTGGTTTACAACCACCTGCAACTCCAGCTCCAGGGCACCTGAGGCCTTCTGGATCCCTAAGCACCAGCACTGAAGATACTGTGTTAATAAGGGTTCTCTAGAGACACAGAACTTATAGAATGAATCTCTCTCTCTCTCTCTCTCTCTCTCTCTCTCTCTCTCTCTCTCTCTCTCTCTCTCTCTCCCTCTCTCTCTCACACACACATATGAATATGGGAATTTATTGGAATGACTTACAGACCGCAGTCCACACTGGCTAGCTGTGACTAGAAAGTCCAATAGGTGCTCAGTCCCACAAGACTTGAGTGTCTCAGCTGGTCTTCTGTGTATGCTGGAATCCTGAAGAAGTGGGTTCCAATGTCAGTGAAGGAATGGATGTGCTGACAAAGTGAGGGTAAGCAGGTGAGGAATGAGCACACCCCATTCCTCCTTCCATTGTCCTTATATAGGCTTCTAGCAGAAGGTGTGGCCCAGATTAAAGGTGTGCCTTCAAGATCTGGATTAAAGGCATGTTGTCTTCCAGCCTCAAGATCCAGATCACAGGTGTGTCCTCCATTTCTGGACTGCAGTTCATTCCAGATATAGTCCAGTTGACAACCAAAAATAGTCATCACAGATACACAGTACACAGACTTCCCCCTTCCCACATATACACCTACTTTAAAAACTATAAAGAAATCTTAAAATATATAAAGTATAGAGAGGCAGAAGAAGAAACCTAGTGTTAACCTCTGGCTTCTGCATACATATGTATGCACATATGTGAGCTCACATGTACCTACCACACAAAAGAAAACATCTGACATAAAATATGTGAGAACAAATGACTTACCTATATATCAGGGAATTATAATAAAGCAAAACAGGCAAGCATAAACAACTCAGATCTCACACTGTTGGAGAGATTATAAGGCATTTTGATTTTAAGTGGCCTGAAATTATTATTATAAGCATATTGATCATTTTTCTAACACTGGGTGACAGCATGATTACTTGGTTTTATTGCAAACTTCATAGATAAACCCTTTAACAAGAAGAACCATGAAGTGACATGGTGAATTAGGTAGCTTGCAAGTATGAAAATAAAGAAACATTTACATGGCTAGAAATATCCTGACTAAAGAGCCTATTTCTGAGATGTGGGTAAGAATTTTTGAGAACAACGATCTTTGAAATACATTATCATGTTAGGGAGGAAGGATGTTGGGTTTTCTTCAATTTTTGAACTTAGATATAAACTGACTGGTATAAATATATGGAAAGTTGTTGCTTTGTGAATTGCAAAAGCAGGCTGGGGAAATGTCTCAGTAAGTAAAATACTTGGGTCCTTAAAACCTACACTCCATACTTATAATACCAGCACTGAGGAAGTGGAGACAGGAGACAGACAGATCCCTGGGATTTGCCGGCCAGCCAGCCTAACCTACTCAGTGAGCTCCAGGCCAGTGAGAGACCCTGTCTCAGACAAAGGCTACTGAGGCACAACACCTGAGGTTGACTTCTGGCTACCACGCCCATGTACACTCATTCACACACAATACACACCACATGTACACACATAAGCATACCCTCATGTACACACACCAATAAAATAAATGGCAACGCCATTAGGATGCATGCTCATGGCAGTGTGTGCGCTCTGGTGTGTGCCTGCATGTACTGGCTAGAGGTGGCTGTCAAGTACCCTTCTCCATCACTTTCTATTTTGTGACACAGTGACACAGTGCCTCCCACTCAACCTGGACTTTGACGCTTTAGCTAGACTGGCTGGCCAGTGAGTCCCAGGGATCCACCCATCTCTATGTCCTCAACGCTGGGATTAAAGATGTATGGACCACCACTCCCGGCTTTTATGTGAGTGCTGAGAATCCAAACTCACGTCCTCACGCTTTCACGGCAGAGCCACTTTCCCAAGCTCCCGGCAGTGACTTCTTACCAATTCCAAATCCTACTTCCTATAGCTTTTGCCAGTTCACATCTTACTTAGAGATAGGAATTCTTTTCAAGGGCTTACAGTAAGAAGGGGGTAGACTAAATTGCCATTCTCCACTGCTGCAAATGAGAAGAGTTTGGATGAGTCAAGTCCCTAAGTTTAGGCTGACCAGTCATTCATCCGTTTAAACCATACTTTCTGGGTGGCCTTCAGGTACCAGATATGAATCTAGTCACTTGGCTATATCAGTTGACTGAATCTGTGAGAAAATGGTCTAAATCCTCCCTTCCTATTCCATGAAAAAAACCTTTACATTTTAAAGACAATTATCTGTTTAACATTGAGTCTCCTCTAGGTTCATATACCCAGATTTTTCTGTATATAGTATGACATCATCACTTATAGGGAGCCTCTTTATTGTATAAGTGCCAAAGGCCATGAACCCCATTGTCATGATCATGCTTTTTATCTAACAAACATAACCCCCCCACAAATAGCTTTTAAAAATTAAGAATATATCATGCTTATTTCTGGAACTCTTCTGATTTGGGCTGGGATTTGCATTGAGCCTCTATTAGCTGGAACTTACAAACATCCTGGATAAAATGGAAATAGTTTTAACCTAAGTAGGGAATGACTGACCACAAGATGTGGCCTCCAGGAAACAGCAACACAGTGGTCTAGTGGGAAGAAGCTTATCTGGCACACATGAAGTCCTGTGTTTGAACCCAGCATGGCGTAAAACCGGGTGCATGGACACACACCTTGAATCCCAACATGCAGAAGATGGAAGCAAGAAGATCAGAAGTTCAAGGTCATCCTCAGTTATGTACTGAGATTGAGGGCAGCCTGGTATAAGATAATATAGTCATTGTAAGAAAAACCTAAGCTTTACACATACAGAGAAATCAGAGAGTCTGGAATAGCTGTAACTGAGGACTGTGACACCTCTAAGGACAGTGGGGGCTTTAGACTTATTTGTTTAAGTGAGGGATTTTCCTTGTAAATTATTTACTTCATTTGTGTATGTGTGTGTGTGTGTGTGTGTATGTGTGTGTGTGTGTGTGTGTGTGTATGTGTGTGTGTGTGATGTATGTACATACATGTATGTATGTGGCTACACATGCTTGTGAGCATACAGAGGCCAGAGGAGGATGTCAAGTGTCCTGCTCTATTGCTCCACCTTATTCCTTTGAGACAGGGGAATATGGATCTAGGCTGATGGCCAGCAATACCCAGCAGTCCTCTAGTCTCCACCCCCTACGAAGCCGGGGTTTCAGACTCATGCATGGCCACATCCTGCCTTTCATGTAGGTTCTAGAGATCTGCACTTAGGCCCTCATGCTTAGACAGCAGGTACTTTTTCTTTTCTTTTTTTTTTTTTTTTTTACATTTTTTTCTTTATTAAGAAAATTTCTACTCATTCTACATACCACCCACAGATCCCCCTCCTCCTTCCTCCCACCTTCCAGCCCTCCCTCTCAAGCCACCCCACATCCCCATATCCCCACATCCCCCAAATCAAGGTCTCCCATGGGGAGTCAGCAGAGTCTGGCACACTGAGCCTAGGCAGGTCCAAGCCCCTCCCCACTGCACCAAGGCTGTGGGGAGTTGTCACACCACAGGTACTGGGCTCCCAAAAGTCTACCAGGTGCTCTTACCTTCTGAGCCACCTCCCAACTCTTCATCCTAAGTGTTATTGATCACCTCTGGGAACTTTCTTGAAGCCTTTAGGAGTAGCTCCCACCATATTGTTTAGGGATATTTTTCAGAGAACTAACTGGTTTTTGGAACTCTTAGCACATTGTATCAATCACAGCTGTTATCCATTGACTCTTCCTCTGTCCTCTGGCATCTTTAAACTATTATAAGGTCACATATGCATGGCAGTTGTTTAACTTGCTTGCATGTATTCATGAATTATTTGTTTGTTTTCTATGTATTTTTTTGAGATAGGATCTCATGTAGTCCAGGCTCACCTCAGACTTCTTGTGTAGTTAAGGATGACCTTGAACTCCTGATCCTCCTTTTTATTTCTTCTCCTGAGTGCTAGGGTTTTAGGTGAACATTAGTACAGACAGTTTTATGCCATCCTGGGGTTCAAACTGAGGGCTTTATGCAAAGTAGGCAGGTACTCTATCACCTAAGTTATATCCCTAGCCCACTCTGGGTCTGTGTAAGGTTGTTATTTGTTTGTTTGTTTGTTTGTTTATTCATTTATTTTTGGTAGGAGGTACACTATCTTTCACTTCTCCATGCATCTTACATAGCCTATAAGAATACAATTTAAATCAGGCCAGGCAAAATACTGTGATGAATAGATCCAAGGTCTATTTGTTTATAATGACTAAATGCCATAAAACTCTCTGTCTTACTCACAGAACCAAGTCCTGGGACTTGTTTGTGAAGACATTTCTTCCTATGTAGATTTGGGGCCAGCTTCTTTCAACAGTGTCTTTCTTTCCTTCTGAGCATTTTGTTTTATTGCTCAGTAAGCTTGTAGAAACTGAAAGCACCTGGAGAACCTACCCTTATTCTTCCAACTTGGCTGACATGAAAAAATCATTTTTGGTCAGTGTTACTGGGGTAGAGTCATACAGCTACACCAGAGGCAGGGCCCAGCAGAAATAGATGTGTGTGTTTGTTTGTGTGTGTGTGTGTGTGTGTGTGTGTGTGTGTGTACATGTTTGCATGAGTGTGTGTGGACACACTCATGTTTATGTACATGGAAGCCAGAGGTTCACTTTAGGTATCTTCCAAGATTACTCTCTGCCTAACTTACCAAGGCCAGGTCTCTTGATAGCAGGGACCTTGCCTGTCTGCCCAGTCCAGCCAGGCAGCTTGCTTTGGGAATTCCCTTTGTTTTCTCTAGAGCCCTGGGATTCCAGACAGGCAGCTTGGTTTTTAAGTGGGTTCTGGAAATCTGAGCTCCAGTCCTCATATTTGGGGGCCAAGAGCTTTCCCCTCTGAACCAGCTGCACAGCCTTCCCCAAATGGATGTTTATTGACTGCTGGTTGTTTCTGCCTAACCCGAAATATGGTTCAACAAATACTTGTATTTATGTCAGCAGCAGAAATGAACCTGCTTTTCTTTCTCCTTGGAACAGAACTATTTAACATCTCAGAAATTTTAGAAAGTCCCATAATGGAATGCACTAGGTTATGCCTGTCTCCAGCAACAATTTGAAGGATTGCTGATGTTTATCTAGGGAGATGTGAAGCAATTTAATATTATTAATTGCTAACAAACGGGTAAGATTTACAAGAATTGTCAAAGCTTAAAGCGCCAAATAATCTTTCCTCACGCAAGGAAATTTATTATGCCATTATGCTTATTTCTACCAGGGCTCCTATATGCAATCACTGTTCGCTATTAAATTTTTATTGCACATTTAATTTATCTTTCCCTCTGGTGGGAAAACGTATTAGATAATTCATTTGACACTAGTGTCTTCTCCCCTTCCTTTTTCTCCCCACGTCTACCCCCAATAATAGATAGGCAGATATCTGTGTCTCAATATTAATTATACAAGAGCCAAAGAGAGTGACACTTGCTGTTGCCTGAAGGGAATCACCAGGACAGAATTAGCTAGCTAGAGAACTCGGTGGACTTCCGTTATAAACACCTATTTCAGTGCTTTATAAAGAATTCTGGAAGAAAAAATCATTTATAAACTCCTGATTGCTTTTCATCGATTAAAATAGAAGATAATTTTGGTTTCCAGATACCAAATGCAGACTGTTTGCTAAAATTTAGGGTTGGGGGTACTATTTCCTTTATATCATGTTACATGAAAAATGAGTTTTTACCCCCCAAAGGTAAATAATTTCTACATGCAAAGCTTAACAAAATTTGTTCTCTGGTCCTCTATCTACCCCAAGAGCAAACCAACAACTCAAGATCAAAATGCACTTTGTCTGTCACTGTTGACAACTTTTCCCATAATGAGGCTGTGTTCAAGGAGATGTACTCAGTTCTGATGCAAGGGAAATGTTTTCCTGACTTTTAGAAAGTGTCACTGAACAGTCTGAAGCTTGAGTGTCTCCCAGGGTTTGCTCAAACACTATGACACTGTTGTCATGACTACCAAAGCTTTGTCTGTACCTTCAGGTGAGAGGACGAACTTGATGGAACGTGAGCAACCCTAGTTCTAGTGCCAAAGTGAGCTTGCTTGCTCCTTTGCTTTAACAGCGAGCCTTGTCTATGGACTTTAGGAGGGAGTGGAGAGCAGTCCTTCTGGAATAAGGAGGTCTCCAGGTGGTGAAAGCATAATCAATATCTTTTTGTTCTTTATGTCCTATTTTCAGGAACCTATTGGTCAGTCCCTTCCAGAATTAACCTTCAACCTGAGATGATCTCTCCCAGGAAGACTTGGGATTCCTTCAGAGTGACACCTATGATATTAAGTCACCTCCACTCTTTTCATGGGAAACACATTCTTTTGTAGTCATGTTCAATGAATTTAATATACAGATATGTCAATGGTTATACTTGTGTGTTTACTTTAGACCTTGACATCAATGTCCTGTATGTCCATACAATAGGGCTCCAGAGGAAACAAGACGTAAGTATGATATTTATATGGTTTTGGTAGGTAGTGGACAGTTGTTTGAGACTTTATGTTTTCCAAAATAATTTCTCTATCTTTTTCTTATGATACTATTTACTAGGCTGTGGACCTTTGGACTGCAGGATGCATGTGGTTCACAATAGCTATGGATGAAGCCCAACACAAACCTGCAATCTTGCTTAAAACATGTGACTGTTTTTGCCAACTCAACTTTTGTAGATGACAATATCTTGTCACAATATTAACAGGTTGGATGTACCTAGATGTGACAGGCATTTGAAGAAGTCAGCGGTCAAATAGAATGTGAACTGCCCTCTCTGTTTATGTAATGAGGATATCATTTGGTAATTTACAGGTTCATATAGCCTTAGTCTACCGAGTGGGGTTTGATGCGGTGCTGGTGCACTCCTGAATCTCTTCTCTCTAAAGTCTCCCCTTTGACTTTAGGAGCACCAATGGGGCAAACTCTTCCCCCATCACTCATCACGATCAGGAAAACTGTTGGGCTTCTTGCTCCATTGGCTTAGGAGGCTACATCATTCTAGGTGCCAACTATCACCTGGTACTCAGTGGGTACTTAATAAATAAAAGTTATCTGTTTTCAGTGCTTTTGGGAATTTGTTCCAAAGTCTTAGGAACCTTTTCTACCAATCCATTTTCCCTGCTCAATTACCAAAGTCCCTCTCTGAGATTTCTCAGGCTATGTGCATAAACACAGCATGCACAAGTATCATAATTATGCATGTAGACACACACACACACATACACACACACACACACACACACACACACACACACACACACACACACACACACACATTTTAAAACTGTCCAGTGGTTGTAAGTAATTGGAGTGTACCCAAGGTAGGTCAAAGTGAAGTAAGTATCTTTGATGGGAGTGGTTCTCTGTCTCTCTCTGTCTCTGTCTCTGTCTCTCCCCCCCCACACACAATTTATTTATAATGTGTGCTTATGTTGATGTTAGAGGAGAACTTGCAGGAGTTGATTCTGTACTTGTGTAGTGCGGATTCTAAGGATGGAGCTCAGGTTGTTAAGCTTGGTGACAAGTACCTTTACTCACTGAGCCATCTTGCCAGCTTGGGAGCAGTTCTCTTAGACTAGAACAGGACACAGAAGGACAAGATGTAGCACATTAATAGTGGCATCTAAGCCCTCTGTCTTTCATGGAGACTGAGAACTTTTATGTCTGTTTTTTCTACAGATCTGATCTACTTTCTTAGTTTTTCTCTAAAGTCTTACTTTCTCTTTCTCAAGTGCACCTTTGTCACCCAATATACTGATCTTGCAAGTAACCATGGCTTACATGGTATAAATTATAACTCTGAGTTTACCAAAGTATTTGGTTCAGGTGCTGGAGAGATGGATAAAGAGCACTTACTGCTCTTGGACAGGACCCATGTTCAGTTCCCAGCAGTCACGAGAGGCAGCTCACAACTGCTTGCAACTCCAGCTCCAGGGATCCAATACCCTTTTCTGACCTCCACTGACACTGAACACATACACACGCACACGCACACGCACAAACACATGCTTTAAAATATAAATCCTTTTTTTTAATGTTTAATTCAGTCACACTCCATTACCCAATTTAAACTTTCTGTCTTTTCTTTAAACTGTTACATTCAAAAAATGCCACCAAATCTACCTCTTGCCTGACAGTCATTTGTTGTCCAAAGCAACGAACGGTAGCTGATCTGAAATTCTGTAGTATCATTTAATAGGAATAAGTGATTTTCTTTATTTTATAACATGAAACCATGAATAATTTCATCCTTTGAGGATTTATAAGAGAAAATCAACATGAACTACAGAGAAGGGGGAAAAGGTCCAGGCCAAATGTGAAATGAAATAAAGGTGAATTTTTTTCCTCCCTGTTTCTCATGTTTTTGAAAAAATTTTTCTAGGTAAAATCTCATTTATATTCTGAATTTAAATTAGTTATACAATTTGTATGGTAGAAAACCATTTTTCTTTCTTTGCTAAATAAATGTTGAATGAATATTTCAAGACTACTGGTTTGTAAGGCCATTGAATGAAAACTTTACTCAGGGCACTGACATCTTTCGTGCTAACCACAGCTAAGTCTAGGACAAAGAGCTCATTTGGGGCTGGGAGACAGCTCCATGGGTAAAGTGCTCACCATGCAAGCATAAGGACCTTAGCTTAGATTCATAGAGCCCACAAAATGCCAGGTGTTTTGGTACATGCCTGTTACCCCAGCAGTGAAAGGCAGAGACAAGGGGATTCCTGGGGCTCAGTAGCCAACTAGGCTAGCAGAAACAGTAAATTCAGGTTTAGTGAGAGACTTTGTCTTACAAAACAAGATGGGCAGTTGTCCTAGTCAGCGTTACCTGTCAACTTGGAGACTGCGGGATTGCCCCGATCAGATTAGCCTGTGGGTGTGCTTGTGGGGGATTGTTTCTTGACTCCTAATTGACATGAGAGGGGCTAGACCAAGGTTGGTGGCATCATTCCTAGGCATGTGGTCCTGGGCTGTATAATGCTGTGAGTGATCCCACCAATGGCATTCCTTCACAGTTTCTGTTTCCAGTTCCTGCTTGGGTTCCTGTCTTGGCTTCAATCAATGATGAATTCACCTGGTAGTATAAGCCAAATTAATCCTTCCTTCCCAAGGATTTTTTTTTTATCAGAATGTTCTATTCCAGCAACAGAAGAGAAACTAGGACATGATAGAGGTGAATATTTAGATGGTTGTCTCTAGATTCCACATGAACACATACACATCACACACACACACACACACACACACACACACTAGACACTTGTACACACACATCACACACAAACATACCACACACATTTATACACAACACACACACACACACACACACACACACACACACACACACACACACACACACCTCATAGCTAGTTTGATCTGTGTTATCTCCACAAGCTACGCATAAGTGTTGGTCTAACCTCCTATGAAAGAGCACTTAGCCCTGGCTGTGCTTCTGTTTGTGTCTCACATGGTCAACAGACGCCTTGAATGCAAGAGCAGCTATCCAGATGAGGTTCAGGGGTAGCCACACACACCACTTGTCTCTGCTGATGTGATAACTGGTACCACCTATAGCCATGGGGAACAGAGACCCTTGCATCTGAGCAGAAGCCCACCCTTTGTTACCCTGTTGTGGACTTCCTCCTAGCAGGGCTGTATAATACCATCCTGATTTGCTTTGCTAGTGTTCACCTAGACAGCACGTCCGATGGTCCACCCATGTTTTCTTTTCTTTGTCTACATCTCCTTCCCTTTCTGGTAGCTGTGGGGATCTGCTGGGGTCCTACTACACTGGTGACTTTCGGGTTGTTAAGATCCTCACTTCAGCCTGAAGCTTGGCTTTCTCCTTCCAGGAGCTTCCTTTCCTATTTCCCACACACTTAGCATGGTGTTTTCGGAACAATTTTAATTCTGGACCACTGTTCATAGTCCACAGGACACAAATGCACAGTTCCCCCATACTGGAGGCAGTAGGCAGTCTCTCAAGGCCAGCATCTTCCTTGCTCTCTCTCTGTCTGTCTTGTGGGTCAGGTGCCTCCAGTCCCCAGGGGTGTGATGCTGCATGCTGCTGTCTTAGTGTAGAAAGGAAGGATTGCGTTGCTTAGAGATTGCTGGCCAAGGCTGTTGTCAGATACACTGAGAACATCTGTCATGTGTGGAGGGAGGGCGAACGAAGGGCTCACCTTGGAAGCCAGACTGTGCTTTCTTCTCTGCTTTGGCGTCACTTGTTATTAGTGTTGACAGCCCATAGCCACAGAAGCGTCTCCCTCCTGACTCTGAATTCTGTCCAAGGCTACACAGGCTCTTCTCCCTGGCAGCAGTTCAGCCTTGACGTTTTGGTGCTCTGTTCCACCCTCTCCCACAAATTTACCACCTCCCAGTGACCTAGCTGCTCATTGCCTGCACAGTGCTATGTGTGAGTATATATGTATGTTCTCATATGTGTGTGTTCAGGTGTGTGCCTGTGTGTGGAGGGGGCAGAGGTCAACTTGGGATATTCTTTCTTTCTCTCTTTCTTTCTTTCTTTCTTTCTTTCTTTCTTTCTTTCTTTCTTTCTTTCTTTCTTTCTTTCTTTCTTTCTTTCTTATTTAATTTTTTGGAGACAGGGGCTCTCAGTGGCCTGGAACTAGTCAAGTAGCCTAGACTTGCTCATTAAGGAACCCCAGGGATTCACCCCAGCTCTGATTACAAACACAGGTCACTACTCCCGACATTTTTTTTTTTTTTAATTTGACTTGGAATCTGGGACTCAATGCAAAGTTGCGAGGCAAGCACTTTACCAACTGAGTTGTCTCCCCCAAAGTCTACACAGCACTATTTTTGAGGTAATGTTTTTCTCCCTAGACAAAGCCAGCTGGCCTCATCCCATTCTGCAAGAACAGAGGAATCGCTGTAGGGAGCAAATAAGAGGGAATATTGGCACTGAAGTCAGAGTGAGGTTCTAAAACAAGGTCAAATCGTTCCACTTTTAATCCAGGGCTTGTTTCCGCTCTGATGTTTTTTGCCTGATGGGTTCTCCAGGCATTGCCGCTGCCCACAGAAGTCCTTATTACTTGTAATCTTTCCAAACCAGAAATTGAGCAGAGAAAAACAAAATGAAGTGGACAACACAAAGAGGATCATTGGAATATATTATAAACCCCAGTGTCCTGGTTAGCATGAACTATCAACTTGACATGGCTTAGACACCACCTGAAAAGAGAATTTCTTTTGAACGACTATCTTTACCAGACTGGCCTATGAGGCATTGTCTTCATTGTTAATTGAGGTAGGAGGGCCTAGGTGGCAATGGGAAAGTGGGCCTAGCCTACCATTTCCTGTGAAGGTGGTCCTTGGTTGTATTAGCAAGCTCGCTGAGCAGGAGCCTGTTTGAAGCAGCAAGCAACATTTCTCCATGGTTTTTGCTTCAAGTTCCTGCTTGAGTCTCTGCCTTGATTTTCCTCAGTGGTGAAATATGGCCTAGAGTTGCAATCTAAAATAAAGCTTTCTCACCCTAAGTTTTAGTTAAAAATGAAACTAGAACACACAACTCAGTTCTCCACAAAGCTTTCATCCACTACTCAAGGATCACAACTGCTGTTGGTTGCTCTGGTATCTGGTATCCATAGATCCTATAGTCACATAGAGGAATATGCGACTTAAATTTATAGAGCTTTAGCCCCAGTTTTCAAGCTTTTAAAAACTGTAGATTTGGTCTGAAATGATAGCTTAGTCGATACAACGTTTGTCATGCAGGCATAGGGATCTGAGTTCAACCCGGAGATTGCACGTGAAGAAAGCTAGGCTTAGCAGCAAATGCTTGGAATCCCAGTGTTGGGAAGGTGGAGACAGGCAGATCCCTGGGAATCACTGACCAGCCAGCCTAGATGAATTGGTGACTTCCAAGTCAGTAAGATAGTTGGTTTTAAAAAATAAGGTAGACAGAGCTTGAAGAATGACAGTTGATATAGGCTACTGGTCTCCAGTTGAACACACACACACACACACACACACACACACACACACACACACGTATACAAATGTACACACACACACACACACACACACATACACACAAACTGTAAATTTCCTCCTCCTAAATTGCACTGGAGAGACCTTGGGGCAGACACCTTATATTACCCAGAACATGCCCAAGGATGGAGTGGATTGGGCCTTGCCTTGAACAATATTTTCAGTTACAAACTCCAAAGCAAATATAAGGAATATGTTATTGGAATAAATGTTATTGATGTTGTTATAAAAAGCATTATTGATTTATTTATGCTTCTAAATAACTCCAGAAAATGATTTGACTCAGCCTATCTATATCTATCCTTCCATCTGCATACATACAATGGAATAAATTTTAAAAATAAAAGCAAAAAAATAACAGCCAAGGGAAAACAAAAATCAAGAAAACAGGATAAGTAGAGGTTTGATCACATGTAATGAATATCATGAGACACTATTAGATTTTGGAGACAAGTCAAAATTGGCCATAAATTAACCAGAAGCCAAAACATGAAGACACAATCTGATACAAAAATATGGTACTCCTAAAGCTCACTAACCAGTCTAGCAAGATTGATGATGCCCGTGTTTACTGAGAGACCTTGCCTCCAAAATCAAAACCAAATTAAAAAAAAAAAAGGAGGAGGGGATGGAGAGATGGCTCCCATGGTTAAGAGGGCTGGATGCTTTACCAGAAGACCCAGGTTCAGTTCCCAGCACACACAAATGGTGGCTCACAATTGCCTATAACTCCAGTTCCAGGGCATCTAACCCACCATCTTTTGTGCTCCGTGGGCACTGCCTGCACATAGTACACATACATACATGCAGGAAATGCTCTTATACACATAAAAATAAACAAGTGAATATTAAAAACAAAGAAGGGCAGTGATAGAAGATCCGTGTTGCTTACCTCTGACCTCTACAGGTGCATGCTCACAAACACTTACATAGATTTATGACACGTACAAAATGTTTTAAAATAGCACTGATGATAACCCCAGTGGGCCACTTTAGCAATCATCAGTAAAGTTATGATGGTGTGTTATCTCCTAGAACTAGAGTTACTCTTTGAGACTCCATGTGGGTGCTGGGAACTGAACATTTGTCCTTTGCAAGAGTAGCAAGTGCTCCAAGCTGCAGAGCCACCTTTTCAGCCTCAGATTGTTTCAGATGACCATGAAGCAATTATTATATAAACGTTCATAACCATGTCTTCCATAAGCAGCACACTAACAACGCAGCATCAGCACTTACCCAAAGCGAACAACTGTTTTAGCATGAATGAAGATATCATGAAGAGACACTTGTGCCTCTCCCTTTGGTATCAGGCTATTGAAACAATGAACACAAATTAAAATTTCCCCAGCAGTCTCATGCTGAGAGAAAGGAAATGCTGATGTCCCTGCCAGCCAGAAGGGAGCTTTGTCTCCTGAGAAGAGATTTCCAGCTTATCAGATCACCTTGCATGAGAGTCTCAGGCAGAGACAATGATGATAAGTGGAGCATGCCTTGAAAGATCACTTAGTTATGCATGTCTCTGCCCTTTTCTTTAAACATAAACCTCATGTCATGATCCCAAAGATGTATTTGAGGGTAGGGGATTCACTGGGTCTCTTCATTCTTCTTCCCAAGGTGGCGACACTGAATAAATATTCCTTTTTCTGCTTTTCACTATTAATTTTTGTCTTTACTAGGCCCATGAGGGTAAATTACTAGGACTCCTCTGCTAGAGCTGTCAGAGGCTCTAAGTCCAATGACTCCAATAACAATAATAATTAAAAGTTTCAAATGGATGTAAGTAGAAATGGTGACAGGTCCCTGTGTGTCCCCATCCAAGAATGGGATTAGGTGTCTAGTCTGGGTTTGATGGCATCTTGGTGGTTGAAATGCTAACGATACACGGCCAGGGTCACGAGCTGGGGAGAAAAGTTTCCAGTAGGACAAATGTTCTCTGAACTATTGTGGGCCGCTCGGAATTGTTTTCTAAATGGGAGACGGCGTAAATAAGCCCAATGGCATGATAAGAGATGGGGAGAGAATGAAGGAGAGAAAAGAGGGGAAAGAACACAGTAAACAGGAAGGAAAGAGGAAAAGAAAGCCCTAAAGAAAGTTACATAGGGGAGAGAAGGGAGGGGAAACTGTGGTTAGAGTGCAAAATAAATGAGTCATTACTTTACAAAAGAAAGTTATACATAGAGAGAAAATAGGAAAGAGAAAAGCTTTGTGTGTGTGAGTGTGTGTGTGTGTGTGTGTGTTGCAGTCACCTGTGCAGGCACATGTGGAGGCCAGAAGTCAAACTCAGCTGTCTTCCTCAGTAGCTCTCCACCTTATTTTTTTGAGACAAAGGCTCTCACTGAATCCGGAGCTCACTGATTTGGCTAGGCTGGCTGGTCACCAAGTCTCGGGGATCTACCTGTCTCTTCTTACCCAGTCTTGGGAGCACAGCACTGTCAGTTCTACATTTTTTTTTTAAAAAACTTGGAACTCAGGTCTTCATGCTTACACAGCACTGAGCCATCTCAGTAGCCTCTGAGCAAAGCTACTTCTGAACCTTCAATGGTGGTCAACTATTTGACTCCATGGCGGAAGACAATGAAGAATAAAAGACTTCCTTGAGATGGACAGGAGGTAAGAGAAGAGAGAATTCCTCCCCATTCCACAAATCCTCTCCCCACCAGGCATCCTTTCTTGCCATAGCAGTACAGACAGCCCTGTTGTAGAAGGAAGGTAGGCAACAGAGCACTGTGTTCCAGAACATCATAGAGAAGTAATGGAGAAGACAAAAATCCTTGTGACGTTGTGAGTTTCAACAAAGCTTGAATTCTGTTTCATAGTTGACATGGCACCAAGGTTGGTACACACCAGGGGGTAGGGAGATTTTTATTTTTTACTTTAGCAATAAATACCCTTTGGCAATGTTATTGAGGAGAATTAAGTGCAGGACAGCTACCTTAGTTTCGTCTCCTGATGTTCTTTTTTGATGACCAGGCCTCTAATTCTTGGTATTTCCTGCTGCTAAGAAGGGTTAGCCTTCTTCCTCTGTCTACTATCTTAAGGTCTTACGAGAGGTACAAGACAGAGCTAGGAAAGGTGGTACGTACGGTGGTCCCGGCACTCTGCAGCCTCTCGAGGCAGGAGGATTGCTGCAAGTTCGAGGCCAGCCTGATTCCCAAAGTGAGTTCCAGGCCAATGATGACGACATACTGACACCCTGTCTCAATGAAACAAAGCAAAGCAAAAGAAAGAGATGAGATAGAGAACAAAGAACAGCACATCTGGCTGTATTTTTATTTAATACAAAATGCCATTCCTGTTGAGACATTCTCTCCTAAAACGTTCTCAATTCCTGGTTCCTAACAGGGGAGGGCAATGAATTAGCCACACCCCACAGTTTCTTCCTTCTGCTGCTGCCTGTATGCAAGGACTTTCCCATCTTTCTCTGCCCCTACTTTCTAACCAAACTGTTCTTCTCAATGTTTTTTAATGCAATGAATGATAGTTTGTTGAAATATGAACATTTTCCTATTTTGTTGTGAGTCTTGAGTCCAGGTTCAATTTATGCCTTTTCTTTTGACTGGCTTTCTGAGACTTTGCTCCATCCAGGGAAGGGATAATATGGTCTCCCTTGGTAACTAAAAGTTGAGGTAGATATTTAGTTCACTCACAAAGTCTACACCAACACTATGGTGAATGTGGCTTAACTCGAGTGGTTGAGACAGCTGTCTGTTTTCCTTTTATGTCCAAGTTCAGGTTCCCCAAGCAACCAAAGACCTTTGCAACATGTGTGAAGATAGGTCACAGCTTTTGCTGTTGTGCTGGTTATATCAGGGTGCAGAAAGTGATACCCCAAAACACGGCATGTTGGCTTGCTGATTACCTTGAACAGGAAAAAAAAATGGCACTTCTAAGAAGTTGCCTCAGAGGGTAAGCTGTTTGGTCATCCCAAACCCAACCATACAGCCCAAGAGGAGGTTTTCTCTAAAGTTTCCTTATCTACTGAAGGACCTGACCCTCCAAAAATGAGCACAACTGCTTTTGATCCTCCCACTGAAACTTTATCAGCTAAAGAAGAATGAACTTCTACCACAGAGGAAGTGCTTAAAAATCAGATAATATTCTAGTGACTGAGAACTTTGTCCTGGGTTATTGTATCTTCTGTGGGCCTGCCATCTCTTTGAAAAGATCATTTACCTCCAAGCTGGAGAGATGGTTTAGCATTTAACAGCATGTTCTGTCCTCACACAGGCACCAAACTCAGTTCCCAACTCACAGACTGGACATGTAACTCTAACTCCAGGGCATCTGACACCCTCTTCATACCTTCTCTCAATCTCTCTCTCTCTCTCTCTCTCTCTCTCTCTCTCTCTCTCTCTCTCTCTCTCTCTCTCCATCTCTCTCTCCCTCTCTCTTTCTCTTTCACACATGCATACTCACAGACAAATAAATAAAATGTGAAAATAATTTATAACCCTTCTCAGTTGCCCAAAGTCTCTGCTCCCTGTTACCTCTGAAGAAGTATGAATTTGTCTCACCAGATTGTTGTGTACCCCATCTCCTGCAAGCATCAAGCATCAAGAATATATTATGGAGATTCAGCTGTATATAATGTTGTGCCCAGATCGTGACCCCCAGAGAGACCACCAAAGACGAGCATGCTGGAATGCAAAAGCAAGGTTTAATTCTGCATATACAAGCCTAGGCAGGGACTTCGTCGAATACAACCAATGCAGTGGAGGCTGGAGGAAGTGCCCACCTGTCTGCAAGCTCAGTTTTTAAAGGAAAAAATCACAAGGTTACATCATTTAGGGGTGCTAGTACGGGTACAATTCTGATTGGCTCACTTCTAGGGGCTTTCTAGAAATCATGGCTCAATCTTACTTCTAAGGGAGTGGTGGCAGGCCACCATTTTTCATTGGCTACCCTCAGGTGGGGGCATTTTTATGGTCAGTTACCCTGGGAACCAGGGAGAGGACATTCCATAGTCTGGCAGTCATTACCTCGTGACTACCTTGTGACTCTGTACTTTTACACTTCCTGGTTTCTGGAATCTGGACTGACTTGTTTCAGTATCTATTGGCCTATTCCTAGAAGGAGAAATCTTAGGCCTTAGTTTTTGGGTGAAAGTATTTTGGTCTCATAATAATAAAGTTATACCTACAAAGGTAAAGGAACTTTCTAGAGTGAAGCCATTTATCAAGGAATATTTGGTGTTATTCAGCTTTTAATATTCAGTTGTTTCTTGCTATGAAATTCTTGTGTACTCATATACTACTAGGCCATACAACGAAAGCATAAAATTCTCAGACCTACTGCTGATCTGCTAGGTAACACCACTACAGAGCCTAGGAGACAGGCAGACTGTACGTGCATAGCTTTGTTTCTTGTGCAAATGAAGCTCAGACCTTCCTTCCCCAGACAGGGAAAATGTCATTCCAGAGCAATTGACTCAGAACAAAGGAGTTTTTTGCATTTCCAGGTGGAGAGAAGGGTGGGGCAGGATTCCTGGTCTGGCAGAGTCATGTGGCCGGAGAGAGGAGAACAAGATAGAGTTTCTGTAGATGGTAAGGTAGACTGGCTCTGGCTGAGGAGTAAGGGGCAAAGAAAAGTTTTGCAGGCTGTGGGTGGATTTGAATCAGATCAGTAGAGTAGAAGAGGAAGGAAAGATGGAGGATGAAGGAACAGAGGATGAAAATGAAACCAAAAGCATAAGAGTTTAGTTATTACTAGGGCTTTGAGAGGACAGAAAAGGAAGGGACAGAGAGGAACTGATTGTCAGAATGGAACTGAAGCTGTGTAGAGAAATAAAGTAAATGGATGAAAGAGCAGGGTTTATATAGATTCTTTTCCCTCAGATAACCCCATGCCAGACATAAAATCTTCCCCTGGACTCTGGGAAGGATTTTCTTAGGGCAGGCCCCTGGGAAAATTCTGATACCCAATCTCTGCTGCTTGTTTAGTAAACAAATTTGTATGCTTTTGTCCTATTAACCCTTTAATTACTAATTTAATTTCAGCTGGTTTAAGGCTTGAACTTTCAGAGATGAGGGGAGAAAGTCTCCTCACTTTTCATTAGAATAGGCTCTTTATTATTTGAAATGTTACTGCCTTAGCTGGTGTTTTTTATTAACAATGTAGCTAAGAGCTTTTGCTTGTAGGTGTGTGTGTGTGTGTATTGTGAAAGAATGTCTGTGTTTGTGTGTGTGTGGAGATGCACATGTATACATATGTATATGGAGGACAGGGGACAAGCTTGGGGGTCAATCCTCAGTCATTAAAAACCTTGGTTTTTAAGAAAGGGCCTCTCATTCTCTGAAGGTTACCATGCAGGGCAGGCTAGCTGGCTAGTAAGCCTCAGAGATCTGCTTATCTCTGCCTCCTTGACCTGAGATCATAAGCTCTGTTCTTGATATATAAAATACTAAAGGAAATTTCAACCTAATTACCAAAGTGATGTTTCTTGGATCTTAAGAACCTTACATAATTTGTCTTATTCTCTCTCTGCTCTGTGTCTTATGTTGTTTTATATAAAATATCCCAGGGTTTTCAGTCATACCTGTGAGAGGAGGAAATCATGCCTATTCCATCATCCCAAGATGCAAGCTCTTCGTGATAGTATGTATGAAGTGTCCATGGTCTAGAAGGTGCTCAGTCTACACATGATATTGTTAACCTTGTTTCTCTTTTCTGTATTTCTTTTTTTCTTTCTCATTTCAATGCAATGCCCTTCTTGTAGTAGAATATTATTTTAAAGTGTGCTACTTTTGTTTATGCTGCATTTGTTTAACTCTGTGAAGCTGTGTTACTGTGCCTGTCTAAAACACCTGATGGTCTAATAAAGAACTGGCCAATAGCAGGAGAAAGTATAGGCAGGGCTGGTAGACTGAGAGTATAAATGGAAGGAGAAATTTGGGAAGAAGGATCTAAAACCTAGCAGCCAGCGGAGGAGGAGAATTCCAGGGGCCAGCCAGCCAACTGCATAGTCAGCCACAGAGTAAGAGTAAGATTTACAGAAATAAGAAAAAAGGAAAAGCCCAGAGGTAAAAAGTAGTCAGGATAATTTAAGTAAAGGAAAGCTGACTAGAAACTAAGCCAAGCTAAGGCTGGCATTCATAATTAAGAATAAGTTTCCATGTGTAATTTATTTGGGAGCTGGGTGGTGGGCCTCCCCCAAAAGAGCAACCCCCCCCTGAAGGGTTTACAACACGCCCCCCACGGTCCCATTTACCAGGCGGACACTTCCGCCTAGCCATTTCCGCCAAGATACCTGGCGGACCCGGACATCTCCGCCTAGCAAGTTCTGGCCAAGGCATCTCGCGTGACCAGAATCCGTGACGTTACATGGCTACGTAAGCGTGCTACGTGACCATGTGATCTACGCACATGTGTGGAGTAGTGACGTGTCCTGGCCACGCCCCCAGCCGGTTTTTAAAGCGGAGCGCCATATTCCCAGCTCTCTTCTCTCTTCTCGTTTCCTTCTCTCCTGCTCATATGATGTTAGCTATACGTAAACCAGAGGATTCTCTGACTCCGGAATTTCTGACTCTAGATCTTGCTAAGGAACCAATAATTAAAATTCATGTTCCATCCACTCTCTCAGATAAAAAGTAAGCTGGGTTCTTATATGTCTAATTCTGCTTCCTTTATTAAACAGTTTCAATATATAACTCAATCTTATAGTCTCACCTTTCATGACCTTCTGAGGAGCTCAGGCGGGTATGGGAACAGGCTAAGATTCACGCAGACGAAATTCATCAAACTAACCTTTCACACCCCCCAGGAGCTGAGGCGGTTCCTGACCGGGAGCTACGCTGGGACTACAACACCCAGAGTGGCTGTCTAGCCAGAGATAGGTTTATTACCTGTCTCCTGACAGGCCTCCGTAAGGCTGCCCTAAAACCAGTAAATAGTTCAGGATAAATATGAAAATCTGTCTCTTGTTCCCCAGACCTACCTGACTAAAACTTAAGCATCTGGAGAGCGAGGCTCCTGACCCCACAGGCAAAAGAGTCACCTGTGGCATTTAAGGTGTGCCAGGGAAGAGATAAAAGCCCGAAAACAAAATTGCCAAGTGCTGGCACTCGCTGACTTCCAAAAGCTGTTGGGTCCCTGTTTTAAATGAGGAAAAGGCCACGGGCTAGCGAATGCCCTGCCAGGCCATCAACAGCCTTGTTAAAAGTGCCGCCTAGAAAGACAGAGTCAGCTGACTGCCCCCAGGCACCAAGATGCATGGGTACATCAAGCTAAGACCTCCAACAGACCTAGGCTTGGCTACAGACATGACAGGGAACCCAGAACGCAGCTGGGAAGCGATCCGTTTCTTTCCTTCTGGACACCAGAGCCATTGACTCAGTCCTGGGAGTTTTGGGATGCCACCTCTCCTTTATTGTCGGGTACAGGGGACAGCCTTATCTACCTCAGCAGACACCGCCATTTAATTGTATTTTCAGAGGCATCCCTCTCACACATACATTCTTAGTGGTGCCAAGTTGCCCTGTACCTTTAATGGGGAGGGATCTCCTAGCTAAGGTAGGAGCGTCCATTTCTTTTCGCTCCACACATTTGCCTCATCCCAGACACGCCAGCAGCTCTCCTACTTCTCCTAGCCACTAACTCTACAGACTCCAAATATCCTCCTGTCCCACGCTGCTATTTGGAGGGAGCGTGGACTTCTCACATCAAAAGGGGGATCCGTATCTAACTCAGGCCATATAATGGCCATGCTGGAGGTTTCCCACCTCCCCAGGGCTACAGCTCGATTTTACCCATATGCCCACCGTCAGGAAAAGTTAAATATCTCCTCAGACCAGTTCTAACACCAGGTCTTTTTTCCAAGCCTCCAACTGTTCCAGATAGCCTGTTAACTCCTCTTTTATGTCACCTAAGGTCTATTCTATGGAGCTATGCGGACTGCTCACTGCCTCAGCCGTGTGACAATCCTTGCCCATCTCCAATACACATTGGGGATCAGGTTCTTCTCTTTCCTCCAGGTCAGCGCCCTTCACCTCTTTCCCATAAGTGGCAGGGACCCTTCAAAGTAATTCTTGTAACCCCTACAGCTGCTAAACTCGAGGGCTTTCCTCACTGGGTCCACCTTTCTCACCTAAAACCTTTTATTTCACCTCCATCCCAGAAAAATCTCTCTTCATATACAGTGAAACAAACAGGGCCCCTCACTCTCAAGCTCCAGAGGACATCAGGATCCCCTGCTTTGCCGCCAATTCCAGAGGAATAAGGTACCACCCCTTCCTTTTCCAACCAGGGCCACACAGAGCCGGAGGCAAAAGGACCATCAAAAATATCCAGGTGGTAAGGAATAATGTAATACAATAATTTATCATTGTTCAATACTCAGCAACTGATCACCTGTGTTTCCCAAGTGCTAACCTAATAAGGGAAACAGGTGCCTTAAATAAACTACCTCCAGCAAGGCTTGCCTAAGGAAAACAGGTGCCTTAAATGAACTACCTCTAATGAGGCTTGTCTCAGATAGAAATTAAGCAGAGTACTAAGACCAGATCTACCTCAGGTAAATGTCACATGCCTCTATCTGGGCAGGCCAAATCTACCTCAGACAAATGCCAACTCCAAAATGAAATAATAATGATTCTTTCTCTCTAAGCTCTCTCTATGTCAACAGTATCTTGTTAAACGGGAGGTCCCTAGCAGCAGCATAGATGGACAGCCGCAGAACCAGGAGACGGCAGAACGTCATTCCAGGACCTCCACCATCATTCCTGGACTTCACAAGATACCCCTCACCCCCGCCCCCAAGAGCCAACCAACGCCCACTATTCAGCTGGAAGCAGTCTTTGAGAGAAACGTCGCCCCCGTACCCAGTCAACCACAATTTTTTCTTTTTTTAAAAAATAAGAGTTGGGAATGAAGGGTTTACAACACGCCCCCCACGGTCCCATTTACCAGGCGGACACTTCCGCCTAGCCATTTCCGCCAAGATACCTGGCGGACCCGGACATCTCCGCCTAGCAAGTTCTGGCCAAGGCATCTCGCGTGACCAGAATCCGTGACGTTACATGGCTACGTAAGCGTGCTACGTGACCATGTGATCTACGCACATGTGTGGAGTAGTGACGTGTCCTGGCCACGCCCCCAGCCGGTTTTTAAAGCGGAGCGCCATATTCCCAGCTCTCTTCTCTCTTCTCCTCTTCCTCTTCTCCACGCACGTGTCTCTCCCACAGGCCTGTGCACTCTCTATCCCTGTATTTCTAATAAACTCTTATAAGCGGATTCTGTCGTGTTTCGTGACACTTCCTTGCAGGGTAAGAACACAACGCAGCTAAATAACTAACACCCCCCAAAACACCTTCTCTGATGACTGAGGATCTTACATAGTTTATGACTAGTTGTTAGAATCTTAGATGGTCTTTTAATAAAAAAATCTAGAGCCAGATAGAAGCAGAATAGCCAGCCACTAGTTCTTATCTCTACAAAATCCTCAGCCTAAAGAGAGTGAGTTTCTGTTTCCTCATGCCTTATACACCTTTCCCTGCCCTGCCATATTACTTCCTTGGGTTAAAGGTGTGTGTGCTTCCCAAGCAAAGGCATGAGATCTCAAGTGCTAGAATTAAAGGTGTGTGCCACCACTGCCTGACCTCTATGTCTAATCTAGTGGCTGGCTCTGTTCTCTGATCCTCAGGCAAGTTTATTAGGGTATATATAATATATCACCACAATGAGTGACCTGTAGTGACAGGGGGACTGGGCTCAGAGAGGATTAGAAGTTTAACAGAGGTCCAAGATAGAGATTAAGAGTGGAGATTACTTGTTTCATTCATTGAAAGTTTTATATATATAGATATACAAGGTATCTTGGCCATATCTACTCCCACACCTTCTTCCCAACTCCCTCTGACATCTCTACACATCTCTCTCTCAAATTCATGTCTTCTTTTCTTTCTCCCCCCCCCCTACTTAGTGCTGCCCTAATACAGGAAGGTGTGGAGTCATCCACTGGGCATGTTCAACCCACCAGTGACCATTCCCCTAAAGAAGAGAGATTCACTTTCCCCAAGCAGCCATCAACAGCCAATAACTCCCTAATGTGGCAGAGGGTTAGGAGCTTCTCATTCCATGATGAACTGGTTTAGCCTTACGCAGACAACCGCAGCTGCTATGAATTCTCTTGTTCAACAGCCATGGCATGTCTAGATGTGGAATTTCACATTCTTCCCCATCTTAAATTCTTTGTGTCACTTCTAAATGTTCTCTCCATCCGGTGGGTGGGGTTAATATAGATGCTTTATCTATGGCTGAGCAGGAAGTATAGTTTTTAAATAATAAGGTTTATTTGGATAACGGCAGTTGGGGAGAACTGGAGTTGGCTCATCTGCTCATTCATTTTTAATACTTGCCATTTGTTTTTTTTTCTTTTTCATTACCCACTACTCTACATTCTCAGCAAGAATTTCTTCTGTTTTCTCTTTTAAATCTTCTGTGACAGAACATTTTTCCTGCTGCCAATGGAAAGAGGTCATTTTTTTGTTCAATCACTCAAAAATCAGACTTTTGATCTGCAAGAGTAAGTTTTTAAAATGTTTTATTTTTTGAAGTCTGTCTGTGCTGTGCATGCGTGCATGTGCATATGTGTTTGCACCACATGAGTACAACATCCATGTAAGCCAGAAAGGGGCATTATATCTCCAAAGCTGGAGTTACAGGCGTTTGGAGGTTCTAGGAAGTGAACTCCAAGTCTTCTCCAAGAACAGCATGTGCTCTTATACACTGAGTATGTCTCCAGCCACATGAATGAGTTTTTAAAAAGAGTATCATTGGTTTAGTATGCATGAATTCCTAAATCTTTTAATAACCATTACAGCATTGATTGACAGAAAAGATGTGCCTGCTTACAAACTCTTTAAGAAGATTGCTGGGGCTAAAAATGATGGAGTTTTCCTGTAATTCCAGCATTCAGAAATGTGAGGCAGGAGGATCATGTGATTGAGGCCTGCCTGGACTACATAGAGAATTTCAAACCTGTCTGGACTACAAAGCAAGATCTTATCTCAATAAAACAATAACAACAATATATACTCCTAGGTACCTACCTACTTGTTTCATCCTCCGTAATACTGAGTAAATTATTTTTTGAAATCTTAGCTTTAAAATTGTATTTCAACCCAGCAAGATGCCACCGCTTGACACTGTGCCTGATGGCCTGAGTTTGATTTCTGGATCCACATGGTAGAAAGAGAGAACTGCCTCCTGTAAGTTGTCTTCTGATTTCCACAGGAATGCTGAGGCATGCATGCAACCATGTACATGCACAAAATAAATAGATGTAATTTAAAAATTAAAGTTTTATGTTAATACATATAAAATGATAACTTCACTTTATAATTATTATTTAGATGGAATATTTGTTAGGTGTTTAAATTTCTGTTTTTGTGACTTATGATTAGTATCTATTTTTATTAGAGTTTTAATGCTTATCATGTTGATTTTTAAGAACTGTAGATACTAAGATTATTAAACCTTTGCTTTATTTCTGACAAACACTGTTTGTTGCTGGATTGCTAAAGTTGTTTTGATTTTTAATGTTCAAAGAATTTAAATTAGTTTAGTAAAATTTATTTCACTTTTTAATTTTTTATTGTTATTTTTGAGATCATAATTTAATTACAGCATTTTCCCTTTGCCCTCTTCAAGCCCTCCCATATACCCCTCATCACCTCCTTAAATTTATGCCCCCCTTTTCATTAATTGCGATTCTATGCATTCACACACACACACACACACACACACACACACACACACACACACGTTCCCAAATACAACCTATTAAGTCCATAATGACCATTCGGCAGTGTACAAACAATTGGTGCATTCTTTCCTGCAGAAAACCGCCTCTCCCACTGCAAGCTTTACTCAGTTGCCTGTAGTTTGTGTGTGTGTGTGTGTGTGTGTAGGGTTAAAGCCTATGGGCTTTCCCCATCCAGTTTGTCGTGTTCATGTTTAGCTCATGTTTGGGTAGTCATGTTAGTGAGACCTTGTTGATATAGCTTCTGTTGTTACAGGTACTTGGAGACCCATTTCCACCCCACACTCCCTCTTTCTCTGGCTCTTACAATCTTTCCACCCCCTCTTCTACAATGTTCCCTGAGCCTTAGGTGCACTCTTTTGTAGATGCCTACATAGGGACTGAGCTCCACAACTCCTTGGAGTTACTTCTACATTTAAATGATTATTTTGTTCGTATTTAAATTCTTATCCATCTGGAGTTCATTTTGATGTCGGATGTGAACAAAGATTTACTCCTATTTTTCTAATTAGTGAACAGATTTGGTATTATTTGTAACTAGCCTTTCTCTTCTGTTTTCACTAGAAACACCACAGCTGAAACTCATTAAATTCAGACAAATCTGAATGGCTATTTCTCAGATTTTCTTTTCTTTTTAAAAATCTGTCCTAAGTTTATAAAAATTAAACTCAGTTGTAGCATTTAATACTGAGTGCCACTAAAAACATTCTCCTATTTAAGTTTCAAAATTGTATTAGTCCTTCATGGATTGTCTGGTTTTGCATTGTTTTTTGTTTGTTTGTTTGTTTTTGTGTGATAAACATTAAAACTTACTTCATCAATTCTCTCATTCTTTCATTTAAAACAAACCATACAGAAACTAAACAAATTCCCCAAACAAACAAGATCTGCAGGGTTAATTTCATATAGTTTTAGTGAATGTGAAAACTGGAGGAACTGCTTGACATTGTGATAACGTGCAGTATTTACATTTACAGTCATGACGTCTCTGTGTATCAGTGATGTTACAGCACCACAGAAGAAAGGAGAGGGTCCTGAGAAAGAAGCTGTGGGGTGATGTTGTGTAGAGTGGCCAGGACACTCAGGATCTCTTCCAAGATCCATGGCACATATGTGGAGGTCTGAGAACTACTTGCAAGAGTCCATTCTCTCCTCTCACCCTCTGGGTACCTGGGATAAAACTTGGGATGTCCTGCTTGGTGGCAGGTTCCTTCATCCATTGAGCCATCCTACCACCTTTCTAGTTAGTTTTTGACCTAAGACTACACTGGTTGTTTTGTTTAATTGTTCCTGTTTGGAGAGAGAAATTGTGTCTCAGCTAGAATCTGCTCCACCATGACAGGATTGCTGACTTGACTACTTAACTCGTAGGAGTGTTTCTCTCGGACTAAAATATAAAAATTATCTTGAGAATTTTCTCATTAAAATTTTCTAAAATACAAAGAGTTAGCACCCTTTGGCTTACCAAAAATGAGGAAGGAAAACTGAATAAAATGAAATACCACCTACAAACTGAATACCATTAGTTGTCCGTCCTTGCAACTTGGAAGTCACACTTGATTTTACTCTTAAGAGATAAAAAGATATTTGAATATCTGAAAGTGGTTTGCAAAGGCACCTGAAATGCGCAGCATCACCACTCCAAATGAAGTGTGTAAACCAAGTAGCCACGTTTCTATGACTTATCAATGGGATGTATTTTCTTTAGCTAAGTGTCCATAGAAGAAACTAATGCAGAGAGAATGGCTTCAATTTACTGTGGCATGAATTTTGCTCAAGTTTGGCCATGGAATTTAGTATCGCATCAACAAGCAAAAGGGAAGAAGGATGCAGGTGCAGTTGCAGAGGGCCATGACTAGTTGAATACTCTATTTATAGCTGAAGCATCCCTAGTAGTTCATGGTACTTTTTGAGTATCTTCCTGCCTCTCACTGAGTCAAAAATAAATTCAACAAAGGCAGAAGCAATAATCAGTAATTGTCTTCACCCCACATAATGGGAACAGAAAAGATGATCAATTAGTCTTGACTGACAGCTGTGCTAATCATTGGCTTGAATGGGTAGTCTTGTAGGATGTCCCAGCTTGAACCTGAGCTATATTTACACACAGTTTAAGGCATGTTTTGGAATGTTATGTGGATGGGTAGGCTGAGTTTTCAGGCATTTTATACATGCAATTAAGACTTTGCTACTCAGAGTGGATTGTGGAGACCAACATTACTGAGGTCACCCGGGAGCTTGCTAAAGATGGAGCATCTTAGGCTGTCTCATGGTCAACTGGCCCAGAAACTACCCATTCCACTTTGGAAAACATTATACCCAGAGATTCCTGTCCTAGATAGAGCCTAAAGGAAAAAGTGATGACATGGGCAGAGGGTGCTGTGAGAGGGAAGGCTGGACACCCTCTGGCTCTGTTCTCATAAGTTGGATATGATGAGCTTAATAAAACAACTGGTGGAAATTAAAATCTGTGTGGGCTTTGGGTTCAGCAGTCCCCTGTAGTGTTGACGCAAGCAATTTTGCCAAGTGTGAGACACAGCCTTGGAGCTCCTGTTGTGCTGGGATGCCCCTAACACTGGCCTTGGTGGACTGGCTGGCATCTGCACTGGGCATAATCTACATTGCTGCCGCTCTTGGCTTCCCAGCAAGAGACTTTGACCCAATAAGCTGGAGAGGATAGAGGAAAAGCTCTGACAGCTCCCTGTTGCCAAGTGAACTAGCTTTTGGAGCTCTGTCTCATTGCCTACCAAGCAGATTAAATGGAGCCATCACACGGCTGTGACTGACAAAAAACACTGCCATCTGTGTCCATCTTTCCTTCATCTTTCACATCTATATTCTGAGGGACGACACTATTTTTATTTACTTACTGTTTATCTCCAGCCTCCTTGAATGTCTCTCTTAAGACTTGTGCCTTCTATTTGTGTCTTACATGTGTAAGTGTGCACACATCCATATGTACTCAGGTGTATGTGGATGCATATATCTATGGAGGACAGAGGTCCACCTTGGGTGTCCGCTATCTTGTTTATGGAGGCAGGATCTCTCACTTTTACCTGGAACTTGCCTATGCAGCCAGGCCAGTGAGCTTCATGGATCTCCTTGTTTTTTCCTCCCCAGCCATGAGATTACAAGTCCTTGCCACCATGTCTGGCCTTTCTGTGGGCTCTGAGGATGGGGCTCAGGCACTTAAGTACTTCATTAGCTGGGCCATCTCCCCAGATCCTGATGCTGGCACCTTCTAATAAAACTTTTTGGCAATAATGAAACATTTCTCTAAGGTACTGTCTCTAAGCCTACTGCATGTATACAGGTGTGTTTTATAGCTATACCTCCTTAATCAAGACACAGGACTTGAAAATGTTTGTGATTGTTGATTTAAATTTTCATTTTATTGTCATTAATTTTCACTTTAGTTAAACATGACATGTGTGTGTGTGCGTGCACGTGTGTGCACGTGTGTGCATGTGTGTGTGTGTGTGTGTGTGTGTGTGTGTGTGTGTATGTGTGCACGTACATATGCATGTGCATTGCTTGCATGCCATGGTGCTTGTGCAGAGGTAGAGGGCAATATTCAGGAGTAGTGTCTCTTTTTCTATTACAAAGGTCACAATGATCAAACTCAGGTTCCCAGGCTTGGTGGCAAGGACTTGGACCTGTGAAGATATCTTATTGGCCTTACTGAAACAAACTTTTAAAGGTGCAAAACACAATCATATAAAAACTATATAAACCATGCACATAGTTGAAGGAATAGTTAAGACCCTAAAATAAGTATAAGCACCTCCCATCTTAAGAAATAAAATGTTGCTTATGTTTATTAACGATGATGTATTTGCAAATAGCCAGTAGAGAGAATTTTGAATGTTCCCAACTATGTCATCTAGTGTTACACCAGCTAGATACAAGTTGGAGTCATTTGGAAAGAGGGAACCTCAACTGAGAAAATTCTCCTACCAGATTGGCCTGCGGTCAAGCCTGTGGTGATTGATGTGTGATAGCCCAGCTCATCTGGTTAGGTCAGTGGTTCTCACCTTCCTAATGCTGTGACCCTTGAATACAGTTCCTCTTGTTGTGATGCCCCCAACAATGAAATTATTTTCACTGCTACTACATGACTAATTTTACCATGGTTATGAATCACAATGTAAAGATATCTGATATACAGGATATCTGATAGGTAACTCCCCTGTAAAAAAGGTCATTTGACCCCCAAAAGGGGTCATGACCCACAGGTTGAGAACATCTGGTTTAGGTCATCCTTAAGCCTTAAGAAAATAGAGTTAGCCATCCAGTAAGCAGCACTCCTCTATGGTCTCTGCATCAATTCCTGCCTCCACGTTCTCACCTTGAATTCCTGTGCTGACTTCCCTGGATTATGAATACAAGCTGTAAGATGAAATGAACTCTCTTCCCCATGTTGTTTTTGGTCACAGTGTTTATCACAGCAATAGGATACTAAGATACCAACGTCAAAGAATGGTACATATTCAAGGTGATAAACATGCCAATCACTTTGACTTTAATCATTACACATAACATACATATATTGAAATACTACACCAAACCCCACAAGCATGTACAATTAAATGACTATGCAAGGAAACAGTCTGGCATAGGGACTGGCAGGGGCAGAACTCAACTTGGAGCTGCCTGGGGACTCTAGCCCTGGGCCAGAATACAGCAACAGTAAGAGCTCCCCACAATGCTATGCAGCCGGAGGGGGGGGGGGCAGGACTCAGCTAGGAGTGAGTGACACAGGACAGCCATATGGGAAAGAGAGAGAAGCAGAATGAGTCATGTGAATGGGAGAGAAGTAAATCTGAAGAGGCGAGGGTGGTGAGGAATGGGCTGATGCAGATGCTTTACTGCCACCCAGGGCCAGACATCTGGGTCTGGGCTGCTGCCAAGGGCCAGGACTTGGTCTGTGACCCTGATGAAGGCAGAGAGAGTAGGGCTGTAGAGAGTTGGCCCTGCTCCTCACTAATGACTAAAGTGCTCTGGAGAGAGGGCCTTACACCTCACCCAGGTGCACAAAAGAGCTGAACTTGTTCCCAGGCATAAGATAGCTGGCTTTGAGGGTGTGAGAATGGGAGAGCAGGTCGCATCCCTCTCATCTGTCATGTGATAGCGTGGGTGATGGGAAGATCCCCTCCTCTCCTCACCCCTCCATACCTGCAGCAGGTAGGGGGACCTGACCCAACCCCTCACCAGCTGCAGCATTCAAGAGAAGGGGTCCTTTGCCTCACCTGGGCAGCAGAGTAGAGTTAACCCTGTAGAGAGGGGAATGGGTGAGCCAGCCCTGAGGCCATGATAGGGGCATAGCTGGTATTGTCTCACTCATCTGCAATGTGGTGGTGGGGAGGGAGCTGACCCCTTTACCAGCTGCAATACGCAGGAAAGCAGGCCCTGCACCTTATCCGGGCAGAGCTGACTCTGTTAATGAGGGCACAGGTGAGTCAACCCTGAGGACATGAGCATGGGCAGCCTAGCCCCACCCCTCATCTGCCATATGGCAGCACAGGTAGAAGAGAGATGCCCTCCCCACATCAACACCTCAGGCAGGTAGGAGAGCAGGGCCCTGAGGTTATAAGAGTTGGAGTGCTGCCCCTGTCCTCCACCAGCTGCAGCACTCTGGAGAGCAGGTCCTGCGCCTCACCTGGACAGCACAATAGAGCCAATCCTGTTGGCAGAGGTGTGGGTGAGCCATCCTGAAGTTGTGAGCATGGTGGAACTGTCCTCACTATTTGCCTGTCATTTGGCAGTATGGGTGGGAGAGAGATGCCCCCTTACTCCTTGCCCCTTACTGCTCCCCAACAGAGGAGAAAGCTGACCCTTTTCCCTTACCAAAGGCATCACTCAGGAAAGTGGGTCCCGACCCTCACCTATCAGCGCAGCACAGTTGACCCTGTTGGCAGATATCTCATGGTGAGATAGCCCTGAGGCGGTGAGAGTGGGATAGCTAGCCACATCCCCCTCACCTGCCATGTGGTGGTGAGGGTGAGAGAAAGATGCCCAACCCGCTTGACCCTGCCATCTGCAGCGGGCAAGGGAGCTGACTCTCCCCCTTACCAGCTACAGTACTCAAGAAAGTGGACCCTGCCCCTTGCCTGGGCAACACAGTAGAGCTGACCCTGCTGGCAGAGGTGTGGGTGAGCCATCCCAATGTTGTGAGCATGGAAGAGCTGTTCCCATTACTCATTTGTCATGGAACAGCACAGGGAGGGGAGATATACCCATTCCCCCTCCCACCAACTCCTGAGGCAGGTGAAAGAGCTGGCCCTGAGGTCACAAAAGCAGGAGAGCTGTCCCTGCCCCTCATTTGCTGCAGCACTCGGGAGAGTGGCCCTTAGAGCCCTGCAGCCTGGGCCACACAGTAGAGCTGGCCCTGAAGGTGTAGGTGTGGGAGAACTGACCCCGAGGATGTGAAAGGGGAAAAGGGCAAAAGGTACACGAGCCAGGGCAGTTCCGGAGAACTCACCCTGGTGTTGAAGACAGGGGAGAGCTGGCAGCCTGACCAAGCCTGTAAATACCCAGGCCCAGAACCAGGGTTATGTGTTGGTCCACCCCAACATCCACCTCATCTGTGATTTGCTGGAGCAAGGGGCAGGGTCTGTCCTGTGGACGGAGGGCTATGGGATCTCCAAGACAGGGCAGCAACAGGATGACCAGGAAGAGTGCCAGTGAGGGTCCAGAGTGGATGGTGTAGCAGAGACCAGGGGCCTCAAACCAGACCAATGATTCTTTGTAATGAATGCCTTCATGTAATGATGTATGGATAAAGGGGTTTACTGTGTGACTCACTGTGTCACACTGCAGCTTCTAAGACAAGGTTTTTCCCTTCTTCCCTTTTTATTTTTCCTTTTTACTCTTAAATTTTATTTTGTTTTATTCTAGGAGCGGGGAGGGAGATGGGTGGGATTAGGAGGCATGCTGTGAAAGACACAAACAATAAATAAAAAGGAAGTTAAAAAGAAGAAAATCCCTTACATGCATAACCAGTATCTTCCATTTCTTTGACCTTGTTTAGCCTATGCCTTTTCCCGACATCCTTCCCAATATTTGATGTGCACAGACTGTGGTCAGCTGGTTAGAGTGCTTTTCCAGTATGCACAAAGCCCCGGATTTGATCCTCAGCACTGCCTGAAGCACAGTGACTCACAGCTGTGTTCTCAGCATGCATGACATGAAGGCAGGAGGAGCAGAAGTTCAAGATCATCTTTAGCTACATCGTGAGTTTGAAGTCAATGCAGACATAAAGGACAGACAGACAGACAGACATACCACTCATATACATACACAGACATGATGCTCCCCTCCATATTTAAAAATGCAGTATCCTAAAATATATGTCACTAGTACCAGAATTTGGACTGGTATGTGGGGATGTGCTGGGTGACTGAGCCATGCAGTTTGTAGGAAAAGAGGTAACAAAAGGATCCTAATATATTTAGGAAAGGCTTATACGTATTTATGTAGAAGACAAAGAAAACGAAATACCTGACTGAAAGGGATCTGTAAAAGGAATGCAAACAACAAAGTGTAACTGGAGAGTTTTCTCTCCGTGTCCCGCCAAACCCCGGCAGTCCGACAGCCCACTTATAAAATAAACACACAGACACTTATATTATTTAAACTGTTTGGCCTAATGGCTCAGGCTTCTAGCTATTTAGTTCTTACATCTTAAATTAATCAATTTCTATAAATCTATACTTTGCCACGTGGCTTGTGGCTTACTGGCATCTTCACATGCTGCTTGTCATGGCAACGGCTGACAGTGTCTCCTTCTACCTTCCTGTTCTCTCAATTCCTCTCTCTGTTAGTCCCGCCTATACTTCCTGCCTGGCCACTGGCCAATCAGTGTTTTATTTATTAACCAATCAGAGCAACACATTTAACATACAAACCATCCCACAGCAACAAAGTAGAAGGGAGACAGAAGGGCTTGCAAGGGTAACTCTGGTCACACCCTTTCTTTCTTTCTTTCTTTCTTTCTTTCTTTCTTTCTTTCTTTCTTTCTTTCTTTCTTTCTTTCTTTCTTTCCTTCCTTCCTTCCTTCTCTCTCTCTCTCTTTCTCTCTCTCCCTCCCTTCCCCTCTCCCTCTCTTCCTTCCTTCTTTCTTTCTTTCTTTCTTTCTTTCTTTCTTTCTTTCTTTCTTTCTTTCTTTCTTTCTTTCTTTCTCTCTATCTCTCTCTCTCTCCCTCTCTCTCTCTTTCTCTCTCTCTTTCTTTCTTTCTTTCTTTCTTTCTTTCTTTCTTTCTTTCTTTCTTTCATCTTTCTTAAAAATGCCATGTTTTCCTACTTTTACAAAAAATTTGAGATAGTCTCATATAGCCCAGGCTGGCTTTGAATTCTATATGTAACCTTAAACTCCTGATCTTCCTGATTGAACCCTCCAAGTGTTGGGATTAGAGGCATATGCCACCATTCCTGGTTTATGTGGTGCTAGGAATAGAACCTAGGGCTCTGTGCATGCTCGGCAAGCCCTTTACTTACTGAGCCCTAGACCTAGCCTCCTCTTTGATTTGAAAGCAGTCTTTTAGAAATGGGACACTTAGTTTTGGGCACCCTTCCCCAGGAATAGGGAAAGTACTGAGGAGCCAGAAAAGGATTACAGATCACAAGTGCCCTGCCTGTCTGCTGCAGAAACAGTGGGCAGGATGCCTAGACTGCTTGAAGATTTGGTCCAGGCCTTCATCCTACCTACATCTCAGTATTGCCCCACACCAGCCCAATATACCTCAAGAGGCAAGACAGAGAAGAATAGTGAAAACCAGTTTTCCTGATGTTAGTTTTCAATGTTCAGGGCTTACCTCATTAGCTCTGCAGCTTCCAAAAGTGAGCTACTTCCTGTCTTACCCATGCCTTTACTGCCTTGCTTTTCTGCCCTCTCATTGGCTTTTAGCCTAGCTACCTCACTTCCTTGTCACTGTCTGTCTGTACAGACCTCCAGGTCTCTATCATTGGTACTGGGATTAAAGGCGTGTGTCACCACGCTTGGCTCTGTTCCCTAGTATGGCCTTGAACACACAGAGATCCTGCCTGCTAAGTGATTGGATTAAGGGTATGGGCTATTACTCTCATCACAGAGATATAGTTCATTTTTGAAGTGTCTGGTAGCATACACAAGGAGAGCTAATATAGATAGGAACCAGTGTCCTCTACTCTCAGTATGGAAAGATTGTTCCCAGATTATGAAGGAAGGAAAGTTAGCACTGTTTGAACCAGGTAATCATAGTCATCCATTCCCTGAACCTACAGGAAATATCCTGGTAATGGAACTTCAAACGCTCAGGCTAAGCTTGCAGCAGGGGCAAATGGGGGTAGGGTGGGGAATTATGTTGTGAGGGCCATTTGCGTCTTCATGAGCCCAAAGAAAGGACTCCAGAAAGTGTGATTTAAGGGCAAGGCATACGCTCAGAGCCCCTCCCCTCTTTTGCCTTTTCTGCCCTCCAGTTTCTTCCTTGACTGCATCCTTGTTTTTTATTGACTGTTTTATAAACTTCCAACCTTGGCTTGCTTAAGAGAGGCAGCCTTTAATCCAGGCGGAGCAGATAAGAGCTATTAAAGTCCAGCTTGCTTCCTGACACAGACTTGGGGATGCCTTCCCTTGACATAGAACTCACGGTTCTGTCATCACCGGTTCTAGTTAGACTGTCTTCTGAAGCCAGGATGATATTAATGTCCTCTCGGACTCTGTGTGTGTGTGTGTGTGTGTGTGTGTGTGTGTGCGTGCGCGCGCACTCATGCATGCATGCACACATGCACATTCACATTGTGTGAGCTTGTGTATGGAGGCCAGAGTTCAACCTCTGGTGTCATTCCTCAGGTCCTCTACTTAGTTTTTGAGACAGAGTCCCTCACTGGTCTGGGATTCACAAAGTAGGCTAGGGTGATTGACTAGCAAGCCACAGGAATACTCCTGCCTCTGTCTCCCCAGTGCTGGGATTTCAAGTGCACACCAACATACCTGGTGTTTTATGTGAACTCTGAGGTTCAGACTCAGGTCCTCATGGTTGCCCAGCACACCTAGAACTTTAGTGATGAGCCATCTTAGCCTTTGAGTTTATTAATTAATTAATTTGATTTTTCGAAGAGTCATACCACTTGGTCTTTTCAGAAATGGATTGACAAGCCGCTATGAGGGTGAGGGCTTGCTCAGTTTTCCTCCATCCTTCAGTGGGACATCATGGTTTCTGTGTCTGAGTTCTTGCTGTGCTTTATTTTCTGTTCTGTGTTCTCTCTTCCTTTATGATTGCATGAAAGTCATAGACTGATCCCATCTGTTCCATGTCTGGTTATTGGTTAGTAAAATGACGCTACACTTATTTTAGCCAAGAGGCCGAAGATTGCGTGGGTTGGTACAGAAAATATCAACAGTTTTTCTTGAAACAGTGCAATGTATATGCCTGTGTGTGAGTATGTGCACATGAGCACAGGTGCCCGTCAAGACCCCAAGAGGGCATAAGAGTCCCTGAAACTAGAGGTACAGGCAGGTGTGACCTGCCTTGTGTGCTAGGAATCAAACCTGGGTCCTTTGCAAGAGCAGAAAGTACTCTTAACTGCTGAGCCATCTCTCCAGCTCTCTCAATTCTAATTTCAGTACATACTTTTGAGAACACCTTTTACTATTCCTTACTTTCATAACACAGTCCTTGATGCTAGGAGCAGCTGCTCAGGTTGAAGGCCTGGGTAGAAGGTCTGGGCTGTACCCATCATAAGTCAATATTATCTTGTCCTCCTTCATGGGCTCTCTAATGAAATCATGACTCTTTAAGTGGACCACTAGATCTTCCTGGGATTTTTTTTCTTATCTTAATTTTTAAAAAATATATATGGAAGGGGATGGATAATTTTTATCCCCCTGTAGTACAAATTGGAGGAATATGGCTATAAATCAAATTATGTTATCCATTGTAATTTGTGAATAGGTCTAAAGAAATTAGGCTAGCTGGGCACTGGTGGTGCACGCCTTTAATCCTGGCACTCAGGAGGCAGAGCCAGGCAGATCTCTGTGAGTTCCAGGGAAGGTGCAAAGCTACAGAGAAACCCTGTCTTGAAAAAAAAAATAGGCTAAAATATGCTTTTATGCCGAAAGAGAGACACAGAGAGAGAGAGACAAAAACAGAGAGAGAAACAGAGAGATACAGAGAGAGATATCACACACACACACACACACACACACACACAGAGAGAGAGAGAGAGAGAGAGAGAGAGAGAGAGAGAGAGAGAGAGAAGGGGGGATGCTGTTTGAACCCTGGATGCAGTCTTTTCTAGGGCTGATTTTACTTTAGTCATATAATCATATAATTTCTAAGACATAGTTCCTTACTTTATGTTTAGGCTTGAATTCCTTCAGCGAGTGAGGGTAAAGATTTTCCTCCTTATTTGTTTCATTGTTGTGAAGCTGAGTGTCTAGAATGATGCTTGTCATACAATAAGCAATCAATATTTTCTTTTTTGTTACTGTGTATTAATTTTGTTTCAATTTTGACATTTTTTGCACACATTCATATATTTTAATGATATTCATACCCATTTTTCAATATTTCAGTGAACATTTATAACTCAAAGAGAAAAATACAGAGAATTAGTATTGTTCCAACTATTGATAGGATTTGGGGGCAGAAAAAATCTGAGAACAGTCACTAATAGTCTGGTGAGAAGTGAAGTTAGTTTCAGGGCTGTGGTTGGTATACATGGGTTGCTATTCTGTATAGTTTTTATTTTGGTATTTAACACTCAGGAAAAGGTATAAAATAAAAATAACCAGTGTCATGGAAATAAAACCCACAAACTAGCAGGCAGGCTGAGAACAGAATGCTACAGAACATTCCAGAAACTTCTAGAACATTCATTGCGGATCAGTGGGATTTCCCTCTCTCCATGTGGTGGAGACAACTACTGAATTTTGTGGTAATCACTTCACTGCTTTGCTTTCTCATTTTAGCAGCACCCAGACTACTCCACACTGCTTGATTAGTTTTGCATTTTTGTGAACTTAATATAGATTTATGGAATACATGTGTTATTTCCTGTCATGCTTATTTCCCTCAATATTCATTTACAGGATTTGTTTAAATTGATGCATATTGCCTTAAGTTTTATTTCTTTGCTACATTTCATCAACATAGCTATCTTACTGCCCCAGTGGTCTTTGCCTTGGTTTAGGATCTAATACCATATGCTAATATTAAAATATTATCTATGCACCAATGTATCTATGAGTCTGTATTTTCTGTGTGCTGTTTACTTGGATGTGAACTGCTGAGTCATGGTGTCAACCTGTTTTCAACTTCAGTTAGTAATGCATTTTTAAGATTTATTTTTATTCTTTTAATTATTTGTATGTATGTGTGTTTACACCAACATATGTGAGTGTGCAAGTGAGTGTAGTGCCTGTGGAGGCCAAATAGACATTGGATCCCCTGGAGCTGGAATTATAGGTAGTTGGGTACTGCCTTGTATGGATGCTGGGAACTGAACTGAGGTCCTCTTCAAAAGCAGTGTATGCCCTGAACTGCTGAACCATCTCTACAGCCCCTCAGCCGATAATGCTTTACCTGGGCACCAGTACTAGCCTTTTTTGGATTTTTATTTTATTCAGCTTGATGGGTATGTATGTATAATTATACCTTGCTAGAGGGTTCATTTATATTTTCCTGATTACCAGATGGTTGATCTTAGTTTGTTTATTGGTGATACATGGCGCTTTCCTGGAATTGAAACATACTCTCAAGGATGGTGGGGTTGGGGGAGCACTTATTTAGATTTGAGAGGTAAACAAAAGGTCACAAGTTTTGGAGAACAGAAGCTTGAAAGATTCTCTGGGCTTCTTTCTCCCCAGGAATATAAGAAGTAAACAACTGCAGGGGGAGGAGACCATGACCAGCCAAGTTGTGAAGGATTCTGAAACTGACAGCTTACTGGTCCTTGTGCAGAGAGCTCCAGATCTACAGTTTTCATCAGTCATCACTTGTGTTGGTGTGGGCTTCTCAGTGATGGAGCTCTTTGGAATCATCCCTCACCCATAGTCCTGTTAGACACCAATGAGGACTCTTAACTTTAGCTTGCTAGGCTTTGGTGTAGTCTTTGCTTTGGTTTGGGTTCCTTTTCTGAAGTGAGGAGGGTGTGTGTGTTGTGTTCCCCTAGGAAAAGTCTGTCACACAACAAACAAGTGGTTTCCTGGATGTCTGGCTACTGTGAAATATCCCATTGAGTCTTCAGCCAGTGGCTTTTCTTGATTTCTCTCTCTCTCTCTCTCTCTCTCTCTCTCTCTCTCTTTTTTTTTTTTTTTTTTACAATTTCTTACCCCTGTGTTTACTCTGGAAATAGGTCCACTGAATAGTAAAACTGCTAAAAAACAGTTGTCATATCTTGGCTTATTTTTTGTTTTTAACTTTCTTTTAACAAGTAAAGAAGTTCATCATTGCCCCATTGTCAAATATATAGCTATCTTCCATTATGTACAATACTTTCGGCACTTATAATGAGCCAATCATTAAAATGGCAGAACATCATTTTTTTTCCTGTATTTGATTAGTTAGAATCACTTGCCTATGATTAAAGGAGAGGAATTCATCACACAGGATCACACCAGGGGAAAATTCTAGAGAAAGGGAGCAGAATATACATTCAGGAAGGAGACTCCAGATGTTGGGTACAGAAGAAATTAGAATACATAGACAATATTTCTCACAGATGTGATCACCTTCCATGCTTCTAGCTTTTGCCGAAGTTGTGGCTAGCAGAGACTTAGTTTAGTTATTGACAAATCTGTTGTAATAAATGAGTCCTTAATCCCTGACCAAATTTCTTTCAAGGATTAATTAATTTTAATTTTTAATTTTTTTGGTGTGTGTACACATACACATATACATACTTGCAGGAAGAGGCCGGATGTCTACCTTGGCTGTCATATCTCAAGATGTCTCCACCTTGTTTTCCAAGACAGGGTCTCTCACTGGCCTGGAACTCACTGTTTCGGCCTGGCTAGTTGGTCAGTTCAATGCTAGGATTATAAGCATAAGCCACCATAGCCCACTTTTTATTTGTTGTGTTCTGGGGGTCAAACTCGGTTCTCATGTTTGTATAGCCAGTGGTTTACTGACAATCCTCTCCCCACCCCCTGGATCAAATTTCTGTTTCAGTTTTTCTAGCGTATCCTGTTAGATCAAAGTATTGGTTGTCTTGCTCTAAAAACTGAATTAAGAGAGGAAATTAAAGTCAGGTCCCTCTGACTGTAGTCACAGTCTGAAGTCCTTGAGATTTCTGCTTTTCCCATCTAACACCCTTGTATTTCTTCCCCTTGAAAACAAGCTGTTATATTTCCCTGTGCCCATTCTGTCACATCTAGAAAGTTCTGCCAAATTTATCCTGGATAAGAACTTACTGTTAATGCTTAATAGAAAATATTACATAGAATTATTTTTTGCATTTTAACAGCATTTTTGGAGATAGAATCCTTTAATCCAAAGTGATTACTTTTTTATGTGTATAGGAGTATAGAAAACCATCATTCACATAGTTGCTAATGCCCAGAGACTCGGGACAAAAGCCATTAAAAGTAATGAGCTATTCCATTGACAGGCAAGATTTCTCGGTATAACTGTATTCTGGTCTGCCTGCTATATGGGTTTGCCCTTGTCTTTATCCAGATGCAAATCAGCAGCATATTGCCTTGGCACTTGAGTGTCTGTGCAGCGGTGACTTTGCTTTTCTTCCCAATTAGCCATCTCTCTAATCAATTTAATCCATCTCTGACAGCAAGCCATATTTTCCCACCTTGTTGATGACCATGTCATGTGGAACAGAGTCGGAAACCTCCCTGAAGTCAAAATATATTATGTCTGTCTCTTCCTCCCTACATGCAAGGCCTGCTGCTCTGTCAGAGGAGGCAAGTGAATTGCTCTAACATGATTTGTTGGTCGCAAAGTCAAGTTGCTTATTACCCATCATTCAGAGACCTTCCATGTGGTTGCAAATTGATTAGGCATCTCGGTCTTGCAGTTAATGCACTTTTTGTCATTGTTTAGAGTCTAGGACACTCCACAGAAATCCCGAGGTGCTGTGAGGATGCGTTTACTACCATTCTCCTTAAAGAAACACAGTTCATTTGTTTACATGGTTCACAATGTCTCAAAAAGGAAAGTTGATGCACCAACAGTGTCTGAAACATTTTACTAGTATCTTATTTTTGGCATGGAAAAACAAGAGTGAAGAGACAGTTGGGAAGTTGAGAAGATGCTCAATCAGTAAAGTGCTGTCTGCACAAACATGAGGACCTGAACCATTCCAGAACCCACGGTGAGAAAGCTGAGCGTGACCTGTCATCCCAGTGCTGGGGTCACAGAGGCAGGTGTATCCCTGGAGCTTGCTGGCCAGCCAGTCTAGCCAAATCAGCAAACCACATATTGGATGAAAGGCTCTGTCTCAAAAACTGATGAGAAATAAAGATTCTTGACATTGACCTCTGGTCTCCATGTACCCATGCACACATGTGCACATGCACCCCCATGTGCACACACACACACACACACACACACACACACACACACACACACACATAGGAAAATGTATACACACACACATCTTCTTCTTGAAAAAATTTGATTTCTTCAAATAAAAGGAAAAGTAAAATAAATCACTTCAAAACAGGATCTTATTGTGATGCAACTTGGCTCATGCTATAATCATTTTCCTGAGGGCAAAGTGTTAAAGCAGATCTCGAAACCTTACAATTTTATTTCAACAAAGCAAAATCCATCTGCATGATATATACTGCTGAAATCTAAGCACGGTGTCCCATCATGAAACCACACACAAGTGTCCATGAAGAAAGAATGCTGATCAATAATTGATTTTTTTCTCATTTAAAATTTTTGTTCTCTGTTGGTCAGAATGCATACTAGAGAGAGTGAAGACCCTTTTAAGCCCTCCACTTATTTGAAGATGTGATGGATGGATAAAAGCAAGTGTTCCCTGAACATAGTTCTCTTTCTCTAGTCCCCTTTTAGCTTCTTGGCCATCTCATCCCTCTTCCCATGCAAGGAATACAGAACTTTGGTTTTTGAAGTACATTAAAGACAACAAGTACAAAGGAAGATCTCGCTAAAGTTGATGCAGGGATGTAGACCAGAGGATAAACTGGCTACAGCAAGTACATCTTATTTTCTTAGTCTCATTCATTCATTCATTCATTCATTCATTCATTCAGGATTCTGAAGCAGCCTAAACACATCAAATTTTAGAGATCTTTTGGAATTGTGTGTGTAAGCATGTAAAGGTGTGTGTATGTTCATGTGTGTGTGCAGATCATGTGCCCATGTGTGCTTGTGGAGGCTAGAAGTCAACCTGTGGATTGTTTCCCAGGAGCTGTCTACCTTGTATTTTGAGACAGGGCTTTTCACTGGGAGCTGGTGCTAGGAAATTAGGCTATGTATGCTGTCAGAAAGCCACAGGAATACACCCATTTCTTCCTCTCCAGTGCTGGGATTACAGAGGTGCTCTGCCACACATTTTTATATGGGTACATGGGTTCTGGGGACTGAACTCATGTCTCCATGCTTGTGTGACAAACACTCTACTGATTGAACAGTCTCCCCAATTCTTGGTTGTTCATTTTGGGGCCCCTAAGTAGTGCTTGTTTTGTCTGAAGACCCTAGGAGACTTCCTGCACATAGAACTTGGAGTTTCTGTTTTTAACAAATTCAATTCTAGAAATTCTTCTTATTGAATTGAATGTAATCAATTAGTGCTCATGGATCCCAAACTTTCCTTTGGTGGCTATGAAGGGAAGCCACAGGATTGGGGAGATGGTTCAGGGGGTAAAGTGTGTGATACACAATCATGAAAACCTAAGATTGGATGCTCAACACCTATATAAAATCCATGTACAGTGTGTCTGGAACTCCAGTGCTGAGCAGTTAGAGACAAGAGAGTCCTTAGGGAAGGTGGCCAGCCAGTTGAGCTAAATCAGTGTGCTCCTGGTTCAGTGAGAGACCCTATGTCAAAAAGTAATATGGAAAGAGATAGAGGAAGAAAACTTACCTTGTCCTCTGGCCTCTATATGCTCATGCAGGAATGTGCACAGTATCCACATGCACTAATGTGCATTATGAACCCATCACACACACAAACACACACACACACACACACACACACACACACACACACACACACACACACACGGACCAAGACAGGAAATATGAGAAGAGAGTGGTTCTGCAGTGTAGTCTTCCCACTCACCTGGAAACCAGTTTTGAATATAACTTTTAGACTTCATTCTAGAGAGAAATCTGGGGTGAGATTCAGACGTGTGTGCCTGAACATTACTCCAGATAATTCTGTAACAATGTAAATTTGAACATACTCACTCCATGTATGTCTCCTTCTAGAGGGACTTTTAGAACACATCAAGTGAATATGTAGACAAACTGAATCTATTCCATTAAAATTATTTTAAGTCAAGTACACTAAAGTCAATTTGATAAGCAGCAATTACGATTGATCAGATCAAAGACCATGGAAAAAGAGCAAATGATTTTTGCCCTTTTATATTTGACAGTTAATTGGATTATTATTAGCCCTGTAGAATAACTGTCTCTATAGGGAAAGGTCCGGCCCCAAAAGCTATGGCAAGAAAATTTTATGTCCCCCTTCTACCCCCTTTGTTTCCTTCACCTCCTTTTCCCTTCTTCTAATTAATAGTCATTATTTGCTTTCATAAATATCTATTTTAAACACCGGAGCAAACCTATCTGCAGTGTTCTCATATCTAATCAAGAGCATAGTAAATGCTAGGAATGGTAATGTATACCTTTAATCTCAGCACTTGGAGGCAGATGCAGGTAGATGTCTGTGAGATTGACATCAGCCTGATCTACATAGCAAGTTCCATTTCTACCAGGGTACATGGTGATACCCTATTTCAAAAAATCCCCAAATTTCAAACCAAACCAAACCAATCAACCAATCACCATCACTACCACCAACAACAAAGGAAAAGGGGCCACAGCTAGTGATTGCTGGAGGCCTTCTGGCGTTGACACCAATCCACTCAACCAGTGAACTGTCTTAGATTTGGCCAGTACTCCATCTTCACAGAATTACAAGCTCAGAAAGACTGTTGCCAGGCAGACACTGGACTCAAAATCTGTCTCTACATTCCTGATTCTCCACATGTTTTCAATCACATCCAGCTGCCATTCTCTTCATCCTTTGAGTCTTTTCTTGTTACCATGGAAGCCACAGAAATAGAGTAGCACCATGCAGGACTGTCGGGTTGGAGCAGTTTATGGCTGTGAATATGGCTTGGCACACCATGGTGACAATGTAAAAATTTTAAAAGTGAAATGATAGATACTCTAAAAGACACAAAAGTGCTTTGTTCTAACTGCCAATTGCTCACCCTAAACTTATTCATTTGAGGTTCAGTAATGTTTTTAATTGACATTTTCTTGGAATCTATTACCTGAAAAATTTTGGGCATTTGGTGTCACACAGGGTCAAGGGCCACTTATGCGAACATCAAGAAAATGTGTTCAGGGCTAGGCCTGTACCTCAGCTGGTAGGGTGCTTGCCTAGTATGCACAAAGCCTGGGTTCAATCCCCAGCACAACATGAACTGGGGATGTCGGGTGCATGCCTGTCGTCTTAGCACTCAGGAAGGAAATGCAGGGGAATCAGAAACTCAAAACCAGCCTTGGCTACGTTTGGAGTTTAAGTGCAGCCTTTTCTATATGCAACTTTGTTTCAAAACAAGAGAGGAAGAAAGAAAAAGAAATAAAAGAGGGAAGGAAGGAAAGAAGAAAAGAGTTTCATACAATTTGAAAACTTGGTAGTGATTAATCCACCGTCTTAACAAAGCTAAAACTTGCCAGGGGTGGGGTGGCACATACCTTTCATTTCAGCTCCCGGGAGAGAGATCTCTGCAAAACTTGAGGCCAACCAAGAATACAGAGTGAGTTCCAGGCCAGCCAGTTACATGGTGAGACCTTGTCTCAAAAACAAACACAAAGACAAACACAGTGTGGAAACAAACATTTGCTTTTTGAATCTGTGTGGGAGGGAAGGGTGAGGAAGGAGATGCTAAGTCTTCCTTCCCGCTAGGATGGAGAAGGCAAGGTGAGTTGTGACATTCCCGCACAGCAATCAGTGGTTCCTTTGGCATTTCAGAGTGCCATGCGTGAGGTGGCAGGTAAAGGGGTTGGTTTTCAGCAAAGCCTCAGTTCGGACAACCATGGGGCATGTGAGTGGCACTGAGCCGGAGGGATTGCTGTCTATTGTTAAATCTTGGCCTCCTTAAATATCTTTCCATGGTGGCATTTAAACATTACACCTAGAATTTTTGAACTTTAAGTGCTATAGAAAAAGTAAGTTCATTGTTAATGGAGACATTTCTGTGGGTGGGGGGTTGTTATGTCTCCCAGGCCTCTTTCTAATACAGCAATGGGAAGCTATGAGCTCAGGATAAGAAATGGAGCACTGATACCTAAATTGTTGAGTAAGTTATTTCCCAGGCTTAAGCTCTCTGGGTTTTCTCATCTATGATGTGTGTGTGTGTGTGTGTGTGTGTGTGCGCATGCGTGTGCATGTGTGCACGGGTGGATACACCCATGCTTATGTGCCCATGCTTGTGGAGGACAGAGGTCAATCATTCTCAACCAATGTTCCTTAAGCATAGTATTCCTGATTTTGATGAGACAGTGTCTTTCTCTGGCCTGTAACTAGCCAGTCAGAAAGGCTAAGGGATTCACCTGTCTCAGGCTCTCTAGTACTGGGATCACAAATGTGTGCCACCATGCCCTGATGTTACAGATTCTGGGGCTTGATTTTGGGTTCTCATGCTGTGTGGCACACACTCTTCTGACTGTGTTGTCTCTTTCCAGCCCCTCCCTCAGTTTTGAAGTATATCCATGTCAAAATTTTAGGCTATGAGGTCTATAGGGGATGAGAAAGTTAAGCAGGTGAAGGAAACAGATGTAGATCTGTACTCCTATGCTAAGCTGGGGAAGGCACGTTTATTTATAAAAAGGCTATTATGGACACATAGTAAGATAATAATAAGATAATATTGAAAGATAATATAAAGATAATAGGTAATAGAATATCAGGCAAGTCCCGAAATACTGTGATTTTTTAAAAAGAAAATGTAGGAGCATCATCAGGGGATAAAGAAAATTTGACACATAGATAATGATGTATATATTAGGCTTTTTGTGGGGGTGGCCACCAACCAGCTCCCAAATCATGACACAGAGACTTATTATTAGTTTTGAATGCTCAGCCTAGCTTAGGCTCATTTCTGACTAGCTCTTCCAACTTAATCTGTTTCTCTTTATCTACCTTTTGCCTCAGGGCTTGTTACCTTTCTTACTTGTGGGAGCCTATGAAGACTCCAACTTGTGGTTTGACTCAAGGTCAGAGAGTCAGAGTTTATGTTGCTCTCCAAGGCTGCATAATAGGGTGCAAAGGCATGGTTACCATGTGTCTTATACTTCAAGGTCTAACCACAAGGTGCTTTGCCGTGCAGTGTGGTTACCAGGTGTTTTGAAGGGTCTACACTTCGCTGTATATTGTGCTTTGACCTTGAAAGGTGGAGGTCTTTAGCCTCCCCCCTTCCTGATGTATAAAAAGCCCATGATGAATAAACTCGATCCTGCTGGGTATTGACCCAGGGCCCTCCTGAAGGTATTCTGTGTCTCTGTCTTTTTCTTCATCTGTATTTCTATCTAGCATTTCTCAATTCCTCACTCACTTTGAGGAACCCGTTGACAGGTCGAGGCTGAACCCTGACACTGAACCCAACACTTACTTCTGTCTATCTTACTTTCACTGCTTCTCCATGTCTGTCTGTCTGTCTGGACTGTGCCTGGCTCCTTAGCCCAGATATGTCTCTTGTTCTCTCCTCTCATTCTTCCCTTCTCTCTGGAGCCTAGATCTCTCCTCCTGTTTATTCTCTCTGCCCGCCAGCCTTGGCTATACTTTCTCTGCCTAGCTATTGACTATTCAGCTCTTTATTAGATCAGTCAGGTGGCTTAGGCAGGCAAGATGAAACAAATGCAGCACATCTTTTCATGATTAAACACACATTCTTACATCGTTAAACAAATGCAGCATAAACAAATGTAACACGCCTTTACATTGTTAAAGTAATATTCTGCAGCATAAACAAAAAGCCTAGTTAACTTAATACTCCACAACACATGTATAAACATATCTACTAGTAAATATGCATATAGATACATCTTATTCAACCTTGAAGAGAAGGGAATTATATCAACTTTAATTACATAGATGAATTCGGAAGACACTAGTGAAATAAACCCAGCACAGAAATATGAATACCTACGTCCTCACTTGTATGTAGACTTTAAAAATTTCATACATAAAAGTAGAGAACAAAATCGCTACAGGAGTTATTCTATAATATTATTGACATGTGAATACCTTACATATTTTTAAAATACACATCTGAATTCAAATTACACACCTGGATGTTTTGAACTTTTAGTGGAGAGTGAGTGAACATAGGCAGGTGTTGTTCAAAAGACAGTTATGATGGGAAGGAATATAATTTATTGATCTACTATATGGCATGGTGACTGTAGTTAACAATGTACACTATATCTATATGTTAAAGATGTAGATTTAAAAGATTCACACCATAAAAACAATAAGCAGATGCAGTGGTGAATATGTTAATACCCTTCACACTTGATACATCCATCCCAAAATGTGTATGTATAATCCCATAGTATCAGTGAATATATGTAATTACCATTGATCAGTTCAAAATAGTAAGGGCAGGCTAGGAAGATATATTCTTTGTAAAGTTATTAAAATTGTCTCCAATTCATAAAGCATCATCTCAGCCACACAACTCAGGGCAGCAATCTTTACTAGAATCCGAGCTATGGTTGAAAGTTTGGGGTTAGATATTCCTCAGGAGTTCCCAAGAAACAAGTCATCAGGGGAATATTGGGATTGTTGATGTTACAGTTGCTGTCAATTTGACACAAATGCAGGCCTATCTGGGAAGAGGGACTCTAATTGTCACCATAGGATTGGCCTGGAGGCATGTCTGGGGGTCATTTTCTTCATTGCTAATTGATGAGGGAATGCCTAGCCCACTGCCAGCCCTGGTCAGGTGGTCCTGGGCTCAGTAAGAAAGGTAGCCAAAAAGCCATGAAAAGCTACTCAATAAACAACCTTCCTCAAGGCCTGTGCTTCAGTTCTGCCTCCAGGTTCCTGACTTGAGTTCCTGTCTTAGCTTCCCTAGATGAGGAGGTGTACCCTATAAACCAAGCACCCCCCCCAGTTGGTTTTAGTCAGTGTTTTACCATGGTAATGAAAACCAAACTAGAACATATGTCGACCAGTTTTGGCATAGCTCTGTCTCCTGTAAGCAGACTCTGACTTCCTAGTAACTCTTGTTGAAGATGCCAGCAATATACCCCTGTCTGGGAATGGTAGTAACCAGGTCTCCTTTGCAAAATCAATGCCCACTGGATGTCCTGTTAGAAAATTTGACTTGGCACATGCCTTTTAAACTTCCAACTGTACTATCAGCCAGGTAATGTAATCACCATCCCCAAAGTGTCCCCAAATGTTCCTGTAGAAGCATAAGTACCCACAACAGTTGGAGTAAAAAGCCTATCTTTATGAACTGGAACTATTCAGCAGCTCAGAGCCAGGTAGTAAAGTGAAGGAGCTGGGCAGCATGAAGGCACCTGCTGGGAACTGGAGCAGGTCTGGGTGTGCTCCAGGAAACTGCACAAGCTGAGCCTTCCACGGGTCCTGGAAACTCAGTGGGAATCACAGCAGGGTGTTGAGTGGGCATTGCCTCTTCATGATGTATCTGTGACTTCAGGTTAAGCTCACAGTGAAGACCAGAGACTTCTGCTTTACAAAGAATCATTTGTTATAATTGCTCTAGAGTGATGTTTCTCAAATGTATTGAAAATGACCAAGCACAAAATACATTGTTCTTACATAGCACACATGCATCCATGTGCATGCACGAATGCACACATGCGCATGTGTGTGTGAGCATGCATGCATGTGTGTGTGTGTGTGTGTGTGGAGAGAGAGAGAGAGAGAGAGAGAGAGAGAGAGAGAGAGAGAGAGAGAAGAGAGAGAGATACACACATAATGCATTCAAATAAGATTTCAAGAAACAATACTCTTACTAATAAAATGCACTATTGGGGGGGCTAGGGAGATGGCTCAGGGGATAAAATGGCTGTTGCTTAAGGATGAGGACTGAGTTCAGGTTCCCTCACTCATGTAAAAGCCAGGCAAACGGCATGTGTCTGTAATCTCAGCCCTAGGAGTGGAGACAAAAGATTTTTGTAGCTCATTGGCCAGCCATTCTATCCAACTGGAGATCTTTGTTTTCAGAGAGAGAGAGATCCTGTATCCAAAAAAAAAAAAAGAAAGAAAGAAAGAAAGAGAGAGAGAAAAAGAAGGGTGTCGAGCAATAGAGGAATAGAGGAGACCATCTTTTGTCAAGCTTTGGCCTCCACACACAGGCACATGGACACCTTCACACATACAGAAACAAGCACAAAGCACTAAACAATTAAATGATGAAAATAAAATGTAGCATGATATTATACTTTTATGCTTTCTTTTCTCTTCTAGACTTTTCTAAACCATTCCATTTTGTTCAAGTAGTAAATGACAAAAGGTATTGTAGCATGAATCTTAAAAGTTCTTATTAATAAAATCAAACCCGAAGCCAGTTATTGGGGTCCATGCTGGTAGATCAGAGAGACAGAACAAGCCACAGCTATCTCACCTTGCCATTTCCTCAGCTGGTCTTGTCTCCTCAGACTGGAGGCCTCTGAGTCCTCATCCGGAATGGGTCTCAGCTGAATTACTGCTCAAAAGCCTGAATGCTTAACCAGCCAAATGCTTAACCAGCCAAAAGCTTCTAGTTTCTGGTCCTCATGCCTTATATATCTTTTTGCTTTCTACCACCACTCCCTGGGATTAAAGGCTTGCTTTCTGGGATTAAAGGCGTGTCACCATGCTTGGCTATTTCCAATGTGGCCTTGAACTCACAGAGATCCAGAGGGATTTCTATCTCTGGAATGCTAGGATTAAAGGTGTGAGTGCCACCATTTTCTAGCCTTTGTATCTAGTGGCTGTCTGTTCTCTGACCCCAGATAAATTTATTAGAGTACACAATATTTTGGGGAACACAATACCACCACATTTCCTCTCTTTTTGTCTAAAATTAAAAAAGCTTATAACTAATACAAGAAAAACTATCTTCAATAAGTATATGCAATATACAGTCAAGATTACATTAACAATGTCTAGTCCATTAACATTTGACAGATCCAGACAAAAAACTCCATTATATATATTAACAATGTCCAGTCCAGTAACATCTGATAAACTCAGACCAAAAAAATTTTCATTACTTATCTTATTTAAAACAAGTAGTTCCTTTTTAAAAGTAGATTCCATAATCTCCCTTTTTATCTTATCATATCCATATTTTCTCTTTTTTCTTTTCATAATAGATTCATTAGTCTACCTTTTGTCATTTTTATATCTTCCCCTTTTTCTTCAGTGTAGATTCAGTGATCTACCTATTTATCCTATTATTTCTTTACCTTTTTTCTCAGAGTAGATTCGATGATCTATCTCATATCTATATTCTCTTTTTCTTTTTGCTTTCTAGGGGTGAAAATATCTTTAGGGAATCTTGAAAAGAAAATTTTTGGGTTAATCATCAAGTCCTGTATCATTTGTCCAGTCTCTGCATAATAGGAAAGTTCAGGGCTTGTTTCAAGTCCTTGTTCAAGTAGTCTGTCAGGCTGGATCCTCTCAACTAGTCCTCTCGAAATTGTCCTGACCAGTTTGTAGTCCAAAGTCGATTTTTCCATGGTGTTAATCGGCTTAATGGCTTTATCATAGTCCATGTGGAATCATCTTTGTAGGATCCTGTCATCTTTTTGAAGATTTCAAAGTCACTGTTAGGCATGGTCATGGTTTCCTGCAGACTTTTTTTTTTTTTTTTTTTGCCTCCTCTGTGGTTTGGAGCAATCATAGTATGATAAATGTCTGTCTCTCGGAACCATGAACATTCTTCCCTAGAACAGAAAATCTTCACAGCAATTTCTCTCCAACATTTGTCTTGCCAAACTTTTCCAAACTGACCTTTGCCGATGCTTTCTTGTAACACGATGGTCCGGGCAATTCTTCTCTGAACCAGCAGCAGTAAACCCTTCATCCCAGGTAGCAGCATCACCGCAATCACCAACATGATGAGAAGGAGCTGGCAACGTGGAGCAGTAGCCACTGCTTCCATGGTCCCAACACTGTTTGTGGCTCAGTCCAGGCCAAAGCTTCTCCCAAGCCTCCTAGGCTGGCTCAAACTCGGGATCCTACTGCCTCTGTCTCCTTCAGCAAATCCTACCGGTGTGTGCCACCACAACCGCCTGAGTGTAGCTTGGGCCTGAGCTGGGACTCACAAGGCCACAGGCAAACAGCTTTTTTATGAATTTGTAACACAAACGTTGGGCGCCAGATGTAGCATGAATCTTAAAAGTTCTTATTAATAAAATCAAACCCGAAGCCAGTTATTGGGGTCCATGCTGGTAGATCAGAGAGACAGAACAAGCCACAGCTATCTCACCTTGCCATTTCCTCAGCTGGTCTTGTCTCCTCAGACTGGAGGCCTCTGAGTCCTCATCTGGAATGGGTCTCAGCTGAATTACTGCTCAAAAGCCTGAATGCTTAACCAGCCAAATGCTTAACCAGCCAAAAGCTTCTAGTTTCTGGTCCTCATGCCTTATATATCTTTTTGCTTTCTACCACCACTCCCTGGGATTAAAGGCTTGCTTTCTGGGATTAAAGGCGTGTCACCATGCTTGGCTATTTCCAATGTGGCCTTGAACTCACAGAGATCCAGAGGGATTTCTATCTCTGGAATGCTAGGATTAAAGGTGTGAGTGCCATCATTTTCTAGCCTTTGTATCTAGTGGCTGTCTGTTCTCTGACCCCAGATAAATTTATTAAAGTACACAATATTTTGGGGAACACAATACCACCACAAGGTATAATATTATAATAATCTGCATTCCTAAATTTCAGTCGCTCTTCTCATGTGTGGTTTGATCCTTGTTTGACAGAGCTACATAAATTCAATGTGGGATGAATCCTGAATTTCTCAAGAAGACTGAAGAAGAGGAGGAGGAGGAGAAAAATTGAACAATTCAAGTGCTAGATATCTACACTAAGACCTTGTAAGGGCAATGTTCAGAAAAGAACAAACAGCAGCCAGAGGCCATGATCTTTAGGAGGATTTCTTTGCAAGGTTTGTCCTTGGTTGGCACCTGGGGACTTCACTGATATAGTCTCAATAACAGTTGACAAAAATAAAAATTATTCTAAATCCTTACAGTAAATATTTGTAGTATTGTTACAAGACTCATCAGTATAATATAATTGGAACTCAACACTGAAGTTCTGCTTTTTGTAGTCAGGACCAGATGTGAGTGTCTGTGTCAGTGACAGCAGACAGTGGAAGTTTGGGACTTCATTTACACTCTGCTGAGTTATCTTGAAAACTTTTTTAGTTTTCTATTTTTTAATTAAATAGGCATAATTTCCAAATATTAGTATAGAAAAGCAGGAATCTCATGATTCACTCCCTACACCTAGAACATGACGGAGATATTCCCAGCATCCATTGGTGACCTCCAAGTGAAATACAGACTTCTAAATGCAGAGACAGAGGTTTCTGAACTGGCCATTCAAAGCCCCTACAAATCATCTTGGGAATACTTAGGCAGCTATTTTTGATTATTTATTCCTTGTTTTATACAACCACTTCAATGAAAGTTCAAGGAGCAGGTTAGAGTTGATTTTCCATCTTAGGCTTAGATTTCATTTAGAGAAATAAATGCTAAAAAGAAGCACGTTTTTAAATTTTAATTTGAATTTTAATAGGAAGTTAGCTTAAGCCCTGCTTTCAGGTAAAAGCTTTCTTTCCACAACTGACATCATTTTAAGTGCTCCATATTGATTAAACACTTTAGCTGGATTTGTAAGTCTGATCAGAAAATATAAGTTGTAAATCACAATGAGATTCTCCCCTTTGATCCCACATTAGCTCTTTCTCCTTTGGCTAGGTGATCATTTCTGATAAAACTCTGGAAACTAAAGTGTTGTTGGGGGTTTTTACTCTTTTGGGGGGCCCACCACCCAGCTCCCAAATAAATCACACATGGAAGCTTATTCTTAGTTATAAATACCTGGCCTTAGCTTGGCTTGTTTCTTGCCAGCTTTTCTTAACTTATTACATCTACCTTTTGCCTCTGGGCTTTTCCCATTCTCTTACTTCTTCTTACTCTTACTCCATGGCTTGCTGTTTAGCTGGGTGGCTGGCCCCTGGATCCTCATCCTTCTCTGGCTACTTATTCTCTTTTCCAGATTTCTCCTTCTATTTATTCTCTCTACCTGTCAGCCCCACCTATTTCTTTCCACTGCCTCGCTATTGGCCATTCAGTTCTTTATTAGACCATCGGGTGTTTTAGACAGGCAGAGTAACACAGCTTCACAAAGTTAAATATATTTAATATAAACAAAAGTAACACACCTTAAAATAATATTGCCCAACACTAAATTGTAATAACTGCCCTTGTAAAACAGCTTAATGTACAGTTTTTGCTGACATGCATGAATGCATATTCATTGGGACCTTGCTTTGACAAGAAGGAAACTGATTTCCCTATATTAGTCACTGTTCAATAACCTGTCAATTCTGTAGTCAAGCCACTGTGATGTTTTCTTCTCAGACTCTTCCATCTGAGTCATAGGTTGTCATTTTAGAAAAATTTTTTAAAAGATCAATATTTCTTGCCTGACAGGTATTGTAGAGGAACATCCTCATCAGAGCAGCTGTGACTGAGTGCAAGAGACTCCAGGGTCTGGCTTGTTGGCTGTTGACATTCCCCACTTTTAGAAGGGAGTCAGGGGGATCATTGGGTCATCACCCAAAGTCCTCTGCTTTCTCTTGCACCTCCTTCAGGCTTTGTAATTCTGCTCTAATTAGCAGTGGCTTCGTGGTCTTTAGATGTTCCATAGACTGTGGGAGGCTAACTGAAGCAGGACACATCTTGACAGCTGTGGTCAGGGCAAAACTTTTTAGTGGTGTATCTGCTTTGGGGTCATCCCAGGTCCTGTAAGAACCCCCATACTCTGTAAGCAAGCCCTGTCAATTTATTGGTTCCCCAAGCTGGGCTTTGGCACAATTGTGGTTTGCTTTGTTATTGGAGCCCTGTAACAGAGAGTGGATGTTTATATCCATCTCCTCAGGGAAAGAGTTCCTGAAATAGCAGACTTGATTTCTCCTTTATACTTTACTGGTCAAATATAAATGAAGGTCCTAATCCAGCCTATGTCTTCTTATAATATTATTTATGACATTGTTTTCTGCATCTGTACAGAACTGAGTATGTACCTATAAAACCCTCAAGTTATGTTTAACAAAGTCATTTAGTGTTTGGAACACAACACCAAATTTTAGCGTGGCCATGAGAACAATATAATGTCTGGGCCAAGTAGACAGCTGAGAAGAGTTGATTTGTTGATGTATACAAACAGAACAGCACTTGTTTTCTGTAATTAGATGCTTGAATTACATCTAATTCTTGATTATTTGTCTTGATTATTTGTTTTCTGAGTGTCAGTTTCATAGGATGAGACTTAAATGCCCTGAAGTTGGGAATATGTTGGCTATCATTGTAAAGGTCACTGTTTAATAAACAGCATCACCTAAAGAGTGGGAGAGAGGTAAAAAGTTGGAATTTGTCTTTGAAAGTGCTCTGCATTCACAGGTGAAGTGGAGAGCCTGAGGCTATGATAAACTACATGATAAAATTAGCCACAGATCCCCAGTGTTCATATCCTCTGGAATGATGGTTTTTTTCCTCTCAACAAAAGGAAAAGTGTTTTCTTGCTGGCAGATGATTTGAGGAAAGGACATCTTTTCTTGTAGCAGGAATCTTAAAAAAGTTCTTATTAATAAAATCAAACCCGAGGCGAGTTATTGGGGTCCATGCTGGTAGATCAGAGAGACAGAACAAGCCACAGCTATCTCACCTCGCCGGATCCTCAGCTGGTCTTGTCTCCTCAGACTGGAGGCCTCTGAGTCCTCATCCGGAATGGGTCTCAGCTGAATTACTGCTCAGAAGCCTGAATGCTTAACCAGCCAAAATCTTCTAGTTTCTGGTCCTCACGCCTTATATATCTTTCTGCTTTCTACCACCACTCCCTGGGATTAAAGGCTAGCTTTCTGGGATTAAAGGCGTGTGTCACCATGCTTGGCTATTTTCCAATGTGGCCTTGAACTCACAGAGATCCAGAGGGATTTCTATCTCTGGAATGCTAGGATTAAAGGTGTGAGTGCCACCATTTTCTAGCCTTTGTATCTAGTGGCTGTCTGTTCTCTGACCCCAGATAAATTTATTAGAGTACACAATATTTTGGGGAACACAATACCACCACATTTTCTCACCTATGAATGGAGGAACATGTGTGTAGGGGGTTGAGTAAAAGACTCTGGGTAGTCTCTTCTCTTATTCCCTCACCTACATTTCTGCTCCAGGGCTACGTGTTGAAAAGAACATCAAAGGTGAACTTGATCAGTAGAATAGAGTGCTAAAATTCTGTTGAGCTATGGCTACTCCAGGGAGCTATCGAAGGAGGAAACCTTGCAAGATAATGCACATTTCATTTTCTTCCTCTTCTGTTACTGCACATCAGCTGTGGCTTCTCTCTAACCTGTCCCCTTCCTTTAGACATTCAGTATAATGGATATTTTCAGCAGCCGGTCACTGTATTCCATGGGGCATGCTCCCAATTTCCAGTTTTCCATGCCACAATGTTTTGTAGCAGACTGGCCTTCAGCAAGTTCCCAGTCCTATGTCACATCTAAGTGGTGGCATTGCTTGTTTATCAGCAGGGCTCAATGCAGGCAAGGACAATAAATGAGCAATAAGTGGGATTGTTCAAAATCAAGCCAGTGTTTTCACTAGGTTAAGTGGAAATAGATGGCACAATGGCAGGAAACAATGGGCAGAGATAATGCCCCTCATTTGAAATCGCCACCATTAGATATCTGTTATTAAATTTATTCTTTGAAAATTTCATTCATGTATATAATGCATTCTGGTTACTCTTCCTACTGTCTCTCTTATATCACTCCAATCCTAGTCAACTCCCCCTCTTTCTCACAGATCCCTTGCCTGGGTTCATGTCTTTTTGTTTTGTTTTGTGACCCACTGAATTTAACGAGGTCCATCAATATGAGCACGGGTTTAACAGTATCCATAGGAACATGGTGGGATCACCAGTGGGTACAACTAAAGACAATGCCCCCACCACTAGCATTGTTTAATAGCCAATAGTTCCCCCGGGAGCAGGGAACCCTTCTTCTCTCTATGGCTGACTGCTGATAGGTCCCAGTTTCATGTGGGCTCAGTGGAGGTAACTGTAGCTAACCTGTTGTGAATATGTTCATGATTACAATGGCTATGTGATGCTCAGAGGTAGTTTTTCACAATCCCCCTTCCTATTATCTGGCTTATTATTATTGCTTGAAACGGGTGTCATGTTTCCCTTGCTCATCTCAGATTTGCTCTGTAGCAGAGAATGATCTTGGATTTCCGATCCTCTGGCTGCCTCCAGCCTCCCAATGAATGCTAGGATGACAGAAGTGGATCACCATGCCCTATTTATGCAATGCTTGGCATTGAACCCAGGGCTCCATGTATGCTAGGCAAAGGCTCTACTAAACTCGGCTACATCCCTTAAATGGTATTTTAGAATCATTGTAAAAATAGGCATTCCATACCATACATGAAATAAACTGAGTACACCTCTCATCCCATGCTTTGGAGGTAAGTATTGACTACTTTCTTGATCAACCTTGTTCTAACATTCTATGCATATTCATGTACCTTCCCTTTGTCTCTCTACCTATTGTTCATAAAGACCACAGGAGGTTTCTGATGTCATATTTTTGTGCTTTGACTCAAGACCAGGGAAGTGGAAGCACATGCCACCATCCATTCCTGTGGCTTTGGGGATCGAGTCACATCATTCTCTGAGTTTTCCTTTTTCCCGTTCCATCACAGCAGTTCTGCACTGAGTTACTTTGATCTCTGCCACCTTCTTATCACTTCTGACAATCATGACATCTAAGCCTTTATTACAGTGAACTTAGACAGGAACCGAGGCACAGGTCTTAACCTTGACTACACTTTAGAATCACCTGGAGAGCACTTAAAACTATTGATGCCTGGGTCTTGACCCAGGCTAATTAAATTAGAGTTTCTGAAGGTAGGGCCCCAGCACGGCTGGAGTTTCAAAGCTCCCCAGCTGGTGATAATGTGCATCCATGTTTTAGAACTGCTGGTTCAGTGTTTCGGCTCTCAGGGCATTTTAAGTCTTAATGCTGTAATCTAGCACTGCAGTTCCTGATTATGTATTAGGCATACATTTTTACACACTTGCCTGCTGATATTTTTATTCTTGTTACTGGCAGGCAGTCTCTGTTAGGTGTCTTCTTTTGGAGAATTCAACTCCTTTTCTCTAAAATTGAGTACAAAAAGTTTGGTTGGGGGAGATGGCTCAATGGCAAAGCTCTTGCCGTGGAAGCATGATGATCTGACTTCAGATCCCCAGAAAGCACATAAAGGCAGACATGTGAGCAGGAGTCTACAATCCCAGCACTCCTATAGAGAGATGAGAACTAGAGGCAGGAGACCCACTGGAAACTTGAGGGTGAGTCAGCCTGTAGTCCACAGCAATGAATAATAAAAGGCTTTGTGTCAAACAAGGTGGAAAGCTGATACCTGAGGTCTTGCTCTGACTTCTACATACATGCTGCAGTATGTGAGCATCCTTACTGGCACAAAATGATCTTATAACACACACACACACACACACACACACACACACACACACACACACACCCTCAAAGTTCCTATAAATTGAAGGTTGGAGGTTAATTTCATTCTGCATCACTGAGACTATGTATTAAGAAAAATCATGACTCATCATCAGATTACATCAGTTTTGGTAATGCTGAAAAATCTTGGTCTCTCTCTTGATGAAGATTTGTAGCCCATGTCTTTACTTGTCTAGCATTTCACTTTGGCGTATGTGTGCCTGCATGGGCATCACCACTCATGATGGTGAGATTGATGACATCATCCCCAGGACTTGGGATCAATGGTTTGAGTTTTAGGACTATGGGAACTATAGCACTGTCGATAAGACATCAGGCAGGCTTAACATGGGCATAGATATTCAATAAAATTAAGATTATCTATTAATAGTACTTCCTTTCCCTCTTGTGGGAGTATGCTGGAGTCCAGCTTCAACCTGCTACCACCTTTCGAAGGGTTCTTGGGTGGAGGAGAGAAGAATGAGGAAATATTAGGTAGAAAGATAGAAAGAGATGATAAGAAAAACAGAGACACGAGATAGCTTTGGGAGGTCCAGCTGCCTAGAGCTTTATTCAAAAGGGCTTTTTATAATATGCCAAGGGGAGAGGCAAACGACCTCCCACTTGCAAGATCAAAGCACTCTGTACAGCCAAGTATAGACCCTTCCAAACACCGGGTAAACATGCTTGCGGACAAATCATCTATTTATGCAGCCCTGCTGGGTAAAGCAAGCCCAGATTCTCTGGCCCTGAGTAAGGTCTTACTAGGAAGCCTCTGTGGGCCAGTACACCCTCCCCTCATCATATGGCCAAGTCATTACTGTCCAGACAGTCACGAAGGTGCTACAAAGCTCTTAAGCTTCCCTTAGCTCTTCACAGCTGCAGTCCTGGCATGGTAGAGCACAACTCTATACTTACAAAATGTAATTTCCAAAGTGACAGCATGTCAGGAGCATACACGTGAGTGTTAAAGGAGCTATTTCTAGGCATCACTGAGAAGGGACTTGTGGCACTGATTCCTAGGTGTAGAGGGATTGCTAAAGTGTCTCAATGTAGTGTCATGCACATTTGAGTTGGCTTGGAAAAACTGGGAATAGTGTGGCAGAGGGCAACTGAAATCAGAAAACAGAATTGCAAGTTATCAGTGGACACTAGTTCCCAAGAGACTCTTGGAAATACATACTTTCCCCCAAATATCTTATTGTAAAATTTGACAATCAGTGGTAATGCTGTATTGGCTGAAGTCTTCTCAACTCTATCAAATGCACATATTATTTTAAGAAGCATTTTTAAAAGTCTCTATTAGTATCCTAAAATGTGTATATCTATTCTAATGGCTACATAACTACATTAATTATAGACAATTCTAAATAATAATTTAATGCTTTAAGTATAACATAGGAACACTAAAGAAAAATAATTTTTTCTTTTAGACATACTTAGGAAGTAAACATTTGTTGAAGGTGAATAGGCATTCTTTAAAGGTTTATTTTTTTTTTAACTTTATGTATGTGCCTGTCTGTTTGTGGCAATGCATACATACATACATTCATGTGGGTGCCCAAAGAGGCAAGACAAGATTGTCAGATCCCCCAGAGCTGGGCGTTTTAGACAGTTATAAGTGCTCTGAACCACTGAGCAAACTCTCCAGCCCCGGGTAATTTAGTATACAAAACTCTTTGTGCTTAAATATCCACAAATATGAACTTACTACAAACTCAAAGACTAAGACTGAAGCTGCCCTCAGTGACATAGTTTTCCAATCGAGGGAACTACTTGATGGCTTAAAATATAGTAGAATACAAGCATCTCTCCATTTATGTTAAAGTTAAATTCTAGACATAAAACTCATGAATACTAGGGCTGTGGAGATGGCTCAGCAGATAAAGTACTTTTGGATCAAGTGTGAGGACTCAAGTCCAGATACCCAGAACCCATATACAGGCCAGGCAGGTATGGTGGCCATCTGTAACCTCAGCATTGGAAAGGCAGAGGTGGGAGTACCTTAGTCTAGCTGGCTGGCTAGACTAGCTGGAAGAAGGGAGCTCCGGGCTAAGTGAAAGGACCAATTTCAATAAATAAAACGGAGCATGATTGACACAAAGACCCATTGTCAACCCCAGGCCTCCACATGCATGCCCATGCATGCATACTCTCGCACACATGCACGCAGACACGTGAAAATACATACACACATGCTCTACAAACATTATGCCAAAGAATCAATATCAAACTCCTGCCAAGCACCTATAGTTTATGAGTATTTTACATCAAGGTAGGCAAGTTTAGAATTAAAGATGCCCACTCATAATAATGGCCAAAACAAAACAAAACTCCAGAAAACAAACTGACAATACCAAGGGAGGAGTGTAGTGCCAGAGGGGTTTAAACACTGGTGACAGGGGTAGAAGGTGGAGAGGTCACTTTAGGAAACTGCATTGTAAGCTTTGCCGAAATGAGCATATCGTAACTCAATAATCCAATATCTCTAATGATCCTAGGAATAGATACCCACTCAAAGCAACATCTCTATTCACAAAAGATACATGCTGAGATTTTTTTTTAAAGATTTTATTTATTTATTATGTATACAGCATGTATGACAGCAGGCCAGAAGAGGGTACCAGATCTCATTACAGAAGGTTGTGAGCCACCACGTGGTTGCTGGGAATTGAACTCAGGACCTCTGGAAGAATAGTCAGTGCTCTTAACCGCTGAGCCATCTCTCCAGCCCTCATGCTGAGATTTTTATAGCAGTACAGTATTTAAAGAGGCTATCATGTCCACTGCCATTCAAATGGCAATTTATGATGTACTTATAGAGTTTGATTTAGCGATAAAAATGAATGTACTATTGTCATGTGCAGTATTATGGATGAAGCTCACAGATAAAATGTAAACAAAAATGATCATGGAAGATGCTAGAGAGTCCGGGGAGATAATCCCATCAAAAGTGCTGTCTTGCAGGCAAGAGGACCAGAGTTTGATCCCCAGCATCCACCTTAAAAATAACAAAGCCAAGGATGGTAGTATGTGCTTCTAATCGAAGCAATAGAGAGATTGAGACATGTGGGTGAGGGTGACTAGGGCTCCCTGCCCTGCCAACCTAGTCTCCTTGGTAAGCTTCAGGCCAAGGAGAGACTAACAGGAGATGGATAATGCCTGAGGGATGACATCCAAAGATGTCCTCTAACCTCTACACACACACACACACACACACACACACACACACACACACACACACACCCTACAACATATACAATGATTGAATAATTGCCATGCACACATATATCTGAAAGAGTATATAGTAATGTTATTGTGTAAAAATGTTTAGAAAAACCCGGACTAATTTTTAGTGAAAACAGTGAGAAGTGTGGTTAACTGTGGTGCAGGAGGGATGAGGGACAAGGGAGTCATCCTGGCATGATGGCATGTCCTATAGAGTATTCTGAGTAGTAGCTGCATATTTAGGAAGACATTTACAATTATTTAGTTAAAATTTGTAAAATTTACTTTTAAAATGCTTACGAAACAAGGGTTTGGGGATTTAGCTCAGTGGTAGAGCACTTGCCTAGCAAGTACAAGGCCCTGGGTTCGATCCTCAGCTCCGGAAAAAAAAAGTTTATGAAACTAAGGATTTACCTCTCTGACTAGTGGGACATTCTTTTAAAAGTTATTGTAAAATCACTTGTGTGTGTGTGTGTGGGGGGGGGGTGTGCACATGAGTTAAGGTGTCCTTGAAGATAACAAGTGCATGTCAGATCTCTTGGGGTTGGAGTTACAGGCAGTTGTGAACTGCCTGCTGTAGTTTGAACCATACTTGGGTCCTCGGCAAGAGCAGTGTGCTCTCTGAACTGCTGAGATGTCTCCCCAGTCCTGGAACATTCTTTTAGGGTAGAAATATGTTTACATTACCAGTATCCTGTCTGCTAATTAGCAAATTCTTGTACTGTTATATCTAAGTGTTTGCACAAAATTTCCAGCTCTCACCAGGGAGGTAAACTCTGAGTACCACTGGACCTAAGAAATTAAGTGAAGTTTCTCAAATTTTCTTAATTTCTGTGCCAAATTATTGTTTTCCTAGAAGTCTTTTTATTTGACTTATCTTTTTTAATTTAAAACAATGTATTCCAAACAAAACATTATATCGTTTTATATAAGTAGGAACTTAACTTTAGTTGATACAAATAGTAATTACAAAATAAATTATTTTACATTATATGTTACAATATATTATATTGAAATATTTACCCAGCATTATGGTTTGAAGAACTTTTTAGGATAATCATTGCTTTCTTTGTGTGTGTGTGTGTGTGTGTGTGTGTGTGTGTGTGTGTGTGTGTATGTTTGTGTGTGTGTGTGTGTGTGTGTGTGTGTGTGTGTGTATGCTCATTCACACATGTATGCATGTGTATAATTCTATGTTCACAAGATGTGTGGAGATCAGAGAAAAATTTTGGATGGCTGTTGCTCCTCATGCACTGTCTAGCTTTGTCTTGACAGGATCCCTTACTGGCCTGGAACTTACCAGGTAGGCTAAGCTAGGCGCCCAGTGAGCTCTAAGGATCTTCTGCCTCCCCAGCATTGGAATTACAAGTATGTAGCACCCTGCCTGGCTTTTGTTTTTATCTGGGTTTTAGGATTTGAATTCAGGTCATTGTGCTTGCTAAACCATCACTTGACTGATGAGTCAGCCTCCTAGCCCACAATTGTTTTCTTTTCTAAAAAATTCTTTGTTAATTTCATATATGCACGTATTGAATTTTGGTCATTTTGACCCCTCTTTACTCTCTCTCTTCCTCCCACCCCCTCTATTTCCCATGGAAACCTTGGAATTTTGCTTCCTCCCACTCAGTCCATTCTACTTGAATGTCTTTTCATTCTTCATCCACTGAGTTTAATTAGGTTTGCTTGTGTGAACATGAGTCAGGAAGTATTTACTGAAACATAGACAGCTCATCAGTGGCTGCATCACTGAAAAATAGAGCTAATATTAGAATGATATTAAAATAAAAATAGCACCCAACTGAAACATGCATGGCCAGAGGTTTAGGAAAATCATTGCATTAATTGCTGCTTTGAGACTGCTCACTTTATTGTGTTTGTTACATGGACAGTGAGCGAGGATCCTTCTGTATCTCAGCCATTCTGATTTCCTTCCAACCTGTCACAGCAATGAAAAATAATCCACATTGGCATCTCTTCCTAGATGGATAGACTTACACTTTCTATGGTTTCTCAGTGAATGACTGAACTATTCAAAGAAATGTACCAATGTAGGATTAGTTTAGTGGTTCAAATAAGAGCTAGCTATTCAATTTTGGTTGGTTTAAAGAGAGCTTGTTAATTGTAGCCAGGGATGGATAAGAGATCTGAACAGAGTTGTGTTTAGCAACAGGACAATTCAAATTAATGTAAAAAAAAAAGTCAATAGAAATTTCCAACTGTGGGTTGATTTTTAGTGAAAAATGACAATCAGGAGTTTTCTCCACAAAGTAAAAGGTATAGATGTCATGTTTCTGTGTTCTCAATTTTAGAGATGTTTTCAACACAGAAACATAATTTGTTTTACTTAGTCTTATGTGTATTACCTTACACACAACATTTAAATTTTCAACATCACCTATAAAAATTCAATATATTGAATTTAATATGACTATAGGAAGGCAGACCTAAGTTCCATGACCAAGAGGAAGTACTCAGCAGGAGAAATATCTCAGTTGGTAGGGTGCTTGCCTGGAACGCATAAAGGCCTGGGTTCAAGCCTCAGCACCCCCTGTACCAGGTATGATGGCACATAACTGTAATCCCAGCACTTGGAAAGTAGAGGCAGGAGGATTATAAGTTAAAGGTCACCCTGAGATACAGAGTGAGTTACAGGACAGCCTGGGGTATAGAAGACCTGCCTACAAACTCTCTCTCTCTCTCTCTCTCTCTCTCTCTCTCTCTCTCTCTCTCACACACACACACACACACACACACACACACACATGCACACACCTGTCTTGTCAGAAAAAAAACACTTCAATATTAGACTGAATTAGATTCTATTAAGGGTTTTGAAGATCAAAAACAACCAACTATTGGCAATTATTTCATGTGCTCCATTGTGAGTTTTAAAGGGTGAGTTTCCTGTTTTTAGTCAGTGAAAGATTATATGGAAAATAATTTGAGCAGAAAGGACCAATTAGCACTCACAGGGGAGGCAGAGAGCCAGTTAGGGGTGAAGTGTCAGTCTCTACTGACGTGATGTCCAATAATTACTTTCATTGGAATAAAGAAGAATGTGGGAACCAGAAAGAGCCTCAGCTGGGTACACTCAAAGTGTCTGAAGACAAGTCCAGAGGGAAGAGTGAACCCAGTCTGGAAAGTGGCCATGAGGCTTTCTGAAGTTGCAGTGGAATGAGTCAAGAGAATCTAAAGGAAATTTATGTTTTGAGAGTGTTCTTTGTTGTGCATAAATGCACACACACAAATACAAACCCATGCACAGAAAGGCACAAACACACATAGAAATACTCAAATACACAGAAACACATGCACAGAAACACAAAGGCACTCAAAAACACACACAGATGCCCACACAAAGCTTCTAGTTGAAATATAGTAAGTCCGTGGCTATTGAAAATATGATTTGAGGCTTTCATTTACTGGGGAAGCTTTGCCGTCTTTTAAGAGGCATTTGTGTTCTCTTCATGTAGAATCAGGGATAAGGGGAAATGGAGAGCTTCCTGGAGAACTGAGCCAAGAACTAGAGCTGGAGATCTCCAAACATCATTTCCCAGCCCCAGGAAAAGGGTCCTTGCAACACTGGTCAGCATGAATTTCAGAACTAAGGCCTACGATCCATGACCAAGAGGAAGAGAAATGTCTCGGTTTGGAGGGTGCTTGCTTGGAATGCATAAAGGCCTCAGCATGCCCTAGACCAGGTGTGATGGCACATAGCTGTAATTCCAGTACTTGGAAAGTGGAGGCAGGAGGATTACAAGTTAAAGGTCATCCTGAGATACAGAATGAGTTAGAGGACAGCCTGGACTATAGGTCACTTGACTTGTGACTGGTGATGCTGTCAGTTCTTCCACTGTGGGGTTCTTTATGGCAGACATTCTGCCCAATTCCTAGCATTATTTGTTACTTTTTGGATGTCTGAAGAGCTTGTCACTGGTCATGTTAGTTTATAGGTTCCCAAGTTGAGAGAAATCATGCTAGGAGTCGACTATAGACACTCTTAAGAAGTTCTAGGATTTGAACTCAAATTGCAGTCATGTATCTTATGATGTATTTTTTTTTTTGATGGAGAATGGATTCATCAGGAGGACAAAAGAGAAAGAAATGTGGATACATAACTCAAAGAATGATCTGCTGCAGAAGGTATTTATGTGTTAATCTGCTTGTCACCCAGTGAGGGTATAACCCATTCTGTTCTTTTCAGGTTGGTCTAGTCTAGCCAGCGACATGACCTGCTTTAAAAATCAGCATGTTGATATCATTCTCCATGGTCTATCCAGGTGTGCTCTGGAATATTATTTTCACTAGGCAAAGATGTGTTACAGTTGTTTATGCTACAGAACATTACTTTATTTAATGGTATAAAAATGTGTTACTATTGTTTATGCTGCATTTGTTTAATGATGTGAGGATGTGTGCTTAATTATGTAAAGATGTGTTGCATCTGTTTCATCTTGCCTGTCTAAGGCACATGATTGGTCTAATAAAGAGCTGAATGGCTGAGAGCTCGGCAGAGAAGGGATAGGCAGGGCTGCCAGACAGAGGGAATAAATAGGAGGCAAAATCTAGGCTTCTGAGAGAATGGAAGAAGGAGAGAAGGAGGGAGAATGAGGACACACCTGGGGTAAGAAGCCAGGCATAGGCCAGATAGACAGACATAGGGAAGCAGTGAAAGCAAGACAGACAGAAACAAGAAAGGTAAGAAGCCCTGAAGCAAAAGGTAGATAAAGAGAAACAGGATAATGAAGTTAAAAGAGCTAGCTAGAAACATGCCTAGGCTAGGCTGAGCTTTCTAAACTGTTACTAAGTCTCTGTGTCTGTCTCTATGATTTGGGAGCTGGTTGGTGGCCTTAAAAAAGTCTGGTACCCAGGTGAGTCTTTGTGATCCTCCCTTCCAAGCATCATCCTCAGATCTAGCTTGGGTCCAGTATCCAGTGCCCCAGGTCTACTCTGCATCATGGCCTACAGGTGTGGTAAAGGAAAATACTGGACCAATGAATGTAGATCATCAAAGGACAGACAGGGTAATCCTTTGCCTCAGTCTTCGGGAAACTCCCAGAGGGGCCTCATTCAGGCCCCCATAGCAAATCCAGTTCAAACCTTTCCTGCAGCCATAGAGGAAACCCCTGCTCAGAGCGATTAAATAACCAAATGCCTATTGGAATAAATCATGCTGGTCAGGATGATGAAAGAGAGAGAATAGAAAATTCAGGAGAAACATAAAGAAAAATTTTTGGCAAACTTCTATTAATGAACAAAGACCAAAATTAACGATAAAAATAAATGTTGTTTTGTTGTCTGGTCTGGTAGACACAGGTGCAGATGTTACCATAATTGCACCAGAATTTTGGCATCCAACTTGGCCTCTTCAGGAGGTAAACGTTCAACTGTTAGGAATTGGGACATTATCTCAGGTGAAACAGAGTGCAAGATGGCTCGAATGTATAGGTCCAGAAGGACAGAGAGGAAGATTAAAACCATATGTGACTAACATAGCTATGAACCTGTGGGGTTGAGACTTGTTGCAACAATGGAATACTCAGATTAACATCCCTCCAATCTCAGAAACAAATCATAAACTAGCACATGTTTCTGAGAGAAATATTAGAAGATATTGTTCTAATGAGTGGTCACCAGCCATCCATATTATACAAGAACAGGGCACAACAACTGATGATCTTACAAAGACACCAACAGCTCTACCTTTAAAATGGTTAACAGACAAGCCTGTATGGGTCCAGCAATGGCCTTTAACAACAGAGAAACTCCAGGCTTTAGAAGAGCTGGTAGAAGAACAGTTAAATGCTCAGCATATTGAAGAATCAACCAGCCAAATGCTTCTAGTTTCTGGTCCTCATGCCTTAGTTTGCATTTTGGAATGAGACCCAGGTATGTGGCCTTCTTCTGTTAGTTCTCTGTCTGATGTGGACAGAACAGGTTAGGGAAGAAGAGAGGCTGTGCACGTTGGGTTGGGTCTAGGGGTTGGGTGTGGTTTAGATGTATTGAAGTCAGGTGGACATTGAGGACTTGGCTGGTAAGATGAATGTGTATCCTAGTCCAAATCTGGAGTATACAGTAAATCTGAGTGTTGAGGAAGAGGATGTGTGGAGAAGATCAGGCACAATCACCTGGCTAGACCCTGGAGACAGTTGAGCAGGACCTGGCATGGGTAAAGCCTGTGGCTCAGGGGCAGTCAGGTCAGGTCCTGGCAGAAACCTAGAGGTTGGCTGTGGTGGCATTGTGTTCCCCAAAATATTGTGTACCTTAATAAACTTATCTGGGGTCAGAGAACAGAAAAGCCACTAGTTAGGCAGTGATAGCACACGCCTTTAATCCTAGCATTCCAGAGGCAGAAATCCATCTGGGCTCTCTGTGAGTTCAAGGCCACACTGAAACAGCCAGGTATGATGACTCACGCCTTTAATCCCAGGAAGCAAGCCTTTAATCTAGGGGGTGATGGTAGAAAGCAGAAAGGTATATAAGGTGTGAGGACTAGAAACTAGCAGCTTTTGGCTAGTTAAGCATTTGGCTAGTTAAGCATTTTGGCTGGTTAAGCTTCAGGCTTTCGAGCAGCAGTTCAGCTGAGAGCCATTGGGATGAGGACACAGAAGCTTCCAGTCTGAGGAAACAAGACCAGCTGAGGAATTGGCAAGGTGAGATAGCTGTGGCTTGTTCTGTCTCTCTGATCTACCAGCATTGACTCCAATAACTCGCCTCATGTTTGATTTTATTAATAAGAACTTTGAAGATTCATGCTACAGCAAACAATATGAAAGATAAAAGCAGACCACCTCCTTAAAACAAACAAACAAACAAACAAAAAAAACCCACCAGTCCTACAGAAATCTTTACCAAGGAAAATTACCTAAATCAACCAGAGGACACAGAATTTAAAAGAACAATCATAAACTTCATCAAACAATTCAAGAAATTTGAAGATGACACAAGGAAACAACTTAGTGAACTTAAAGAGAAATAACAAGGATTTAAAGATCGGAAGCACCTGAGTGATGCCTAGGAAAACACTAACCTAAGACTGATGGAAAGTATGAAAACAGTCCAGGATTTGAGAATGGGATTTAACGAGGAGATAAAAAAGAAACCTGGAAGAGGACTCAAGATGAAATGGAGGTGGAATTAAAAACCCAATAACCTAACTAGAAAATTCAAAGGAAATCCTCACAACCAGAGTGAATGAAATGGAAGAGAAAACATAAGGAGTCAAAGATAAATGCGAAAGTCTAGATGTGATAAGCCAAGAATATCAAAAAAAAAAAAAAACATAGAAAAAGGAACATAGACGAAATGTGGGACACCATGAAAAAACAAAAACCAAAACCAAAACCTTTGCATTACAAGAATAGATGAGAGAAAAGAATCCCAAGCCAATGGCATAGACAAGATCTTCAACAAGATCATGAAAGAAACTTGCCCAAATTAATGAAAGAGACAATATACAGATACGAGAAATGCACAGAACACCAAATAGACAGGACCAGAAGAGAAAATTTCCCTTTGCATACCATAATCAAAACATTAAGTATACAGAACAACGAAAGCATATTGAAAGCTGCAAGGAAAAAAAAAAAAGAAACCACAACCACATGTAAAGGAAAACCCATAAGAATAATAGGTGACTTCTTAATGGAAACTTTACAATCCAGAAGAGCCAGGAGCAAAGCATTTCAAGTCCTAAAGGATCATGATGGCTTACCTAGACTAATATGCCAGGAAAACTATTCACCATAGTTGAAGGGAAAAAAAAAAACTTTCCACGATTAAAAATTTATATGCAACAAGCCAAACCTAAGGAAAATAGAGAAAGCAGTATTTTGAATTAGAGAGGCAAATGAGAATAGCCAAGGACTGTGGAAAGAAATACAGAGTTATAATTATGATAACACAAAGTATCACTAAGAATACAAATAACACCAAAAATCAACAAACCAATGACCTTGATCAACACACATATTTCATCACTAACTTTAAATATTAATGATCCTAATCCTATGATCAAAAGACATGGGCTTGATGAATGGATTAATAAACAAAATTCACCTATCTATTGTCTACAAGAAACATATCTTAGCTTTAAAGATACGCACCACCTTAGAATAAAAGGATGGACAAGAGTACTCCAACCAGATGGGACCAGGAAGCAAGGAAGTATTGATATCCTAATATCTGAAAAAATGGAGTACAAATTAAGACTGGAAAGTCCTTGGTTAAAATACATTATTATCCTAAATATGTATGGACCAAACTCTGGTACACCCAATTTCATTAAAAATATATTGCTGTATTTTAAGACAAAGATTAACATTAAGCCATTAATAGTAGGTGATTTCAACATCTCACTTTCTCCAATAAGCTGGTCATCCAGAAAAAAATAGAGAAACATCAGAATTAACTGACATCACATATCAGACTTAACAAACACCTACAGACTATGCCACCAAAACATTCCACTCAATAGCACACAGAAGTTTCTCTATGGTAGACAACATCCTGGTTCACAAAATGGATGTTTACCAATTCAAAAACATTTAAACAACTCTTTGTATTCTGACCATAAATGCAGTAAAACTTAAAGTTGACAGCAAATAAATCTCTCGTACATATGCAAACTCACAGACATTAAATGATTCATTACTTAATGATAAGTGAGTCAAAGAAGAAATCAAGAAATAAACTTCCTCAAACTAAGAACAAAAAATACAACATAATAAAACATCTGGGGCACAATGAAATCAGTCTTATGGGAAAAATTTATAGAAGTAAGTGCCTACATTAAAAAATCAGTTGGGACTGGTACTCCTTTATTAGCCGGGCGGTGGTGGCGCACACCTTTAATCCCAGCACTCGGGAGGCAGAGCCAGGCGGATCTCTGTGAATTTGAGGCCAGCCTGGGCTACCAAGTGAGTTCCAGGAAAGGCGCAAAGCTACGCAGAGAAACCCTGTCTCAAAAAACAAACAAACAAACAAACAAAAAATTAGAAGACACACAAAGAAATGACATAATGTTGCAACTCAAAAATTTGGAAAACCAGGAACAAATGAAATTCAAATCTAGTCAAGGCAAGAAATAATAAGAACCAGAACAGAAATCAATGAAATAGAAGCAAAGAAAACAATACAAAGAACCAACAAATCTAAGAGCTGAACAAAACATAAGTACTCCCACTCACAAACACTTTGCATGAAGCTAATATTGCTCCAATACCCAAACCAGTTAATAATACACATAAAATAAAAATGGCTAAAAATATTTTTAAATTGTACATTGCCCTTATCAATATACCCGATGAACATAGTTTAAAAAATACTCAAGAAAATGCTTGCAAACAGAATACAGACAGACATCAAAAAGATTGTCTACTATGACCAAGTTGGATTTATTCCTGGGACAATGGAAGTGAATGAACCACACATATAATAAACCACAAAATGGATTTAAAGAAAATGACATGATTGTCTCAAGAGATGCAGAAAAAGCCTTTAGCAAAATCTAGCATGCCTCCATGATAAAAGTTCTAGAGAAATTGGAACTAGAGGGAACATATGTCAACATATTAAAAACCATATATGAGAAACCTACAGCCAATATCCCAAATCAAGAAAAAACTTGAAATAATCCATCTGAAATTCAGGAATGAGACAGGGCTGTCCAGAATCCCCACTCCTTTTTAATATTGTTCCTGAAACACTAGCTAGAGCAATAAGGCAAAAGAAGTGAATCAAAGGGATACAAATAGGAAAGAAAATAGCTAAACTATCCTTATTTGCAGATGACATAATTTTGTCCATTAGAGACCCCAACTCTACCAGAAAACTACTTGATTAAGCAAATTCAGTAATATGGAAGGATACAGAATCAACTTATACAAATGAATTGCTTTTCTATATACCATCAACAAAATTACAGAGAAAAAGATCATGGACACACTCTCATTCACAAAAGCCTCAAAAAAAAAATCTAGGAATAAACATAAGCAAGGAAGTGAAGGAGCTCTACAATGAAAACTTTAAACCTCGGAGGAAACAGATATCTAAAGACATTAGAAAGCAGAAAGCCATCTCATGCTCATGGATTGGTAGAGTTAATATTGTGAAAATTACCATTCTATAAAAACCTATTTATAGACTCAGTGCAAGTCCAATCAAAATCTCCATTTCATTCTTCACAGAGATTAAAAAAAAATTATCCTAAAATTTATACAGAGCCCCAAATACCACAGGTAGTCAAAATAGTCCTGAGGGGAGGAGGTAATGCTGGAAGGACTATAATTCCTGATCTCAAGATATATTACAGAGCCATAGTAATAAAAACAATATGGTCCTGGCACAAACATGTGGAACAATGAAAGAAAATGGAAGACCCAAACATTAGCATACCTAACTTCAGTCATTTAATATTTAACAAAGACACCAAAAGCAGAACCTATGGAAAAGAAAGCATATTTAACAGTGCTGGAAAACTGGATGTCCACATGCAGAAGAATGACATTAGAGTGATTTATCACTTTGTAAAAAAACTAACTCTAAATGGAGCAAACACCTAAATGTGAAACCTGAAAGACTGACACTGGTGAGGAACACACACACACACACACACACACACACACACACACACACACACACACACACAGCAGTACTTACATGATATAAGTATAGGAAAGGACTCTCTGCTCTCTGAACAGGACTATATTTGCCCAAGAGTTAAGGACAACAATCGTTAAGTGGAACTTTATAAAACTAAAACTCTTCTGTACAGCTAAAGAAACAACCAATGGGTGAAGAGGAAGCTCAGAGAATGAGAGAGAATCTTTACCAGCTATGTATCAAGCAGAGAGTTAGCATCTAGAACATTTAAGAATTCAAAAATCAAAGAGTCTGAAAACCCAATGACTCATTCAAAAACTGGACCTGGAATCCGAACAGAGATTTCTCAAAAGAAGAAAAAAAAATGGCTAAAAAATATTTTTAGAAGGTGCGTTGCCTTATCAATTATGCAGATCAAAAGAACTTTGAGATCTTGTTGTATCCCAGTCAATATTGCAAAATTCAACAAAACCACCCAAACCAAATGCTGGGGAGGATTCGTGGAAAAGGGAACACCTAGTCACTGTTGGCGGGATTGAACATTGGTGCAGACACTATGGAAATCAGTGTGGAGAATTATCACACAGCTGAAAATAAATCAACCGTATGACCTGACTCAGCTAGACTACTCCTTGACATATGCCCAGAGGATTTGACATTCTCCTCCACTGATACTTGCTCAGCCACATTCTTTGATTCTTTATTAAAACAGCCTAGGAAATAGAAACAATGTAAATGCTATTTAACTGATTAATGAATAATGAAAATGGGGTACATCTACACCAGGGAATGCTATTCAACTCTAAAAAAAAGAAGCATGTAATATGCAGGTAAATAGGTGGAACTAGAAAAGATCATATTGGATGAGGTAACCCATACCAAGAGAGACAAAAGGTACATGTTCTCTTTCATCTGAGGTTTGTATCTCCATATCTTCAGATATGTGCATATAGAGAAGGGAATAACAGGGTAAAAGTTGAATAAATGGGTAGATAGCAAAAATTTATGGCCCCTGCTAGGAAGGTAAATACAGAAGAAAGAGATAGGAGGGTAAAATAACTGTAAAGATGTCTGAAAAGGTCTTAAGAAATCATACTCTTAGCTACCTACCTAAAAATACTTATAATGCACATTAAGTTGCTATATTCATATGTAGTTTAAATGAAAATGTTCTCCCCAAGAGCCAAAGATCATCTAAAAACACTTCTGACACCAGGCACAAGAATACCTTTTTGTTTTGAGTTGTTGGTCAGGATTGTCCAAGAAAGACACAACAGGCTATTGCTATTGTAGTTGGTTGCCCGACAGAGGTGGAATTTGAGTTGCTATTCCTGAAGACACCATGCTCTTTGGACTCAGGGCCCAGAGTCTCCTGAGCTGGATCTGATCTGAAAGCCTCCTCTTGGAGAAGGTACCATGCACACCTCCAATGGAGGGAAGCAACCACTATCTATGACACTCATAAACCATGCAAAGACCAGCATGGTATTATAACCCTAAGATGCAGTAGTGGTACCTATACCTTGGCAGTAACTGATAGCTCTCGAATCAAAAAGACCTGCTCAACAAGAGGGAAATCATGCCTCCTACTGGAAATCTAGCCAACTAGTGGAGACACTACAACTGCTCCTTTCTAAAGCCGAATGATCCTGCATCCTGCACTACTTTCTAAATATTTGTCTTTCCACCCATAGATGAGTGTTTCATGCCTCATCAAAGACTTCCTTTGCAGCAGATGAAAACCACTGCAGAAAACCACAACTGATCAAACGCATCTACAAAAACAACTCCTGCTCAGGAATCCTTGTGGAAGAGAGAGCAATAGATTGTGAGAACCAGAGGAACAGGGAGTTTGCTGTTAAATTGTGTCTCCTAGAAATGTCAGAAGATACACCCATCAAGCCTCACTAATCTGGCTCCCTGACCATGACCTGAACAAAGGCAACACCAGTAGGCATGCTAATGTGAACAGGGGAACTCTCACAAGACCTCAACCCTAAACAAAGAACTATAGACAACAGAAGATTGCTGATAGTGAGAGAAATAGTCTTCCTCACTGGAGAGTATACAATTGGCTATCCAATATCAAATAGTAAGCTATAAAAACATACACATACATGTAACATTATATAGACTGAATGTATATGTATATATAATATATAAATAATATATGTATATATACTAAGTGTATATACATATAAATATGGAAATTATGTATATTATAAAGACAGAATACACACCTGCATGCACACATGTATAGGAAGAGAGGCCATGAATTTGAAAGAGAGTAGGGAGTGGTACTATGCAAGGGTTTAGAAGGATAAAGAGAGCGGGAAATTATGTAATTAGATTATAATCTCAAAGTAAACCCTCCATTTACAACAACAAAAGCCAAGTACATGGATATACCAGCATTTATTTGGGTGTCACAAAAACAGCATATTCTCGGTGGAAAATGTTCCTTAAGCTCTAAGCCTGGGAATGAAGAACTCCGGCAAATGAAGTTCCCTGCTCTAGGCTTAGAGCAGAGATGTAGCCAGCCATCATCTGATGTGAAGCATGAGCAGGACATAAACTTGTACTGTTGTAAGCCATTGGGACATGGTAGTGGGAGGATGTGTTCCTGCAGTGTAGCCCAGCAAATGTGTATGACTTCTACCACAGGGCTAAGTCCACAAAAGCACAAAACAGAACCAAGTCTCTGCTTTCCCCTTCCTGGTAGGGTTCTTATGTCATTGTAAGACCTCTCAATAATATGAGTATGCTTGAGTGCTTAAGAGGTTTTCAACTATGGCTGGAATATACAAGTATTAGACTATGAAGATGTTTGCACATAGGCTTGGGGAAATGAAGTGCTTGCCACAGAAACAGAGGACCATTGTTCAGATCCCCAGAACCCACACAGAAGTCTGGGCATGGCAACACCTGTCTGTGATCACAGTGCCACAGGGACAGAGACAGGCAGTTTCCTTCAGCTCGTGGCAAGGCAGTCTAGGCAAATTGGTGAGCTACAAATTCAGTAAGAGACCCTGCCTCAAAAGTTAAGGTGGAGTGACAGAGAGTGGTACCAGTGTTGATCTCTGCTTTCTGTGTACCCATGTACACATCTGCCTACACACATTTGCACCTATATGAACATGTACAAATGCATACAAGATGCTTGCTTAGTTCATCAAATTATATTTAGAATGTATGTGTATACCTAAGCAGAACAGAAAATGGAAGTAATTCCCTAACTCACTTTTCTTTTTACATTTTTCCTGTATGTGTGTATTATGCATGTGAGTATATATGTATGTTTGCATGTGGGTATGGGTGTTCGTGCACATAAAAGCAAGTGGGTGTGAGGAATCATCTACCACCACCACCACCACCACCACCACCACCACCACCACCACCACCCAACTTATTCATTGAGGCAGGTCTCTCAATCAAACCCAAAGCTCAACAACATGGTTATTTTCACTGGCCAGCTTGCTCTGGGGAATCCCTTCTTCATCTTTCCAAGATATCACATTCACTCTGTGTGGGTGCTGAGGATCTGAGCTCTGGCTATTATGCTTACCTGGCAATAGCTTTAGCCACTGAGAAATATACCTGGACCATACCCAACACATTTTTGTTTCTCGTATATCTTGCTTTGGCTGTCTAGATTTTGAGAAAGAGAAGACTTGCTAATATTAATCTTTTCTCCCGCCCCCCCCTTTTTTTTTACTCTCTTGGGTTTCAGGCTTACTTAGGCATATATTTAACCTTAAAGTTTTCAGATTCCCACTTAAAGACAGTTTGAAGTAAATTTAACTCTTGGAGTGGAACACTTCACAAGAAATGGCCTCATTCTTCTCTCATCTGAGACCAGAGCTCTGATAAAACCCTGACTAAATTAGCTAGAAAATCTTGTACAAAGGTCCCAAGACAGAAGAACACCATCCTAGGCTGTAGCCATGTTACCGTACTACACTGGCACCCGCTGAAAGTGCTGCTTACGGCAACACCAGACTTGACTGTCGAAGCACTGAATTTGTCTCATTTTCAGAACTACGGTAACTGTTCTTTTCTCTGTGCACTAATGAGCCTGATACACAACTTTCTGTGTTCTGAGGTAACTGCAATTTTAATATATTCAACAGCAACTGGCCTTTACTAAGGCAGAAGGTCTTTTGCCCTGCGGCTAAATCTGAAAGCTGCTTAGAATGAGATTGGGACTTTATAATAAAACCGTTCTGGAGAAATTGCCACTTGGCTCTCAATTTTTTTTTTATTGAAGGAACAGTGCAGTCACATGTATAAGGTTTATCTTCCATCATTCCTCGTCTATTCTTTTAGTTCAAATGTGTTCCCCTCTTATAGGCAATTTTCTTTTTGCTTGCTCCTTTATGTCTTAAAATAAAATTGTAGCAAAATCTATTCAAGAATACCTGATGTAAAGAAAGCCATATCTTCATGAACCACTGTCTGATGTGAAAAAAGAAACAAAGGAAAGCATATTGCATCATATATATATATATATATATACATATATATATATATATATATTGAGATAGAGATAGATACATAAATGAAATGAAAAGGAACAAAATAATTTTGTCCCACTATCTGAGTGTAGTTCAGAAAGACATTTATACAAATGATGGTAGTAAAAAAATGATCACAGAGCCTGAAAAAACATAGTCTTATTTGGAATCCTCAATCAACTAAGGCCATTTCCAAATGAAGATCTTAGTACTTTTCAATGCCTCATGTGTGAATCGAAGCTGTTAGATCAGTATAGAGTTATGTGTGTTTGGCTGTGACCTTCTTGGAGTCAAAAAAATCATTGTAGTTTAGTTGTGCTTTAACTGTGGCCACCAGTTCTAGTTTGTTTTTCTGCTGCAATAATTAATAATAATAATAATAATCAATAGCAATAATAATAATCTCTGACCAAAAGCAACTTGAGGGAGGAAAAAGTCTATTTCTGCTTATGCTTCCAAGTTACAACCATCATTTAGGGAACTCAAAAAAGCAACTGAAGCAGAAACCATGGAGGAACACTGCTTACTGGATTCCCTCACTCACCATATGTCTTTTCTTTTTTTACTTTCTTTTCATTTTGTGTGTCTTGCACGTCGTGCATTTTGATCTCATTCATTTCCTTGTCCCTTTGCATCCTCCTTCTGTCCCTGCAAACATCCTCACCCCCCCCCCAATAAAACAAAATTTAAGAGAAAAAAAAGGAAAAAATAAAAATCTAGTCATGGAAGCTTCAGTGTGGACAGTCATTCAACAAACCCCTTTTCCACACATCTTGACTTGCAAGTGGTCATTGTAAAGAGTCATTGGTTTTGTTTGAGGCCTCTGGTTTCTACTATGTTATCTATGCTGGGCCCTCACAAAGACTCCTCTTGGATAGCCTGTTGTTGCCCTGTGTTGTGGAGATTCTGCAGCCTTGGGGCTGTGGGTCAGACCCATTTACGTGCTCCAGCAGATCACAGATGGGGTGGATGTTGGGATGACCCAAGTCATAACCCTGCTTCTGGGCATCTGCAGGGTTGGGCAGCCAGCCAATTCTCCCCTGTCCTCACCACCAGGGGGAGCTCTCCAACACTGCCCCGGATAATTCACCCCTTGCAACAATGAGTGAGGGGCGGGGCCAGTTCTCCTGCCTTCACACCCTCAGGGTCAGCTCTCCCACACCTACATCATCAGGGCCAGCTTCACTGTGTTGCCTAGGCAAGGTATAAGGGCTGCTCTCCCAAGTGCTGCAGCTGGTGAGGGGCAGGGACAGCCCTCCCACTCCCATGACCTCAGGGCCCGCTCTCCACCTGTCCCAGGCATCGATGTGAAGGGGTGGGAGGAGTCAGATGAATAATAGGGGCAGCCCCTCCCCCCCTCCCCCGCGCGCGCGCGCGCACACACACACACTCTGGGTCACCCACACCTCCCACAACAGGGCCAGCTCTCCTGAATGCTTCATTTGATAAGGGGGAATGTAAGACCTCTTTTGCAGGCAGTAAGGGGAAATGGTTAAGGAGGGCATCTGCCCTCAACCCACACTGCAGCATGATACATGAGTCATGGGGACAGTTTTCCCAGGCTCACAAACCCGGGGCTGGCTCACCCACCCCTCTGCTAACAGGGTTGGCTCTATTGTGCTGCCCTGGTGAGGTACAGAGCCCACTCTGTGGAGTGTTGCCACTGGTGGGGGGCAGGGACAACTCTCCTGCTCTTGTGACCTCAAGGCCTGCTCTCTCACGTGCCTCAGTCATTGTGAACTGTGGTCATGAGAGCCAGAGAGCTCTCCCCAGCCCATACCACCATATGGCAGATGAGGAGTGGGACTAGGTCTCCTGAGCTCCCTACTTCGGGGGCTGGCTCACTCACACCTCCACCAGCAGTGTTGGCTCTATACTACCTATCTTATATAACCAAGATCTACCTTCCTAGGTATGGTACCCCCCACAGTGATCTGGGCCCTCCCATATTAAGATAATACCACACAGACATGTCTGTAGACCAATTTGATTGAAGCAATTTTTCAATAGAGGTTCCCTCTTCTCTGGAGATTCTAGGTTGTAGGGACTTCACAAGAAAATCAAATCAGTGAACCTTCTGTGATTCCAAAGAAATTGCAGAAATAGGATTTATTTAGGTTAAATAAGGAGGATTCTAGAATATGTTCGTATCCAGTCTCCATGAGTTTCAGAGGGACTGAGGTGACAGTTTCCTGAACACTCAGTAACTAGAAAAAATCTTATCACTTTAAGTTCAAGGAAAAGTTTTCAAATGCTACATGGTTACTTTTATTATTATTATTATTTTTTAGGAGTTCAGCAACTCTTGTTGAGAATTTCTCAAATAACCTTTTCCTGGTTCCATTTTCATCTTGCTTTTCTTAGACCTTGAATTGTCAGCTGCTCAATATGAATGGGAGGATTTTTTCTTTGTACAACACATTTAAAGAACCATACCATTCTGAATGTTTTCGAAGAAAATGACCTCTTACCTACAGAATTGCCAAGGCATTTGTACTAAAGAATTGCTCTTTTCTCCTGAAGGCAATTTGGTGTGTTTTGATTTACGATCTTGACGTGTTTTAAAGGTTAAGAAAATGCTCAATTCATTTCTCCGTTAAGGCTCAAAGATCTACTTCTCAGTTCTAGTTGCTTAATGTTTGGCTTCCAAAAATAATTGGTGAAGTGAGTTCAGTTATTGTCTTAAGTGTAGTAAGTAGAGATTCTGCTGGCATGATTAAGATAATTTTGGCAGGAAACTGAGGCATTTTGTGGGGGGTGGATTGAGGGAAAGAGAAGATGTGCTTGAAAGTCAAGTTCTCTGGCTCTCTTTTCGTGGGATTGGACGTCTGGATTGAGAGGAGACGTTCTGTGGATGCATCCTTGGAACTGAGCTTTACCAGAAATCAACAGTGTTTGTCGGTACAAATGAGAAGAAAATACTAGAGAAAACAAAACAAAACAAAACAAACAAACAAACAAACAAACAAAAAACTCTTGCATCCTCCTGTCTGAAAATGTAAGAATAAATCATTTGGTTGAACTGATTTGGTTAAAGTTGATTTGGATTTAGATTTTTTTGACCCTGGGGCTGACTTTGAAGTGTGTGGTGAGACGTGAAGGAAGAGCCCTTCAGTTCTGAACCACACCAGAGAAGGACATAGTTGTTTTGTAGGTTGCCCTTTCTTCCCTATTCTGTAAAATAAATGTGTAAGACAAGGTTTTATTTTTGATGTGGTGTGTGTATGTGAGCATGTGTGCCTATGCATGCATGCTTGCATGTATGTTACATATGTGTGTGTGTGTGTACATGTGCATGCATGTTATGTGTACACATGTGTATGTAAGTGCGTCATCTCTATCCATTGCTAAATTACTTAGAAACCTCACCCTAGGGCATGCTCTCTCTATCCTGCTCCACAGTTCCTCTATCAAGAGTTTCAGTTGACTCTCTTAATGGGGCTTCCACAGCAAGTTTTGGTAGATGATTTTAATATCCATATGATGATGTTTTGTTACTATCTATCATCTATCTCTCTATCTCTCTATCTCTCTATCTCTCTATCTCTCTATCTCTCTATCTATCTATCTCTATTTCTCTATGTATTTATCTATCATCTATCTTCTATCTCTCTAACATCTGTCTACTTATCTATCTATCTATCTTCATCATCATCATCATCATGATCTATCTATAATTTGCCATTTATGTTGCTTGGATTTGCTATATGCTTAGCATACTACTCATTCAAAACAGAAAACATGCTAATTTATAGATCATTCTCTGGATAACATCAAGCAGAATTGGAAAACTTTGGAGACTTTACTTCTGTACCATTCTCCCACTGGTGCTGAGAACTTTGAGATCCCAACTTTAAGGCCATTGGAATGGTTGTATGAGGCTCCATTTCATTAGTAAAGCTAGAGAGAGCTTTGTTCCTCATGACCAAAGCAAAGGTTCAGGCTTACCTTCTATGAAAAAATCCTTAGGACCAAACACACACATTCATATTTCTTCTTACTTCCCTTGCTTCTTGATTTCTCTTAAGGTTTAATCTTGTGGGGTGGTGTGTGTGTGTGTGTGTGTGTGTGTGTGTGTGTGTGTACTGTGTGTGAATGTGAGCATGGTTGTATGTGTGAATTTGGATGTACACATGCTATGGAGTGTGTACAGGTGTCATTCATCATTTTCTACCCCTGTTTGAGGAAGAGTCTTTCTGTCATTTGCTGTTACATATGCTGGGCTAGCTGCCCCACAAATTCCTAAGAATCTGCCTGTCACAGCCCCCAGCCTTTCTAGGATTCCAGTTGCATGCTCCTGTGCCCCCATCAGAGCTCTGCACTGGATCCTCACATTGTGTGGTAAGTACATTACCAGTGAGCCACCTCCCTAGCCTACGTTTCATTTATTTTTTAAATAAATATTTTGTGACCTTGACACTTTAAAGAAAGTGTGTGTGTGTGCGCATGTGTTGAAACGTAAATCTTAATTCTATTTTAGATTATAATTGTGCATTCCATCGGCCACTTTCACTTGGTTTTAGTGGAGGCTAAGCAAAAAGATCTAACTCATCACATTTCTTTCCAAAATAACTTCTCTCAGTTTATTTTATGACTGTACTTTCTGTTGAAACTCTCCCTGCCTCTTCAGTCTGGATTCTGCATCTCCATGTTATCCCAGCCTCTTCAGTCTGGATTCTCCCATCTCCATGTCACCTCTGCCCATTTATTCTGTGCTGTGGGATGCTCTGTATGTCCTATGGGAGCCGGTTCTTGGGTTCCTCGTGGCTTTACCCAGCAGGTCCGCATAGAGGATGATCAGGACCACGGGCCTGAGTGCAGGTGTCTGAGATGGTCTGTACTTGGCTGTGCTGGGGGATGGTCTGTATGTCAAGTTGCTCTGATTGGTCAATAAATAAAATCTGATTGGCTGTGGCTAGGCAGGAAGTATAGGCGGGACTAACAGAGAAGAGAAATAAAAGAATAGGAAGGCAGAAGGAGACTGCCTGCCAGGCACCTGCCAGGACAAGCAGCATGTGAAAATGCTGGTAAGCCACGAGCCACATGGCAAGGTATAGATTTATAGAAATGGATTAATTTAAGCTATAAGAACAGTTAGCAAGAAACCTGCCACGGTCATACAGTTTGTAAGCAAAATAAGTCTCTGTGTTTACTTGGTTGGGTCTGAGCGGCTGTGGGACTGGCGGGTGACGAGATTTGTCCTGACTGTGGGCAAGGCAGGAAAACTCTAACTACAATTCTGGATTCTCCATCTCCATGCCATCTCTGCCCCTTCAGCCTGGATTCTCCATCTCCATGTCACCCCTGCCCCTTCAGTCTGGATTCTCTCATTGCTCATGTCAACCTTCACCTGTTTGTGGTTCTAGAGCCCAGTCCTCAGCCTGCAGTCTACTTCTCCATCTCCTCTGTCAACCAAAAAACTGTATATAACCCTAAGGTTTAAAACACCATATTCTCTTAATATGCTTTCAAACTAGATACTCATGGATTCCCAATAACATGTCTCTCCACTAAGGACATTCATTTGAGTATTTGTCAAGTTAAATGTTTGAAACAGAACTCTGGATTTTTTCCAAGTTTGCCTCTTCCCTTTCACTTCCCATGGTTGAAAACAGTCCTACCACTTTCTGGTATTGCTCAGTGACCTGCTAGTGAACCTAGATTGCTGTCTTTCTCTTAGCTTGCCATTTCCAGGGCCATCAGTGAATTCCTTTGCTTTGCCTCTCAGATATCTGATGTGTGATTACTACTAATATTCATCATATCCATCCAGACACCCTGGCCCAAGCCACCATCCTCTGCAGGAGAAAGTCCCTACCTTGATCTTTGATGACCACCTTTCCTAATAGTACTGTTCTCTGTTCATGAGTCAGAGTGAGTTTTAATAAGTGTAAGTACTACTCAATCGCTTTCCAAGTCAGTCAAAAATATTTCAGCCACAGAAAATCTTTCATCTTTCAAAATCCTGCCCAAGTTTACCTAATTTCTCCCCTCTTAGTTTTTCCTATTTGTGTAGTGGGTAGCCATTCCAGCTTGGATCTGGAAGTTCCAACCCCCATTGAGACTCTGGCAACTGTCATGCCTACGAGGCGGGGCCAGGGGAGGTACCTGGCAACTGGCGAGAGCTGGATGGACCAGCACTTTCTCTGTGTGCTCTCTCTGTGCCGGGATGCAGAACGGTGGAGGTCGACTGAGCAGAGCTCCAGAGAACACCACTGGATTGTGATACACCTTCCCCAGACCCTGCGACCTACCTATTACTTAATTTGTGAGTTACGCCATTAAATAAATATCCTTTTAACTATGTGGAGTGGCCAAAATAATTTCACCAATATATTTGTCATATGACTGTAGTAATGTGGACCGCCATCTGAGGAGGTCTTCACTTTACTAAGTCAGGTTATATTGGAGCAAGTCAGTGGAATAGAGTGTCCTAGCAATAAAGGGCATTCATATTGTATCATTACATTTCTCATCACAGTGAGAAAAATACCTGAAATACAGCACTTCAGAGACAAAGAATTTATTTTGGTTGATGAGTTCAGAAGTTCAGTCCATAGTTGCTTGGTTTCACATGCTCGGGAAGAACATCATGGCAGTCAGAGTGTGTGGCCAAGAAGATCTGTTCTCCTCACATGGACAAGAAGCAGAGGCACAAGGGACCAGGGTCATGATGACCTCCCAAATCCCCTGGGACCTATACCTTCTAGCTAGATCCCACCTCCAAAAGTTCCCAGAATCTTTTGAAATAGAGCCATCAGGTTGAGGCCTAGAATATAATACAGAAATCTATGGGAGGCATTTCATATCCAACCATATAAATCATTATTTGAAAATACATGGTTCATTTACTTATTCCTTTTCCTATAGCCCCAGATGACAGGGGTTCAAATTGTCACAGTCTTTATTGTCCCCTATCATTAGAGCATTGGAGGTGCTGGTCCAGGACTAAATCTGGGTTAACCCACCCATCCTTTCACTCCACATGTGCAGAGTGGCCGTCGTGGGCCAGACATGGCTCTTGCCCTTGGGACTACAAAGATAGGTGAATTTCCATCTCTGAAGAGTAGTGGGCTACTTCTCTCACAGGAAGACAGTTATCAAAGGTGCAATTGCAGTGGAATGAGGTAAGTACTGGGTTAGAAGAATTCCCTAGGATAGAGTCCGAGTGCAGATAGGTTTGAACAGGAATCTGATATATAATGTTGACTTGTGAGACTGGACCAACATTTTGGGTTCTAGAAGTGATCTTGAATAGGTCCGAATGAAAAGTAGGAACTTGGTTATCAGCTTTCTCAGATACTTTTTAAAACTGTATGTGTATGTATGTATGTATGTATGTATGTGTGTATGTGTGTATGTGTGTATGTGTATATGTGTAGAAGAATGTCACAGCATCTGTGTGAAGATCAGAGGCCACATTATAGGAGTGAGTTCTCTTCTTCCATCATGTAGGTTCTGAGCATTCAACATAGGTGATCAAGCTTGGCAGGAAGGTCCTTCACCCCCTAAGCCATCTTCAGCCCTGTGTTCCTAGACCTCATTCAATATGTTCCATACAGGGGAGATGAATTTGCAAATCAGCAGGTTTTGTTTAACTATTCTATAGAATCTAAGAAAAGAAAAGCAGAGACAGAAAAAATTCCATGTCTTGAGTATTTGTGTCACACTCCATAGAATGAGGGTCATACATGCCTGGCTCTGCGTTATAATGACAGACTCCATGTTAGCTGGGCCTTACAGAGATGGAGCATCTTCTTGAGAGTGTTGACCTTGCTGAACTTTACACAGAAGGAACTTGAAAAATATTTAATGCAAGAGAAAGAACATATGCATCATTATGGAAAGAAGCAAGCCAAAGCATGCGTATATGTGCATCCTCATGTCTGAGCACATACATATACGTGTACATAGGCATGGAGGTCAGAGGTTGATCCTGAGCATTGTTCCTCAGGAGCTGGCCACTTAATTTTTTGTTTTGTTTTTTCTTTATTATGAATTTTTTTTTACTCATTTTATATACCAACCACAGATCCCCCTCTCTTCTGTTATCCTACTCCCCCCCCCCCAGCCCTTCCACTGCCAATCCATCCCCTATTCTCTCCTCCAAAAAGGTAAGGCATCCCATGGGGAGTCAGCTGAGCCTGGTACATTCAGCTGAGGCAGGTTCATGCCCCTCTTCTTGCATCAAGGCTGTGCAAGATGTCCAACCACAGGGCTCCAAAAAGCAGCTCATGTATCACTGATGAATCCTGATCCTACTGCCAGGGACCCTCAAACAGACCAAGCTACACAACTGTCTCGCTTATGAAGAGGGCCTAGTCCAGTCCCATGGAGGCTGAACAGCTGCTGGTCTAAAGTTCATGAGTTCCCATGGTATGTACTCACTCATCAGTGGATAGATAGTAGATGTAAAGCAAAGGATAACCAGACCACAATTCACACCTCCAGAGAAGCTGGCTAACAAGGAGGATCCTAAGAGAGCTGCATGCATCAGCCTGAGAAAGGGAAATATATGAGATCTCTTGAGTAAACTGGGGGTGAGGGGGGCAATGGAGGGTAGGGGATGGGGAAATGACAACATAAGGGAATGGGATGGTTGAGCTGGAACAGGGACAGAGTGAGAGAACAATGAAAGAGATATCTTGATAGAGGGAGACATCGTGGGGATAGGGAGAAACCTGGTGCTAGGGAAGTGCTCAGGAGTCCACAAGGATGAGTCAGCTTAATTTTTTTTTTAAACAGAACTTTTCACTGAGATCTAGTGCTTGGTCATTCAGGCTACCTGGCTGGCCAATGAGCCCCACAGATCCTCCTGTCTCCCCCTCTCCAGTGGGTGACAAACTTGCCATGTGACATCATGCTCACAAGGCAGAAGTTCGCATAAAAGTCTGCTCTCAGGCCACCACTTCGTAGCTGTGTGCTCTTGTATAGGACAAGCCCTTGTGATTTGAAAATGAGCATAATGTCTAAAAAATTATGCGTAAAACATGGAGTGCAATAAGACATCACCAGAATTATTAATTGTTACTCTCATTGTGCAACAACTAGGCAAAATGAATATGTAAATTGCACACAGAAGCATTGCTTGTAACACTTCCGTTCTTTTGCTGCCTGCCTTTCTCTTCTCTGCCTTTTTTTCCTCTCCCTACTGGTATTTATTTCCTCCCTCTCTCCCTGGTCCACCTGTTCCTTTTTGCCAACTTTTTCTCTTCCTCATTTTGTTTCTCTTGTTTGTTCTTCTGACAGTGTCTCATCATACAGCTCAGGATGACTCAAAACCTCACTGTGTAGCAGACGGGCTTCACACTTGAGATCCTTCTGCCATGGCTTCCTGCTGCGATTAAAATACAGACTACCACATCTGACCTGCTTTTCCTTACTGTTTTTCCCTAGTGCTGAGAATTTGTGTGTGCCTCATGTGCTTGGAGCTCTGGTTTTCTTCATACTCAGCAGCTCAGGTATGGTCAGCTAGCAACCTTGCCCTCATCATATTGGTTCAATACATTGCTGCCTGGTGTGACTCTCTGGGACTGGGTTCTGTGAGAGAGAAAGTATCATCTGTAAGGTCAAGTCCTGACCTGGGTTCTGACACACTTTCACAAGGACACTCATCCCTCTCCCTGTCCTCAGCCTATGAGGGAAAGACTCAGATACCAGACCTTTCCTGTGACCCTCTGTTAGCTCTGTCTCCTTTTCCACATTTTGCTCTGTCATCTCCCGGTATACCCTCCAGACAAACCCCCTTTTCCTCTCCTACTCTGCTTATCTTCACAATAACTTTTGAAAAAAAATTCTATTTATTGAAAGATGCATGCAGCTATTACATGCGTTAGAATTGGAGTGGAGAATTAAAAAGCAAAATGAAACAATACAAAACATCAAGTTGGTAAAATGTGATAAATTCCCAAGAAAGCCATGAGGTATTTGCAAGTATTCAGAGAACCTTACAAAACTCCAGATGACCGGACACAATTAACTAATTTGAGACTTTCTACTGAGAGTAGATTTAGATGCCTGGAAGTGGAAAGTGCTAGAAACATCTTGAGGATGTTTGAGCCGATCAGATTTTTAGCTACTAAGAAAGAAAGGAGGAGGAGGCTTAGCCAGGAAGGGAGAGAATCAGCATAGAAATGGAATGTTACCAATTTCACCCTTAATTTGGACCTTTGTGACCAGGCATAACTTTTACAACCAATTCACTTGGTAATATCTTGATGAAATATGCTTATTCTTATGCCATAACTTGTTGAAATATCGTATGCAAATAAAAATGTGGTTTTAGATGGAAGAACATCAATGCACTTAAGAACCAATGCAAGAAAACATGGGATAATACCCACAAATTCATTTTGTAAATACATGCTTAGAGTGAATTATAAGTAATTATAAAGTAATTATGCAAATTACCAAGTGACAGTGAGTTAATATAGCAGATATTTAAGGAGCAAATTATTGTTGTTCAGCTTTTTGCAATACTAATGTTAATTACCAAAGGCTGTGCTACAGCTTGGCAAGAAAACTGAATACTAACGGAGGCCTGAGGATATCAGGGGCGAGAGAGCTTACCTGCAAACTGTGTTAAATATGCAGCATTTTCTTGACATTTAATAGTTTTAAATTCATTCTTCGACAGTTTTATCCATGCATATATTGTAGTTTGATTACCTTTCAAACCTTCTTTCCAAATCCTTCTGCAACTTTCAGGTTTCTTAAACTATTTTATTTTTATGTTTTTGTTTTTATTCATGTGTATGTGGTATGCAGAGGACCATGCGGGGAAGAAGACATTGGATCCCCTGAAGCTGGAGTTACAGGCTGTTGAGATCTAGCTCTTGTAGGAGCTTAGAACCAAACTCCAGTCTTCTCCCAAAGCAGCCAGTGCTCTTAGCCCTTAGCCTGATCTCCAGACTTTCTTTTTGGTGACTCACTGAGTTTGATTAGGGTAACTTACACAAGGACAGATGCAGAGGTCATTTCCTGGAGAACGAGCAATTTACCAGTTGTTAAACTTCTGAAGAAAAAAGACACATTGTCTCCAGCAGCCATTAACTTCCAATTTTCTTGATGTATGAACCTTAAAAAACAGCTCAGTCCAGTGTTCATAAACCAGCACTGGTAGCCAGTGATAACATGTCTTCTGACAGACATCTGTCAAGGCAATGTTCACTTGCGGAACAGAAGGGAGTTCTGTGTGAGTTTGGGAAATCAATGCAGTTCTTAATGTAACAATGATGGGAAGAAATCACAGGCACACCATAAGGCATAATGTTTCCCATAAACTATTCTGTTTGTGCAATATTTTCATTTTACTACCTGTCTTAATTAGGACTTCTGTTGCTGTGATAAACACCATGATCAAACAATTCGTGGAGGAAACAGTTTCCTTCAACTTTCAACTTACAAATCCATCATTGAGGAAAGTCAAGGCAGAGAACTCAGGGCCGGAACCTGGAGTCAGAAACTGATCCAGAGGCAATGGATGAGTGCTGCTTACCGACTTGTTCTTGATATTCAGCCTGCTTTCTTATAGCATCCAGGAGTACCAACCCATGGGTAGCACTGCCCTCAGTGAGCTGAGTCCTCCCACATCAACCATCAATCAAGAAAAGAACACAGGACAACCTGGTGGTGGCACTTTTCAATTGAAGTTTCGTTTTCCAAAATGACTGTAGCTTGTGTCAAGTTGACATAAAACCAGACAGCACATCACCCAAATCCCTATTCCCAGTCACAGTGTAGGCAAAAAGTAGCTTTATGTGCTCTGATTTGTGTGTTTGCATGTGTGCGTGCACAGTGCATGTATGGAAAACTGAGGGAAGCCTTGAATGTTGTTCCTTAGGCAGCTACTGTCTTGTTTGGGGCAAGGTTCCTCACTGGCTTGCAGCTTCACCAGGCTAGCTGACTCATAAGTGTCCAGGGATCTGCTGGCACCTCCTACCTCACAGCACTGTGATTATATGTTCCTTCCAGCCACTGTGCATAGCTTTTTTCCATGAGTTCGGGGATCCAAACTAGAAGTCAGCTTGAGGGGTCTGTGTGTGCTTCCCTAGCTCTGAGATGACAGGCCTGTGCCACAAGGCTCCGCTGTTTACAGATGTTCTAGAGATGGAGCAAGCATTTTACCTAGCATGCTGCCTCCCCAGTACAGGAAGATCCCTTCTGAAAGAGAACAGCAGGAAGCACAGTATTCTGGTTCATCTTACATCTCACTAATGAAGAGCCAAAGAGATACATTTGATTGGGAACAAATGAGTCAAAACTAGGATTGGGACACAGCATCTCAGAACCCATATAGTCCCGAGGAAAGGGGCTCAGTCCTGAGAGGTAAGAACCTTTGTAATGGCCATAAATAGGTCAAATCTACCTTTAAAAAGTCATATTTATTTATAAAAAATAAAAATATCTCTAACTCTTTATATGACCATCCTTATTAATTAATTGTGGTGTGTGTGTGTGTGTGTGTGTGTGTGTGTGTGTGTGTGTGTGTGTGTGTATGCATGATAAGGTATGTATAAGGAGGTCAGAGGATAACTTAAGGGAGCTGGTTCTCTCCTACCATGTGGGTTCTGCAGATTGAATTCAGCTCTTTCGATGCGGCAGAATGTCCCTTTACCCATTGAACCATCCCACTGACCCTTATAATATCTTTATAACTTATGTATATTTATACTTTGCTATCTCTCCCTGCCCTGACCTTTACTTTTACACATATGCTATGAGAGGATATACTATTTCACTAACACATATGCACACACAGATACCCAAATCCCAGCTTAAAATATACAAGTGCTTTGATTGAGACAAAAGTTGTAAGAATCAAGGGCCAGGTAGACTGCTGGGTGCATAAAGGCTCCTGTTGCCAAGCCTGAGGTTTGGAGTCCCATCCTTGGAACCCACACAGTGAAAGAGAAGTGACTTCTGGACGTCATCTTCTGACCTGAAATCGCACCGTAGCTCCCTCCAGTAAACATGCATGTACACACACAATGTGACTTAGGAAGGAGGCTATGAATATGGTGGCAGTGCCCAGAGCTTTTTCTGACTGAGTCTGGGTGCGTGGAGAGGGGTGGAGCTGCTGTTGAATGGTACGAGATGTATGCACACAATAATGGCAGTTATCCCCGCTTGTTGGAATCAATGAATACTCAGGAGAAGGCATTCCAGTATGGTTTCTAGATCAGGAACCCCACACCGCTAAAAACTTGTTAGAAAAGCAAATTATTAAAGTTTTCCCCATAGCTACTGAGTCTGAAACTGTGAGAGCTAAACCTTGTGATACTAAGGCCTCTTGATCTACACAAACAGGGGAATTGTGTGTGTGTGTGTGTGTGTGTGTGTGTGTGTGTGTGTGTGTGTGTGTGTAAATTTGGGAAGTGTTGAAGGGACAAAGGTAGGCACAGGCTGGTAAGAGTTGAACTTTATAATAGCCTTTCTCCATCAGTTGGGTGTGATATTCACTTTCATCCTTTTAATCCCTTGGAATGCAGAGGAGATAAGAATCTCAGCCTGGTGGATCTCAAGTTATTAATGTGGTATGACTGATGACCTTCTATGTTGGCTATTGTGTACATTAATATGACCGAATAGCTGACAAGAAAAACTTAGGGGAGGAAGGGTTTATCCTTATAGTTCAAGGGCGCAGTCCATCATTGTGGGAAGGGCATGACTACAGGAGTGTGAGGCAATGGCCACGCTGCATTTACAGCCACGAAGCAGGGAGAGATGAATGCTGTTGTCTGTCTTGCTCTTTCTCTTTATTCAGTCTGGCCCAGGGCATTGTGCTGCCCATGTTCAAGGCAGGTCTTCCCACCTCATGTAAGCAACTCTGGAAACTCTCTCAGAGATATGCTCATCTCCGAGGTGATACTAGATGCTATCATTTTGATCATCAATACTCACCATCACACTTCCCTTATGAAATAATCAAAAGGGTACCTAATTGGTTGTCTCCGTTCCACATTCCTAATGCAAACAAGTATGAAGTAACAGAAGAGAAACTTTGTGACATCCATACAGATGGACCTCAGTTCAAACACCACAGATTAGCATAATCTACCTTGCATGTGGAGGCCACAGAATTCTTGGGGGAAGGATGCCTTTTAAGTCTTCTCAGCCAAAGAAACCCAATAGCTTGCCCTCTATCCCTTCTGAAGCTGTTTAAATAGCTCATGGGGGTTAAGTGAGATTTTTCAAAGTACTATTTGAATAATATTAACTTGGAATATTTTGTCAGAGCCCCCAAAGATTTAATTTTTAAAAAATGCTCCTTGATCATTAGCACAATTGGTGTCCTCATTAATAACCCAAGCTGCCAACCTCCATGTCCTGGTTACCTCTGTGTCTCGCTGTTTGCAAGCTGGTCACAAGGAGCACTCTCAAATCATTGCATAATAATCAATTTGCTTTGCTTTGCTTCTGGATTCATTAAATTGTCTTCAAGGATGCCTATTAAGCATGCATTTCTCATCAGCTAAGTGGTTCAAAATAAGAGCCTTTGAACACTTCTAATTAGTTGAGTAAAGTTTAGAACAAAGTTATCAAAGACCCCAAAAGACAGGTGTTTGCAGTTTTAGGCCACACAATGCTAGTAGCTTAATAATGTGAAATCATAAATGCGGTTTATTTTACTTTTTTTTACCCTTGAAGATCTCTTTGAAAAACCAAGATAAAAGGGAGTTCATTATTTATAGGACTTGCCACATTTGTGGATAATAATTGTTATTTAGGTTAATTCACTTGAGTAAGAAACAAGTTACCTTGTGTGGAGAGTGATGGATAGATTTTGCAAGCCCTCCAGGCTTTGGGGGAGTCTCGAGCCCTCAGAAGTGTAACATCTAAGAAAGAGTGTTATAGTGTTTTAGGAGTGGGAAACTTTTTTTTCCTAGGAAGAAAGCTACTGTAGGACCTGTCTTTACATAGCTATGGAAATGGGAGAGATTTTTGCAAGACAACCTGTGAAATTTGAGGGACACAATGAGAAAACCAGTAATATCTCTGAAGTATCCTCAGTCTTAATTGGCAACTTGATTAGATCTTGAGTGTTTGAGGGCATTTCCAGGAGGGATTAACTGAGGTAAAGGGATCTTTCCTTCGGGTATGGTACCTTTCAAAGGGGTCTAAAGAAGCCCCAGGAAGAGGCAGGCTGCTTGCTTTCCTGCCTTTTCTTCTTGCTGGTAAGTGCATCTATCCCTTTGGTGTTACTGCTGATGCCATGTTTCACAGCCATCAGAAACGAGCTTCTTTAGCTTTCTACTGTGTTTTGAAGACTATCACCCTTAAGAGCCACACTGGAACTGCTGAGTCGTCTGGCTTCATGGAGTTAGCAACTTCCGGCTTCTCAGGCTTCTCCAGCATACAGATGGCCATTGTTGGACGATCCAACTCTTATTAGTTGTAATCCAGTCTAGTAAATTCCTTTAATAATACAATCTATTGTTGTTCTTGAGACTCCTACCTAATACACTCATCTCAGGAAAGCAGTTCTCAATCCTAGCTATAAACTGGAAATAATGATGAGGTTTGAATAAATATTCATGGCTGAGCCTCGCCCAAGTCCATAAAAAATTTCTCCTGATGGTATACCCACACCATAGTACTTTTAAAAAAGCTGCTCAGATTATTTAAATGGCAGCCAAGGTTGAAGATTGTTATCTTAAAGTCTATCAGTCATCAGTTTCTGTTTCCTGAAGTAGAACTATTGTGGTCCACTCGGAATACAGGAATGCTCCTTCCTTTTTACTGGTAAGATGCAAAATATTCCTAAGTGGTTAACCACTTCTCTGTAGTATGCTTTTCGGAACAACACCATTGAGACCATTCAAAATGTTTTAATTTCTTTTGGTTGCTTTATTGGAACTTTAAAAAATTATCTAGTTGAACTTTACATTAGTATTAAAATGACTTTGCATTCAAAGTAGTTCAATCAGTGTACAATGATCAAGTCTGTTATGTACTTGCAGCCAAGTCAATGTTTGTTTTAACTCAGTGTTTCAGAAGGTTTCAGACAGTCATAGCAGAGAAAGCATGGTAGACTAGCCTGGTTTCAGGGACTGAGAACAGGCAGCAAGGCTGTTTCACATTTTGGTATATAAGAAAGCAGAGAGGAGGACAGGTGGATCTCTGAGTTCAAGGCCAGCCTGGTCTACACAGTCAGTTCCAGGATAGCCAGGACTATGTAGAGAAAGCCTGTCTCAAAAAAAAAAAAACCCAAAAAACAAAAAACCTATAAATAAGAGCAAAAGCAAAAACAAACAAAAGAGAAAGAAAAAGAAAGCAGAGAGAACAGGTCAGAACCAGGGATAGGTTCACCATTCAAAACCCCAGCCTTAGTGAGCCCAGTCACCCACAGACTTCAAAATAGTGTGAGAAGTTGGGGATCAAATATTCAGAACACAATTCTTTGGGAGATATTTCAACTTTGAACCACACTAAGCATACAGGTGAGTCTGCCGAGGACCCAGACTTCTGACCTAGACATAGAAAACATGGATCAGGTAGACCATGAAGAGTGAAGTCTAATAAAGCTATAAACTTCAGAACTAATGAATGTGTACATGTTATGAAGGAGGTTTATGAGAATGGCTTCTAACTGATAGGGGCTGATAGTCCAACAGTGGCCATCAGCACACTGGAGAGCTGGAGAACACTTTAGCTACTCCATCCACAAAGTGAGAGGTCCCTATTGTCCTGGTCCTCTTGGAGCTCCACAGAATTTCCTCAGTGTTCTTGGGCTCTGGAGAGCTAATGTAGGAGATCTGGGGTGAATCAGTGAATTGGACAGATGCCCGAGTAAGGCAGTTAAGTCTCTAAGTAGCTTTCAACTGTGGCCCCATCTACTATCTAGACAATTCAAACCTCAGAAAACTCAGTTTCTTTGGTTAACGTGGAAAGAAAAATATTATGTAATCCATATTATCTTTTCTTATTCTCTAAATATTTTTTTAAATTAGTTAGTTCAGGGTTGAAAACCAGAAGCTAGATTTTGTTTGGCCAGACCAAGAGCTGTGAACCGTTAAGCTGGTGGTGTCCCCTGTGCTTTAGAATGAGGGATCACGAACCACAAGGGTTGATTTTGTGTTCTGATTCCTCAGGTTAAAGTGGAGTAGGGGATGGAGAGGTAGCACAGTGATTAAGAGCTCCTATCGCTCTTGCAGATGACCTTCATATGCAGCACCCATGAAAGGTAGATTACAACTATGACCACCTATAGCTACAGCTTCAGGAGCTCGGACACTGTCGCCTGATTTCCATGAGCACCTGTACTTGCCTGCACATGAACCCTCGTAGACACAAAATTAAAATGAAAATAAAGTTGAAAAGTAAGACTTTCACAAGTGTCACAGATGCACTGACAATGTTGGCAAGGGCAGGAGCAATGCCAGCTTACACAAATAACGTAGGTACACAACTCTGCGTGCTCTAAGTGGATCAGATGTCCTAACTTTATGCCCTGGCTGCCAGATGGGAGATGAGTGCTCAGAACTAACATCTGGTAATGGCTATTAAATAAAGGATGAAAACAAGAGTTAGTGAAGACATTTTCCCCCTTCCTTGCTCTAGGCTTTGGTTCAAACTAATTTTCTTGTGTCCTCTATTGCTTCTTATGATGTAGAATTTTATTTTCTGGGGAATCGTAGACTCTCTAGAAGAGCATATTAAACGATTATTCTTATCACTGAAGGCTGTTCTTTGACAGGTACACTCAGAGACTAAAGAGAAACACCTTCCCCTGGAGAAAATGGAGAATAAGGATAAAGAATACGTGGTATAATTCTAATGTGGTACAGTCCAGTCATGCTGGGGAAATGTGATGAATAATTCAGCAAGATATAAAGTAGGAATTTGGAACCTTTTGTGAGCGCACTAGGGATCTCAGGGGGGAAAAAAGCTAAGAAGACATACTAAAGAATTTAGCTGGATCATTGGATGTTGGCTTGAAATTCAGTGTTATTTTTATCTGAGTAGTTGGCCCCACTCCAGAGTGTCCTGAGAATGGCTGACAAGTGAGGAATGGATAAAGTAAGATCAGGGGACGAGTCAGTGAGTGAGCCAAGTGGTGCAGAGCTTAGACCTTGCTTTGTGCAATGACAGGGGCCTCCTGTTCTGACTCTGCTTCAGTCATGGTGGTATTTGCCTTGTAACCTAAGACGTTCTTTGGGAGGATCTCACCCTGAATTCCCAGAGTTTCCTTAAGCTGACAGATACGTTTAAAGTAGGAAATGTAATGACTACAGAACACCACTGTTGGCATTTAACTATGTCCAGGCTGAGTGTGCTGGCATTCTGACTGTCAGTCCCTGGGTGGCATCCAGGTTAGAGGAACTGCTGTGGTTCTTTGTGTCTTAACTCAGCACTCAAATAGAAACAATGCCTACAAGAGACTGATATTTACAAAATTCCTGATAACCATTTCGAATATATTTTATTCTCTTTTATCCTTTTTAGACAGAACAAACACATTTCTATATTGACTGACTGTTCTCTTTTCCCTTCATTTATTTTGAGAGGTGTGTGTGTGTGTGTGTGTGTGTGTGTGTGTGTGTGTGTGTGTGTGTGTGTGTGTGTGTATACTCATGAATACATTTATGGAAGCTAGAGGTTGATATTGGTTGTCCTTCTTTATCACTCCCCACCTTGTGTTTTGCGACAGCACGTCTCACTGAACTGGCCATCAAGCTCCATGGATGTGCCTGTCTCTGCTCTATGCCCAATGTTGTGGTCACAGTTGCTGACAGCCAAGACTGGCTCTTCCATGGTACTGGGGATCCCAGCTCAGGTTCTCAAGCCTGCACATCAAGCACTGTACCGACTGAGCCATCTCCCCAGACCCTGATGTTTCTTCATTTTACACACTGGGCAAATCTCAGGCTACTTGAAAGCTGTCCAAAGACTCAAAAATTGAGAGCACTGATGGTCCAGGAGATTTGATAGCTGAATTTCTGAAAACCAATTTCTATTAGTAAGTTGGAAAAGTCACTGCAGATACCCTGCTGGACATTCACTCAGAAATCACTGCCACTCAGATTTGGATTTCAGTATAAAGTAGACCATTTGGACAGGGATGCTCTCCCAGAACACTTCTGTCCTAAAGCCATACACCCAAATTTGGTGCTTTCAATGCAAATTTAAGGTTCTCTGGCACAGTCTGTGGCTTTCTAAAGCCACGTTTCTAAGAATATGTCATTCTAACTTTAGGAGTTGGAGTTTATGACACAGGGACTGATAGTGCATACATTTTTCAAATAATAGGATAAGAAAAGGTAAAAACTAACATATCAGAATAGAACAAAACAGATAGGTAGAAAAGAGCCCAAGAAAAGGCACAAAAATCCACTCTTTTGCCAATTTGGGAATTCCATAAAAACACTGAACTAGAAGCTGTTATATATACACAAAGGTACATAAGGAAGAGGTAGGGTAAAATGAGAGAAGAAAAACTATATAAAGAAAGTGAGATAAAATTTTAGGAAAAGGAAAATTGCTGATACAACATTATAAGAGAAGAAACCTCCAAATAGGCTGTTGACTTTGTTTTCTGTTGGCCGTCTACTGTAGGGCAAGCAGACTACCCTTAGGAGTAGTTTATTTCCCTAGTGAGACTGACTCTCTTGGAGCAAACTAAATTTTCATTTCAAGTTATCAATTGGAGATTTTTTTCTGGGTTAGGATGGGGGCATGCATCTACTTCTCCTCCATTCAGCTCTAGGGCCCCATCTAATGGCAGACCTGTTCAGGCCCTGAGAATGCTGCCTCCTTCTCTGAATTCATATGTGATTTGATCTTGTTAATTTAGAGGGCCTTGTTTTCTTGGTGTCCTCTATCTTTTCTGGGTCTCACACTTTTTACCTTCTTTTCCCTGGGAACAAGGGGGCAAATTTAATGGAGACATCTACTTAAGGCTGGGTGTTCCAAGGTTTCTCATTCTCTGAGTATTGTCCTGCTGTGGGTCTCTGTATTTTTTTCCATCTCCTTCAGGAACAAGCTTCTCTGATGATAGTTGGACAAGGCACTGATCTATGAGCACAGCAGAATGTCATTAGGAGTCCTTTTGTTGCTGCGTGTTGTTTTCTGTTGTTTGCTTGTTTTGAACAGTAGTATTTGGTTTTACCCTAGGTCTCTGGGCTATCTAGTCTCAGGTTCTTGGTCACCCAAGCAGTGTTGGTTATGGGTTCCATCTCATGGAGTAGGCCTTCAGTTAATCAGATATTGGCTTGTTACTCCCATAAGTTTTATGCCACAATTACACTAGCATGTCTTGCAGGCAGGACACCGCTGCAGATCAAAGAGTTTATGGCTGGGTTGGTGTTTACATTTCTCCTTTGGTTGCATGCAGAATACCTTACTATATTGAAGATACTAGCACATAGGGGTGAAGATTCTATGTAGGCACCAGCTTGACTTCTCCATATTCAATGAGTTGTCTACAGGAATGAGACCTTGCCTTCAGACTGTAGCCTTAGAAATAGCCTGGGTTGTTTGGGTGTTCCCACAGGAACCTTTTGGCCAACAACTCAATTAGAAGTAACCCAATCCTGATACTAGAAACTTCATTTGGTGCTAAGAGTTGTCCAGTTGGACATCACCATTATTTGGCTATTTTATTTGGATTACATTCATATATCCATATAGTTTAGGAAGCTTTTACTGTGTTAGGTTTCTGTACTAGTCCTCAGATGACCCTTAATTTTAGCTGTATCTCTCTGTATTTTTTGCCTTGTCCTTCTCCTCCCCCACCTCTCCACTAGTTTCTCCCATTCTAGTCATGCCCCATCCATCCACAACTATCTATTCTATTTCCTCTTCATAGGGAGATCTGCTTTCCTCACCCCAGTCCCTTACTCTATACCTAACATAACATCCATGGTTCTATGGATTGTAGCTTGTTAATCAATGATTTAACAATTAATATCCACATAGGTGAATGCATATCATATTTGTCTTTCTGGATCTGAGTAGCCTCAGTCAGGATGATTTTTTTTAAGTCCATCCATTTGACTGAGTAATACTCGATTGTGTAAATGTATCATATTTTCTGTATCTACTCACCCATTGATGGATATCTAGTTTGTTTCCAATTTTTGGCTATTATGAATAGAGTGGCAATGAACATGAATGGGCAAATGTCTCTGTGGAAGGATTAAGTATCCTTCAAATATATGCCCCAAAAGTTATATACCTGGATATTGAAGTAGATTGATTTCTATCTTTCTAAGGAACTGTCACACTGATTTCCACAGTAATTGTACAAATTTGCACTCTTACCAACAATGGATGAATATTCCCCTTACTCAAAATCTTCTCTAGTATGAATAGTCAGTTTTTAATTGATCTTGGCCATTCTAATTGGTATAAGATGAGATCTCAAAGTAGTTTTGATTTCCATTTCTGTGATGATTAAGGATGCTGAAGATTTTTTTAAGTGCTTCTCACCCATTCAACTTTTTTCTTTTGGGAATACTTTATTTAGATTGGTATCCCATTTTTAATTGGGTTATTTGTCTTCTTGATAGCTAGGTTTTTGAGTTCTTTATATATTTTGGATATTAGCCCTTATTGGATGTGGAATTGGTAAAAAAAAACATCTCCCCATTCTGCAGTCTGCCACTTAGTCTGAATGAGGGTGTCCTTTGTGTTAAAGAAGCTTTTCAGTTTCATGAGGTCCTATCTATTAGTTGTTTTTCTTAGTGCCTGTGCCACTGGTGTCTTGTTCAGGAAGTCTTTTCCTGTGCCAATGTATTCAAGGCCGTTCCCACTTTCTCCTCTACCAGATTCAGTGTATCTGTCCTTATTTTGAGGTCTTTGATTCATTTGTAGTGGATTTTTATGCAGGGTGATAGGTACAGATCTATTTGGATTCTTCTACTTGCAGCTATCAGTTTGACTAGAATGCTTTGTTGAAGATGTTGTCTATTTTCCAGTGTGCATTTCTGGATTCTTTATCAAAAATCAGATGTCCTTTATCAAATGTAGGTGTGTGGATTTATATCTAGACACACTGAACAATGTATCTGTTTTTATGCCAATACCATGCCGATTTTATTACTATTTGCTTTGTAGTACAACTTGAAATCAGGAGTGATGAGACCTCCAGTAGTTCTTTTATTATTCAGGATTGTTTTAGCTAACCCGTTTTTTTTTTTTAATGTTTCTATAAGAAGCTGAATATTGTCCTTTAAAGATATGTGAAGAATTGTATTGCAGTTTTGATGGGGATTGCATTCAATCCATAGATTGCTTTGGTAGGATGGACATTAATTTTACCAAACCACAATCATGTGGGATCTTTCTGTCCTTTGATGTCTTCTTCAATTTCTTTCTTCAATAACTTGAAGGTTTTACATACAAGGCTCCACTTGCTCAGTTACAGTTACTCCCAAACATTTCCTATTAATTGAGGCTATTATAAAAGATTCTCTTCCTCTGATTTCTTTCTTAGTCCATTTGCAATTTGTATATAGGAGAGTTACTGATTTTTAGTGTGTTAATTTTGTATCCTTTTACTTTAGTGAAAAGTATTTCTTAGCTGTTGGAGTTCCATGGTGAAATTTTTTTGTCACTATTTTGTATACTATCATATCATCTTCAAATGACTATACTTTGACCCCCTTCTTTCCAGCAGTAGGAGCATGGAAGACAGAGGTGCTAAGAGTTATTTGAACTGTTGGGGGCACCCTGGAGATGTTTCAGAGAAGATTTTTAGTATGTTGCCTAGAGGTAGTTCTTATGATATTTTGAGGGAAGAAAGTGACTGTCTTTTGCCCTTATCTAAAGAGTCTGCCTGGGCCTAAAATGAAGAGTTTTGGATTAATTACATTGGTAGAAGAAATCTCAAAACAGCCTAATATAGATTCTGTCATGTGAATATTAGTAGTAACTCTAATGAAGATTTATAATGAAAAGGAGCAAGCTGAGCAGTGTAAATTACCAAAAGTAAATTTTGAGGAGAAAAAGAGCACCAGGAAGTGGAATGGAACTAACTCCTATGTTTAGGAGATAAACAGATTAAAAAATGGAATAAAGGGAATAGTGACTTCAGGGCAAGACCCTACTTAGCTAAGTTTCCAATTTATGGAAAGAAACTAAAGAAAAGCTTAGAGCTGGGTGTGTGGGACACACCTTTACTCCTAGCACTAGGAAGGCACAGACTGACAGATGTCTGAGTCTGAGGCCAGCATGGTGTACAGAGCAAGTTTCAGGACAACAAAGCTTAGGCAATGAAAGACAGAAAGCCAGTAAAGATGTCATTGAACAAGGAGGGGGGCATGTTCAAATCTCAGTAAGCAGCAGAACTTGGCAGCTTTGGCCACCTGGTCCTGGAGTTAAGGATAGAAGAAACAGGTTATAGAATTTTCCTCCATGCATAAAGAAAGCTGCCAATACCAGACATTTGTCAGGGGTGTTCCTGAATGGAGGTCTAGTAGTAGGGAGGCCATTGCATGAAGCTGTGAAGTTGAAATCTGGGTTACCTTGAAGAACCCAAAATGTTAGAGATGCCAGAGTCATGGGATACTTGCTGGGGAGAGCTGCTAACAGGGAGTGGAAGCAGCCCAAGAGAAAGAAGTGTGTTGCAGTCAACAAACCTAAAAGGAGTCGGAGATCTGAAGAGCATTCTGACATCAGACATGGAGATGCAGAGTTTGGAGTTTGCCCAGCTGGTTTTTGGTCTTGCTTTGGTCCAGTATTTCCACACTATGCTCCCTATCTTACATTTTGGAATGACAATATATATCCTGTGCCATTTTATGTTGGAAATATGTGACTTTTTTATTTTGATTTTATAGATGATTACAGTTAAAAAGATTGCATGAATATCCAAAGAGACTTTGAACTTTGGATTTTAAAACAGTGTTGAGACTGTGATAGACTATGGGGAATTTTGAAGTTGGACTAAATGCATTTTGCATTACGATATTGTTACAAGCTTATGGGGGCCAGGGAGTGGAATGTGGTGGTTTGAATGTAATTGACCCCCATAATCTCATAGGGAGTGGCTCTATTAGGAGGTGTGGCTTTGCTGGAGTGGTATGGCCTTGTTGGAGGAAGTGTGTCACCGTGGTGGCAGGCTTTGAGGGTTCCTATGCTCGGAGTACTGCCCATTAAGTTAGTTGACTTGCTGTTGCCTACAAGATTTGGTACTCAGCTCCAGTGACACATCTGTCTGCACACTTCCATGCTCCCTGTCATGTTGATAATGGAATGAACTTCTGAAACTGTAAACAAGTCACCACAATTAGATGTTTTCTTAATAAGAGTTGCCATGGTCATGGTGTCTCCTCCCAGCAATAAAAACCCAAACTAAGACATCTAGTTACTATTCTTTTTTTATTAGATAAGATTTAAACAAGCTCTTGTTTTGGTTTTGGTTCATCAGTGGAATAGAAGGTACAGGAAGCAAAGGATGAAATGGAACTAGAGAGAACAGCTCCTGTGACATTGAATATAATTTAGTTATGTGATAAGTTCTCACTATGTAGCTTTGGCTGGCCTTGAATTCACAGAGACCCAGCTGCTTCTCATTCTGGAGTGCTGGCATTAAAGCTATGCCCAACCATGCCCCTGAAAGTAGAATTTAAAGTAATTATAATATATAGGTGGTGAAAAGGAAAGCAAAGGACAAAAAGAGAAGAGCCAGTCGACTGGCCTGGCATCAGTTTGGAAGTCCTGGTGTTTGCTGAGACATACAGTTGACCATGTCTCTAGAGGGTGAAAGGACCCAAGTAGAAAGCACATCATTGTTCCACCCGGACCCACTCAATAGGTGAGAAGAAATCCTGAGGCAGAGGCATCACCTTTTGGTTTTATTGACAATAGACTTTCCTTTCTTCATCTGGTATTAGAACTGAGAACACCGCCCCCCCCCCTCTACTTCTACTACAACACAAGCAGTCTTTTTTATGATCAAAACATGTTTTATTAAGAATTTTTTTTTTCATTTTACACACCAATCAGAGATCCCCCTCTTCCCTCCTCCCACTCCCCCAGCCTTCCCCTCCCAACCAACTCCCCATTCCCCCCTACAAGAAGTCAAGGCCTCCCAGGGGAAGGCACATCTGGTAGAGGCCAGTCCAAGCCCTTCCCCCTGCCTCAAGGCTGCAGGAGGTGTTCCACCATAGGTAGTGGGCTCCAAAAAGCCCCCCCACCATGCACCAGGGTTGGATCCTGATTCTACTGAAGCAGAGTCTTAATAAAACTGAAACTTGACTCAGCAAACATGAGGTGCACGGGTTTTCTCTCTTTTAAAATTTCCTATTACATTATGGGCTGGTATGGGGTGCTGCTGCTGTTTCTTCTTTTTTATTTAGTCTGATAGGAATCTACTAGTGATTTCCTGAGTCACAGATGACATAACATATATTTGGAATGAAAGCCCCACTAACGTTTCAAAGTACCATGGGGGTCTTTGTCTAAAAGAGATACTTAATGGTGACTTTGTATATTAGAGGTTTATTTACCTTCTGTCAAAATAATCACCTAAACTTAAGAGCAAATGACAGCATTTCCAGTTCAACAAGCTCTTGAAAACAGCACTGTCTTCTGTTATTTGACTGTTATCAATGGGCATGCAATTGAAATAAAAGATGTTTAGCAGGACAGGATTTTAAGGACTCCAAATGAAGTGTGAGGGCAATGAGCTGCCCCTTGGAGTGTTGATGTGACCACTTAAGGGCCTTGCATAGACATCAGAAAACAGGCAGGAGCAGACAGACAGAAGTGGCTATGACAGAAATGAGGCAGACAGCTCTGAGAGAGCTACACCTGTGAAAACTTCCAATAGAGGGACTCTGGGAGATTCTTGTTGACATGAAGAGTACACAGACAGGAAATGGTGGAAGCTGATTCAAAGCTTGGAAAGGGTTGCAGGAACTTACCCAGACGCAGAAGAGGCTCTTGCTTCATTTAGGAAATTACAAAGGTAACAAGAAAAGTGCTATTTAGATTCCCTTGCTAAAGTGATTCTTTTCTTTCTCTCTCTCTTCTTTTCTCCCTTCCTTCCTTCCTTCCTTCCTTCCTTCCTTCCTTCCTTCCTTCCTTCCTTCCTTCCTTCCTTCCTTCCTTCCTTCTTTCCTTCCTTCTTTCCTTCCTTCCTTCCTTCCTTCCTTCCTTCCTTCCTTCCTTCCTTCCTTCCTTCCTTTCCTTCTTCCTCTCTCTCTTTCTTTCTTTCCTTCTTCCTCCCTCCCTCCTTTCTTTTCTTTCTTTCTTTCTTTCTTTCTTTCTTTCTTTCTTTCTTTCTTTCTTTCTTTCTTTCTTTCTTTCCTTCCTTCCTTCCTTCCTTCCTTCCTTCCTTTCTTTCTTTCTCTCTCTCTCTCTCTCTCTCTTTCTTTCTTTTGGCCAGTGAGATGGCACAGCAGGTACAGGCATTTGCCATCACGTTTGATGTCCCAAGTTCAATTCGGGGACTTACATTGTGGAAGGAGAGAGCCAATTTTTGCAACTTCTTGTTCTCTGACCTCCACACATATTCCATGGCATGACAATGTGCGTGCACACACATACCATACCCCCTACCCCAACAGTACACATATACACATGCCCTATAATGTGTGATAATTTTTTAAAAAAGAAATAACATGTTGTAATTTTCTTTGTTTTTGATGTTTTAAGTTCCCATATGTGAGTGAAATAAATTCTACTTTGTTTTTATTTTAGTTTCCCCTCATTCTATATATTTCTAAGTGTTAATAATAGTGCCCTGTGGAGATAGCTCAGTAAATGAAATGTTGGCCACCCAAGCATGGGGACCTGAGTTCAGATGTAAATTCATGTAAAGTCTGAGTGACGTATATCTGTCTCTCTCGAAGTGGGCAGGAAGCACAAGGAACTTTGAGGCCTGCTTGGCAGCCTGTCTAGCCCATCAGTAACCACCGGGCCAGAAAGAGACCCTCTGTCAAAAACTGATGAGGAAATCAGTAGATGACACCTGATGTTGATCTCTGTTCACCACATACTTGCACACATGTGTACACACATGTATACACTACATGTACACATACATGAACATCCAAAAGCTAATAGGTTTTCAATATTTTGATCAAAAAATTGAAAGCTACAGAGAACAATTGTAATTTCCCTATTGATTATTAAAGACTTCTGTATGTAGTTTCATCAGGCCCTATCATTTCTACACCCAAACTATTGTACAGAGAGCTGAGAACACTCTGAATTCTGTGTGCATGTTTGTGTGTTTGCACATGTGTATGTGTGCATGTATTTTTGAGATTGTAATTAAAGCATTTCTCCCTTCCCTTTCCTCTGTCTGAATCTTCCCATATACCCCTCTTTGCTTGCTTTCAAATTTCTGGCCAGCATTTTAACATGGGCCATGGACATTCAATTTAGCCTTTTATGCTGGCAAAGCAGCCATTTCACTGGTTGGTCTATCTCTAGGCCAGTTGCCTGTATTAAGGCAAAGCAACACTGGTCAGATTGAACTTACATAAATGAGGTCATAATATTTGTCCAAGACAGCTTGATTAGTTGTATCGAGCCATCTGGGGCCCCACACAGACAGGGCATATATAATTATTCCTGGAATCTGACTCCCATGTATATAAACAGAAATAGCACACTAGTGAAACTCACTAAATTTTGAGTTGAGGCAGGGTCTTATGAAGGTCAGGCTGGTCTCAAACTTGCTATATGGCCCAGGATGGCCTTGAACATCTGATCCTCTTGTCTCTGCCTCCAGAGTGCTGGGATTACAGGCATGTGCCACCAAGCCTAGCTGTATATGGTGTTGGAGGTTTGTAGTTGCTAGCCAAGCATTCTAGCAACTCAGCCATATTAAAACAAACTCTTAATGATGAAG